>NC_090380.1:73649276-73950997 GCF_036365525.1 Heterodontus francisci | reverse complement strand
AGTTGTAAACAATTGCCAGGAGTATACACATCTAAAGAGGCAGATAGTATATTGTATAAACTAATTCATGTGAAAACAGCATTATTGTAAATATAGTTTGATGTTTTAGACCTCCTTAATTAGGTTTGTACTAGTCAGATTCTAGGGAAGCAGTTCAACATTAAAAGGTTGACATTTACAATTACAATATTAAGGTCCTGGACTGTAGAACTTTTCACCCAAGTAAAACAATTACTTTATGATATCAGAAACTTCCACAGAATGGAATATAGAAAACTTTGGCTCTAAAGCTGGTGGGCAGTCTAATTATTAGTGAAGAACTTTCAAAACAATCTTATAATTTCAGTGAGTTATTTCTAAAATCCATATATTAGAAAGTCATTTTCTTTAAGTTTACAGTTTTCAGCATTTCCATCCTTTAAGGATGTCATTGTTGTCTCATGGCTTTACTTCTTCTTTGAATTGGGTCACTCCTTTCAATGCTCTTATCACTCAAAGCAAATTCTGTTGGAATAGCCCTTATTTTCAACATTACCCTTCCCCTTTAAGGTGAGCCACTCCACTTCTACAAAATATTCTGCAAACTGGTTCATTCAAAACCGAATAAACTCACATTAAGTTATTTTCCTTTTGCAAATGTTTATGTTTTTTCCTTTTGCCATCTTCCTCTCTTCACTCTCCCAAGCCTGTGCTGATACTGGTCTGCAAACAACTAAAAGTGTAAGAGGTCCTATTGATATCCCCTTTGGCCCTGTGGGAGATGCCTGGTCTCCAGTAGTATCTTTCCATGACAATGAGCGAGATCAAGGCGGACCCTCGAGGGGACAAGCACCGGCAAGCGGGAGTTCCAGCAGCTTAAAAGAGGTTGCAAGAGGCCTGGGAAAGAGTGAGACCGAGGCAGACCTGCGAGGGGACAAGCACCAGCGAGCGGGAGTCCCAGCGGCTGAAAACAGGCTGCAAGAGGCCTGGGAAGGAGTGAGACCGAGGCAGACCTGCGAGGGGACAAGCACCAGCGAGCGGGAGTCCCAGCGGCTGAAAACAGGCTGCAAGAGGCCTGGGAAGGAGTGAGACCGAGGCGGACCAGCAAGGGGATCAACATATAGATTGGGCAAACCAAATTAGCAATAATACTGTAGAGGAGGAATTCCTGGAGTGCGTACATGATGGTTTTTTGGACCAATACATTGAGGAATCAACTAGAGAACAGGCCATCCTAGACTGGGTATTGTGTAATGAGAAAGGATTAGTTAACAATATTGTTGTGCAGGGTCCCTTGGGGAAAAGCGACCATAAAATGATAGAATTCTTCATTAAGATGGAGAATGAGAAAGTTGATTCCGAGACTAGGGTCCTGAATCTAAATAAAGGAAACTATGAAGGTATGAGGCGCAAGTTGGCTATGATAGATTGGGGAACGTTACTTAAAGGGTTGACAGTGGATAGGCAATGGCTAGCATTTAAAGAGCGCATGGATGAATTACAACAATTGTTCATTCCTGTCTGGTACAAAAATAAAACAGGAAGGGTGGCTCAACCGTGGCTTACAAAAGAAATTAGGGATGGTATTAGATCCAAGGAGGAGAAATATAAAATGGCCAGAACAAGCAGCAAACCTGAGGATTGGGAGCAGTTAGAATTCAGCAAAGGAGGACAAAGGGATTGATTAAGAAGGGGAAAATAGAGTATGAGAGTAAGCTTGAAGAGAACATAAAAACTGACTGTAAAAGCTTCTATAGATATGTGAAGAGAAAAAGATTAGTGAAGACAAATGTGGGTCCCTTACAGTCAGAAATGGGGGAATTTATAATGGGGAACAAAGAAATGGCAGACCAATTAATTTGGTTCTGTCTTCACAAAGGAGGTCACAAATTACCTCCCAGAAATGTTGGGGAACATAGGGTCTAGTGAGAAGGAGGAACTGTATGAAATCAGTATTAATAGGGAAATGGTGTTAGGGAAATTGATGGGATTGAATGCCGATAAATCCCAAGGGCCTGATAATCCACATCCCAGAGTACTTAAGGAAGTGGCCCTAGAAATAGTAGAAATAATAGCTGGTAATTTTTCAAAATTCAATAGACTCTGGAACAGTTCCAATAGTTTGGAGGGTAGCTAATGTAAGCCCACTATTTAAAAAAGGTAGAGAGAAAACAGGCCGGTTAGCCTGACATCAGTAGTGGGGAAATGCTAGAGTCCATTATAAAAGATGTAATAGCAGAGCATTTGGAAAATAGTGACAGGATCGGACAAAGTCAACATGGATTTACGAAAGGGAAATCATGCTTGACAAATATATTGGAATTTTTTGAGGATGCAACTAGTAGACTAGATAAGGGAGAACCAGTGGATGTGGTGTATTTGGACTTTCATAAGGCTTTGGATAAGGTCCCACATTAGAGATTGGCGTGCAAAATTAAAGCAGTGGGATTGAGGGTAAGGTACTGACATGGATAGAAAACTGGTTGGCAGACAGAAAACAAAGAGTAGGAATAAACGGGTCTTTTTCCGAGTGGCAGGCAGTGACTAGTGGGGTACCACAGGGATCAGTGCTAGGACCCCAGCCATTCACAATATATATTAATGATATAGATGAGGGAATTAAATGTAATATATCCAAAGCTGGGTGGGTGTGTGAGCAGTGAGGAGGATGCAGAGAAGCTCTTGTGTGATTTGGACAGGTTGAGTGAGTGGGCAAATACATGGCAGATGCAGTATAATGTGGATAAATGTGAGGTTATCCACTTTGGTGGCAAAAACAGAAAGGCAGATTATTATCTGAATGACGACAGATTGGGAAAGGGGGAGGTGCAGCGAGACCTGGATGTCCTTGTGCACCAGAAAGCATGCAGGTGCAGCAGGCAGTTAGAAAGGCAAATGGTATGTTGGCCTTCATAGCGAGAGGATTCGAGTACAGGAGCAGGGATGTCTTGTTGCAATTATACAAGGCCTTGGTGAGACCGCACCTTGAGTATTGTGCGCAGTTTTGGTCTCCTTATCTGAGGAAGGATCTTCTTGCTATGGAGGGAGTGCAGCGAAGGTTCACCAGACTGATTCCTGGGATGTCAGGACTGACATATGAAGAGAGATTGGGTTGACTAGGCTTGTATTCACTAGAGTAGAGAAGAATGAGAGGGGATCTCATAGAAACCTACAAAATTCTAACAGGACTGGACAGACTACATACAGGAAGGATGTTCCTGATGGCGGGGGAGTCCAAGACCAGGGGTCACAGTCTAAGGATAAGGGGTAAGCCATTTAGGACTGAAATGAGGAGAGATTTCTTCACCCAGAGAGTGGTGAACCTGTGGAATTCTTTACCACGGAAAGCAGTTGAGGCCAAATCATTAAATATATTCAAGAAAGAGTTAGATATAGTTTTTAGGGCTAAAGGGATCAAGGGATATGGGGAGAAAGCAGGAACCGGGTAGTGAGTTTGGATGATCAGCCATGATCGTATTGAATGGTGGAGCAGGCTTGAAGGGCCGAATGGCCTACTCCTGCTCCTATTTTTTCTATAAAGCCAAGACTGGCAAATATTGTAACGTTATGACGTGATGATCTGTTATCCCAACCCCAAGCCTCATTCAAATCAGAAAAATTATTTTTAAAATGTAAAATAAAACACTTTAAAACATTTGCTGTATAATAAGAACAACAGGCCAGTTCGTAGGATTACAAGACAGGTAGGTTTTAAGGAGCAAAGATGGCAATAGACTAAGTGCAAATTTACAGCCTTTCCATTACATTAGTGACAAACATCTCGGATATTGAGGATGCAATGTCATTGAATAGAAGAGTGAATAACAATACTGCATATCTGATGGGTGCAACCAGTTTAACAGGAAAACAGAAGTTTGATCAATGCTCCAAAATGAATGAATATAGAAAAATGACTAAAATAGGTAGATTTTAATGTGTTTTATACTGCAGTTTACCTGTTAACTATTTTGTTACTTGATAACTAGCTTTCAAAGCAAGAATTTCTCTTCTTGCTGTAGTCATTTAAATGGTGATGGTACTCTGTGTAATTATTAGAACAAATATATAGAAAAGGTACAACCACCATTCATAGATGGAAAACAACTTAACTCCCACGTGAAGATCAAACTCTTGACTGTTTGTATAGGCTAATGTTTCATTAGCTGAAGATATACTCACTTCCAGTGTCTGAATGTGCTCAAACTTGTCAGCATCCCATTGTTTCATCTTTCGATCTTTCCCAGCGGTAAAGAAGAGGTGAGTTTTTGGTACAAATTTCAAATACATTACACTGCAGGGAAACAAGCCGGAAAAAGAAATCATCAGGTTCTCGATTTTGCTAAGAAATTGTCTTTTTTTTAGCAGTGATCTTGAATTTACCTATATTTATTTTGTACATGTAATATTAAAATTGTACATATGACTGCAGAGTTCTGCAAGTGCTGTGTTTAATGTGTGCTGACTACATGAGGGCTAAGATCACATGCTTGATACAAACCAGATTCAGAGAATAAATTCCATAAAATGCACAAGGAAGCCATCTTACTGCTTTGGATCAGATATGTTGTCTTTAAAGCTCTTTTACACAGCTTTATGCATATTTTGCTACACTTCTTAACCTATGTTGCATTAATTTTTTATCATCTCTTCTTCTAGTCCTAGTGTCGCCCTCATCACCTATTCCTGCTTTTCCTCCCTGTGTCCCTTTTGTCACCTGATTACACTCTATCCCACAGTGTACAAAAAGAAAGCAACTTCAACAATAACTTGTATTTATATAGCAGCTTTAACTGATAAAACGTTCTAAGGTGCTTCACAGGAGTGTTACAAAGCAAAATTTGATGCCAAGCCACATAAACACATATTCGGGCAGACGACCAAAAGTTTGGTCAAAAAGGTAGGTTTTAAGGAGCATCTTAAAGAGGAAAGACAGGTAGAGAGGAAGAGAGATTTAGGAAAGGTATACCAGAGTATAGGGCCTTGGCAGTTAAAGACATGGCCACCAATTAAAATTGGGGTAGTCAAGATGCCAGAATTAGAGCAGCATGGATATCTGAGATAAAAGCAAAATACTGTGGATGCTGGAAATCTGAAATAAAAGCAAGAAATGCTGGAACCACTCAGCAGGTCTGGCAGCATCTGTGGAAAGAGAAGCAGAGTTAACATTTCGGGTCAGTGACCCTTCTTCGGAATCTGAGAGTTGTGGAGCTGGAGGAGATTAGAGAGATAAGGAGCAACGAGGCCATGAAGGAATTTAAAACAAGGATGAGAATGTTAAAAATTGAGCTGTTGTTTAACCGGGAACCAATATAAGTCAGCGAGCACAGTGGTGATGGTGAATGAAACTTGGTGCTATTAAGGACACAGGCTCTAGAGCTTTGGATAACCTTGAGTTTACAGAGGGTAGAATGTGGGAGGCCAGTCAGGACTGCATTGGAATAGTCAAGCTGAAAGGTAACAAAGGCATGGATGAGTGATTCAGCCGCAAATGAGCTGAGGCAGAGCTGGAATTGGGCCATGTCATGGAGGTGGAAATAGGATGTCTTAGTGATGATGCGGATATATGGTCAGAAGCTCATCTCTGGCACAAATATGACACCAAGGTTGCGAAGATTCTAGTTCAGCCTGAGACAGTTGCAAGGAAGAGGGATGGAGTCAGTGGCTAGGGAACGGAGTTTGTGGCGGGGACCGAAGACAGTGGCTTTGGTCTTCCCAATATTTAATTGGAGGAAATTAAAACATACTCCTGTTGTATATTAAATGCATTTCAATTCTAAAATGCGTACCACTTTTTCGACAAGTATATTCTATTTTTAAAATAAATGTGCCACATTTGCATGTTAAACATGATTCAATTATTAATGGGTTCCAATTGTACGTTAAGTACAATCCAGCTGTATATTAAATGCATTCCAGTTCTATATGTTCATTGCAAATTAAACATGGACCAGTTCATTAACTATGTTCCAATTGTCTTTCAACACACTCCTTCAAACTGAAATTTTAAAAATCGTGTTATTCAACATGTTCACAGTAGACTGATTATTCTCCCTTTACTTCCCCCTAAACTCCACTGCAGAATTAGCTCCATTACATCTCTAACTTTGTCCTTTTGGTCCCGTTCTGAACTTGTAACATTTTCAGCTGAAATTTAAATTTGTAACCATTTTAAAAGTTAAAGCAACTGAAACCATTTAAGTATTCATTCACACTGAAAGTTTAAACAACTTCTAGTAGAACTCTAAAATTTCAATTCCAGTAATTATAACCATTTGAAACATTCCAAACAGTCCTTTCTTTATATCCTATTCAGCACTTTTAATTCCTCAGGTCTCCTGTACTATCAAGTATTTCTTTTGATGCTTTTTATCATACATTTCCCAGTACTCATAAATTTAAAAGATATTCTTTTACAAAATGTTCTGAAATCTTTTTACACAAATGGATTAATAACTTTTATTGGAATATTTATCATACAATTTACTTTTACCAGATATCAATTCTAGCATTTCATCCTCTTCACCTCACCAAACATCATCTACTTCTCCATAATACACAATCAGAAACAAAATAGCAAGGCTAATGTAGAGTAACCCCAACTGCTGCCCAACAAATGTAGATCTAAGCTTAGCCTGAAAAGAGTAATACCAACACAACACTTAATTTCTCTATTGCAAATAAGCTGTGCACCACATTTCACAATGTCCACAACATGGGTACAAATGATATCCATTCAAACGACAACACTGACAACAATGCGCCCATTGTAACAATCATGTCCAGGGTTTGAATTTAATCCAAAGTTATGAATTTTGAAATTGTTGTCTTTATACTGAGTATCACATGAATGAGCTGGCACAAGACTTTGACACAATTTCCCACCACAATCTGGTGCAGCAACAATCATAACGGTTACCAAAATCATTCTTTTAGATGCGACTTCAGTTGGTTTTTGAGACAATTAGCTGCTGTTCCTCCCACGATCCCATGAAGGTGATATTGGCAGCCGTGCACTTATATCTATTGGAAGATTAAAACGTACCTGTCATCATGAGCAAAGAGAGACTTGTGACAGTCACCGAATTCCAATCCCCAAATCTTCACGTTCCTGTCAGCTGAACCAGTTGCTATCAGAGTGCTGTCCTACAAATATTAAAAATAACTGTGATATGAAAACAAAGCAGCAAAGATTATGAGAAGAATCGAGAAATAGAAAATGTTCATATCGATAAAGAAATTGGTTGGCAATCTTCTCAAATCATTGAGCTAAACCAAGAAGATGCCTTCCATCAAAAACACAAGGAATTAGGGGGCCAGGTCAATTACATCTGTCTCAAACAATAAATGCCAAGCCCATTATTATATATACACTTACAGATAAGGTGACCCACATATAAGATGTCAATAGAGTTTTCTAACTCTTTTATGTTTTATGATTTTCAATGGCAGAAGCTCATCTTCAGACAGCATGAGATTCAAATTCCCTGCGTTCTGGAGAGCTGTCCTATCCATCGTTCACTATACGCCTCCCAGTATAGGAAATTCCACTGCACAAGACTGGCATTGTAGAAAATGGAGTAAGAGACAGGTGGAGTAGGAGACGGATGAAGCAGAACAAAATACACAGCTGCTCTTGGAGGTGTGCAAATATTGTGTATAGAAAGCTCCTCCCCCAGATACACTTTCCTTCTTTATTGGGACACTTAATAAAAATTACTGCTTGAAGAGAATGCAGGTCAAACAGTTAGGCTGCAGTACTGTGGCTCAATCTCTGATCTGCACTCCCTTCAAGATCAATCCCTGCTGGGGTCACAAAATAACAAATTTACCCCAACGTCTCCAGTAGACTTGATAAATAAATGGAGATGCGACATTTGCCCAATGATGCTCACATATACTTGCTATCCCTTTATTTTGCAACATACACTAATATTTAACAGATAGCACAAAGATGCACAAACTTACATAACAGATATCCATACAGAGCACAGGTAGCTTGTGTCCATAAAGAGACAGGAAAAACTGCAGAGATAAAATAAAAAGAATAAATAGTATAACTGGCTATCTTTTTAGATCTTATTATATACTTTTTTTTTTAACCATGAGTGTGAAAGACTAATCTAAAAAAAAGTGAGGTTACATAAGTTTAAAATTTTCTGCACCAAGCAACTGGAAACATTTACAAACATTTTCCAACGCTGCCTGGTTTCTGCAGCATTTGAGCCACATCTAAAACAACACAATAAATTTGATTTTTTATTTTTCTTCAACCATAGAATCTACACAGTTTATTTATCATCCCATATTGTGCTATTATTTCTGATCAGATCTGCATCATGTATTTACACAATAACATTTTGAGCAACCCACAGTATGGAATACTGACCTGCTTCTCAGGATTTAAAGGCTTTAGATAATTCCAAATTTGTCACTGATGCAGAGATTTATTTAGGACACATTTACACTGCAAGTTTAGTAGTGGTGCAAAGTGTTTTTGATTTTGCAGTGACACGAAACTCCTGGATTAGGTGTCAAAGCCCAAATTGACTCTGAATTGAAGTGGAGTGACACTACCTTCTCCAGAGTCTCAGCTTGCCTTGTTCCATGGTAGGCTGGGCTCTGAATCTGTAGGTCATATTACATAAGGGTGATATGCTTCCTTTCCTAAAAGGACATTAGTGAACCAATTGGATTTTTCTGACAAACCAGAAGCTTTCATGTTTATTATTTTTATGTTAGTTTTCAAATTACCAAATTTACTGAATTTGATTCACAATTTTTCATGATAGGATTTGAACTTACAGTTTGTTAATCTGGTATAATAACTAATGTGCTGCCATACCCACTTATCTTTCTGTAATAACACAAAATAAAGAACAGGTCACGCTATCCCAGATCAGGGAATTACCTCATCTTTAGATTAGAGATACAGCACTGAAACAGGCCCTTCGGCCCACCGAGTCTGTGCCTTCTTTGGAGGAAGCAATTGTGGAAGCAGATTCAATCGTAACTTTCAAAAAGAATTGAATAAATACTTAAGGAAAACATTTACAGGTCTAATGGGAAAGAGCACAGGACTGGGACCAATTGAATAGTTCTACCACAGTGGGTTAAATGGCCTCTTTCTGTATCATGTATCATAGTACGGGGGGAAGCACTGGGTTAAAAAAAACATTTTGCTTCAAAGTACATTTAAAAAATAAATACTGCCCCTCAAAATAGCTGTCTGATCTTAAACATTTGCCTGTTTCAGAGAAGCAGGTTACAACCTTTGTTTAGCATGGGAAGACTTCTTTTCCAGATGCATTTCAAGAGGTTTACATGAGTCCCTATAGCAATCTTTTACCTTCAGTGTGTCCGTGTAGAATACCTTAACAGTACAATCGAGTAATGATACTGCTAGCAGCCTCTGATTAGGGCTGTAACATACAGACAGGATGTCTTCATCCAGCTGCAGAGTGCGAATATGATTCAAAGAGAGTCTACAATTAAGGAGAAACAGAACATAGGTTAAAATCAGTCAGTCCAAACATTATATGCATATCAATTATATGGGAAAACAGTGGGAAAACTTGGGCTATTCAGCCTTGTAGGCCCTGAAAAGTTGGTAAGTAACGCTTTATACCCAGCATGCTCTAAGGCAGCTAAAGATAAGCGCAGAACTTGCTGAAGTAAGCTAACAGTCGAAGCTTGTGGTTAGGATGCTTGTGACCATTAGACTATAGAGTGTTGAACAAGAATAGATAAAAGAGGAACAGATATAGGGGAACAAATGGTGGTTATTATAAACAAGTCTGGACTTCTGTCCAGGTAGCTAAATGGCATATGCTTGCCAAAGATGAGATAATGCTTGAAGATTTGTGCAAAACAAGATCATGTGAGTCATGGGTTGTGCAAGGAGCCTTCAAAGAATATATAAGGGTTAACACTTGAGGGTATTCTCGACGAGAACCCGGGAACAACTCTCGAAGGCAGGACCCTGAGTCTGGAGGCTCAGTGATCAACCGTGACAAGAGACTGATCACTCTGTTGACGGGTAGTATCTTGTACAAGAAGTGATATTTGTACTTATTTGGTGTCTAAATAAAACTGTTGTAAGCATTTGTATGCTTTAAGTGATTTTAGTACTAATAAAGTGCAGTTATACGAGACTTTGATTTTAGTGTATCTTTGTTTGTCACGTCAGTTGATACCCTACAGAGAAAAAGGGTCAACAGCCTCAAAAGGAAACAGTTGAGAAAGAAGTATTTCTAATAGTAAATGGGATGGAGACAGTAGATTTAGAACACTTCTTCAAACTAAACCATGACAGCAGAACAAGGAAGCACAGGTTCAAATTACCAAAAGTAAAATTTAGGAATGGTGTCAGGACATTCTTCACACACTGGGACCAACATGTAAAATAAACATCAGGATAGGGTAATGGAGTTTAAAAACCCACAATCCTTGAAGGAACTGATAGTTTTGTGGGTAGACTGTTGGGTTGTAGTTTTATATTTTTGGCCTCTCCCGTTTTTTCTCTTCTCCCTTTCCCCTCACTTGGCCCTGCTACTTTTCATCTCTCCCTTTATCAAGTCCTTTGCTTCTTCTAATTCCTACCCTAACTTATCACTGGTCTACAGTTTTTGTTTTCTCCTGCTGCTGCCACAGTCTTGAACCACCAACCCTTCTGCTTGAACACACATTATCCTCCATGCCTCTTCTGCTATTGTTTGACTGGCTCACGACATGCTTCAGACCAGTCCGAATTCACTGCTGTCTAATCTTCACTAAAGCTCTCCCTCCATATAAACTATCCTACCCATATTCAAGGCAACTCTCAATCTCGTCATCTCCTGTGGTCTCTCTACTCCCACAGACTTGCTCATCAACAGAGCCATCTAAGATCGTTTACTTGGATTCCTCAACACTCTCATCCACCTGGACTCTTCCAATCCCACTTACTGCATCGATGCCTGGTAAAAACTCTACCCCAAGTCACTTACAAGTGCATTCTTTAACTTCCAAATGCCTAGCTTGTCCAGCCATTTGCTATAGTATCGCAGTAACAGTTAACTTGTTCAGTTAATCCCTCAACTTCATCTTTGATGCCCTCTTCCCCAGTAAAAAAAAACTTTTACTGTCTTACTGTTACTCTTGGTACAGCCCCCATCTTTGCTTCCTCAAGTACAAGAACCGCAAGCCTAAAAGCACCCAGCATTGACAAAGCACTGCAACACCAGATCCGGTTCAACCACATCCAGTTCTAACTGGCCTCACCCAGAGCTGATTTTCTGTAGCCTTACCCCTCCATCTCCTCTTCCACTCATTAGTCTGTTCATGATTTTGCTGTTTCCAGACTCAAGTTAATCCAATGCTCTCTTGGCCAGTCTCTCATCCTCCACTTTCCATAAACTACAGCTAATGCAAAACTCTGCAGCCTATATCCTATCCCATACCAAGTCCTGCTTACACATTATCCCTATCCTCTCTGAAATACATTAACTCTCAGACTGCCAATACCACCAATTTACAATTCTCATCCTTGTTTAAATTCCTCCATGGCCTAAGCTTTCTTTACCTGTGTAACCTTCTCCAACTCCATTCTTACTACATTCCCCCAACCCCCCCAAAATTTCCATTCCTCTTGCTCCAAACTCTTTTATTACACCCCCTTCCTTTTCCTCAGCACTAGAGATTGTGTTTCGAGTCAATGAATTCCCTCCCAAAATCCCTCCCCCTCTCCACTTTCTTTTCTTCCTAAAAACCCACTTCTTTGGCCAAACTTTTGGTCACCCCTCCTGATGAGTCTTTCCTTGGCTCAGTGCTCATTTTTTCATGCCTCTATGAAGCACTGTGGGATTTTTTCCCGTGCTAATGGTGCTATATAAATGCAAGTTTTTGTCGTTAAGTAGGATAAGTATATGCTAATAGGCAATCTGACTGCAAGTGGCATCGTAGTCGAGCTGATCCTATCTTCGCCCAATATCTACACACACACTTTCATAAATTATCAATCACACATTTCTGGTCATAAATAAGCTAATAATGATGCTTTGTATTATTCTAGTCCAGTATTGCCACAGTAGCGATCACAAGAACATAAGATCTAGGAGCAGGAGTAGGCAATTCAGCCCCTTGAGCCTGCTCCGCCATTCAATGCGATCATGGCTGATTTCATGTCGGCCTCAACTCCACTTTCCTGCCCATTCTCCATAACCCTTCAATCCATTACTAATTAAAAATCTGTCTATCTCCTCTTTAAATTTACTCAATGTCGCGGCATCCGCCACACTCTGGGGTAGTGAATTCTACAGACTCACGACCCTTTGAGTGAAGTAATTTCTCCTCATCTCTGTTTTAAATCTGCTACCCCTTATCCTAAAACTATGACCTCTCATTCTAGATTGCCCCACCAGAGGAAGCATCTTCTCTACGTCTACTTTGTCAATCCCCTTAATCATCTTATATACCTCAATTAGATCTCCTCTCATTCTTCTAAACTCTAGACAGTAAAGGCCTAAACTGCTCAATGTCTCTTCATAAGACAAACCCCTCATCTCTGGAATCAATCTAGTGAACTTCCTCTGAACTACCTCCAATGCCGACATCCCTCCTCAAGTAAGGGGACCAAAGCTGTACACAATACCCCAGGTGCGGTCTCACTAATGCCTTGTACAGTTGCAGCAACACTACCCTACTTTTATCCTCTATTCCTTTAGCAATAAATGCCAAAATTCCACTTGCCTTCCTTATTACCTGCTGCACCTGCATACTAGTTTTCTGCAATTCATGCATGAGGACACCCTTTTACCTCTGCACCGAAGCACTCTGAAGTTTCTCTTCATTTAGATAATAATTTGCCTTTCTATTCTTCCAACCAAAATGGATAACCTCACATTTAGCAACGTTAAACTCTGTCTGCCAAATTTTGGCCCATTCACCTAACCTATCCATATCCATTTGTAAATTTCTTATTTCTTTATTGCAACATACTATCCCACCTATTGTAGTGTCATCTGTAAATTTGGCTATAGTACCTCCTATCCCTGCATCCAAGTCATTTATAAAGATTGTAAATAGTTGGGACCCGAGGACCGAACCCTGTGGCACCCCACTGGTTACTTCTTGCCAACGAGAAAAGAACCCATTTATCCTGACTCTCTGTATTCTGTTGGTTAGTCAATCCTCTATCCAAGCTAATAAATTGCCCCTAACCCCATGTGATCTTACCTTTTGTGCGGCACCTTATCAAATGCCTTCTAGAAGTCCAGATATACGACATCTACAGGATCCTCATCATCCACTTTACTTGTTACATCTTTGAAGAACTCTAGCAAATTATTCAAACACCATTTACCCTTCATAAAACCATGCTGATTCATATGAATTGCGTTTTGACTTTCTAAATGTCCTGTTATTACTTCCTTAATAATGGATTCTAACAATTTCCCAACGACAGATGTTAAACTAACTAGTCTATAGTTTCCTACTTTCTGCCTCCCTCCCTTTTTGAATAAGGGCATTATATTAGCATTTTTCCAATCCACTGGAACTTTCCTCGCATCCAGGGAATTTTGGAATATTATAACCAATGGATCCACTATCTCCGCTGCCACTTCCTTTAAGACCTAGGATGTAGGCCATCAGGCCCTGGGGACCTGTCTGCCTTCAATCCCAATAGTTTGCTCAGTACTTTTTCCCTAGTGATGATGATTGTTCTAAGTTCCTCCCTTTTCATAACCTCCTTTATAACCTGTTACTATTGGGATGGTGTCCTCCAACTTGAAAACTGAGGCAAAATACTGATTTAGTGTCTCCGCCATTTCTGTGTTCCCCACTATTAACTCCCCAGTCACATCCTCCAAGAGGCCAACATTCACTTTAGCTACTCTCTTCCCTTTTATATACTTATAGAAACTTTTGCTATCTGTTTTTATATTTTGCACTAGTTTTCTTTCATAATTTACCTTTGCTCTTTTTAATTACTTTTTTAGTTACCCTTTGTTCATCTTTAAAAGTTTCCTAATCTTCCAGCCTGCCACTGGCCTTTGCAATATGGTATGCCTTAGTTTTTGTCTTTATGTTATCCTTAACTTCCTTGCTTAGCCATGGATGTTTTTTCTCCCTCTTACAATCTTTCTTCCTCTCTGGAATATATTTTAGTCGGAAGGATTTAAATATCTCCTTAAACATCTGCTTAAACAAGTGGAAACTCTGGCTGATTTTCCTGTCCTTAAACTAAGAGTGCTGAGATCAGTAACTCAGCACAGACTGATGGTCAGATCTGAGCCCTTCCTGGATGGCTTGGCTACTCAGTGCTTAGCTATCATGGGAGCCCAATCAGCCATTAGCTCTTATTTGCTGCTAAATTAAGCAGCTTGATTTATTTTTTCCCTCATTGCTCACCTTGTCTGGGCAGAATTTTCATCGTTCACCAACTCAAATTCCCAAAATTTCACCATCTTGTCAGCACTTCCAGTAACAAAACCACGCTAGAACAAAGAAGGTTGAACATTTAGAAACGTTCATAAAATATTTGTTAAGGGATTGGGTGGTTCAATGGATAACATTGTCTTTTCACTTGAGATTTCAATTTCAATTTAACCCAGAGATGATGACGGTTTCTTCTTTTGATTAACATATTTTGCATTTACTGGGAGGAGATGGGGAAAGATGAGATGAAATACCTCACCATCATAATTTATTTTCCTAATGCTTCTGAAAAACAATTTATTAAAAATCAGTTTCCAAGGCACTGCAGTATTATTGGATACCTGTTTGAAATTGAAAAAGTTAAAATGTTATGGGAAAGGGGACGGGAAGATGGACTTTTTAAAAATATATTCATTCATGGAATGTGGGCATTATTACCCATCTTAATTGATCTTGAGAAGGTGGTGGTGAGCCACCTTTTTGACCTGCTGCAGTCCAAGTAGTGAAGGTTGTTACTGCCATTTGCATACTACTGTTTTTGACTTGTACCAGTAGTGCTGAGACCCTCAAAACTATCTAACATGGTCTGACTGCATTTACTCAGGTAGCAGCTAGCTTTAGTGCTCCCTCCTCACACAGAATATGACACACTGACATATTAAATTATACATTAGCTCCTCTGATGTAAGGTTAAGATAATTCCTGCACTTAAAAACCATATCCAATTTTACACATATCCTTACCTGCTGACAAAAGAGTAGCCTCATTTTCAACAGGCTAATTTTTAAATAGTACATTTACTAGATTATGGCTCTGTGGGTGAGTAATTACAGCTTGCATGTATGGATCACAAGGAAATTTGAGTAAGGGTAATGCAAGGGTAATTTTCATACCTCACTTAAAAATAAATTATACAGCTAAAATCTTGCAGAATGCATTACCTGGTCTGGTGCCAGTGAAATGGACCACACTGCTCCATCATGGGCATCAAATGTTTCCAACAAATTTCCAGAAGCTAAATCAAAGAGCTGTAGCTTTCCAGACTAGAGAGAAAAAGCAGTAAACTTGACGAGTTTAAATATAATCTAATTCAGCTGTGTGCTAATAGTCAGAGCTGTAACCCACATAGACTAATGTCTTTTATTTTCGATCATGAAGAAACATCTGTTGATGATTAAAGACCTTTTCAGAGTTGTGTTTTTTAAAAAACATTAAACACTTAAATTTTCTCTCTCTCTTTCACTGACCAACTCATTTACAATCAGAAAGTTGATCAGGTCCTCACACATATATGTACGAATTCCCTAGTTCAATAAGCTCCTAGAGGATTCAATGGAGGCATTTACATAAACTCAAGTTAAATTCAATCTGGAACTAATTGAAGCAACATTCCCTTCACAAACAGAAATGTATTAAATTCAGTGGAACAGAGATTCAGGTTACCATTTTTAACATGCTTGATACATGAGGGAAGGACAAAATTTCACTTCAATAGGAGTCTTCTCTTTGTCTGAGAACAACCAACGACAACCAAGTAATGTAACATTTCTAAGCAACAGCGACTAGTTTTGTGGAGATTTTCAATGCATTGTTACTTGCATTTGCATCAGACTGGAATGCCCAGAAAATGAGATTACGAGTGTGCCCCCTTGCTTTAATTCTATTCACAGTCAAGAACTAAAATGATTAGACTCATTTTCAAAATGAAGATGACCTATTTAAAAGGTCAGAAATTGGGACTGCCAAGATTAGCGATGACATGAACTGTGATTTATACTCACTATACACATTTTCTTTCTGCTGCCACTGTGTACTTCAAATACGGAAAAGCTGGTTCTAAGCAGCAGATATTAATGTCATTCTCATGTGGGCAATTAAAGAGCATCTGTATTGGATCTCATTTGATGACCCACTTGGTAAATGCACTGCTCAGTGTTTCAGAGCAATACAAACCCAGATCATAATGCTCTTGGAGTTATACCCCAGTATGAGTTGATGCCTGCAGAAGGGGAATTTTTTTTTTAAAGGCTTCCTTATAGTCAAGATTGTGTATCCAATTTATTCTAATTCGTCACAATAGGTGATATATTGCTGTGTAATGCCCAATTATCTTAGAGACTGTTCAAATTAACTAACTTTGAATTGGAAATGCTGTCACAACAGCAGCTCTAAAGTTTTGCAAACAGAAGCCTTAGTTCCTTACCTTAGTTCCCAAGATAATTTGTCTATCCCCAGGAACAAAGAGAGAGCAGAGAGAGTATTCACAAGCCATGGTCCTGATACACTGCAGAGTAGACCTGTGGATTAGCAAAACACAACTCTCAGGGTCTACTCGACAAACAGTGCACATCTTTTATGTGTATAGAACTAATTTACTACTTGAAGTATGCACTTCAAAATTGTGCTAAAACAGAGTACTTTCAATCAAAAAGGTCATCTAGACTAGGACAAAGAAACCACAGGAATTGAATCTACATATATGCAAGGATGCTATTAGCAAATCTACACATTTGCTGCCTCATAAAAGTTGACACACTTTTAATGAAAATCCTAAAGTTACCATTACACAGCTGCTAGTGGCAGACATGTAATAGCACTATGCATTCTGGTTGATTGCACATAAGGGACTGGATTATATTTTCCCGCCACCTTTGGGGGACGGTGGGTGAAAAAAAATAGTTTCAATATTTAAAGTCAGGTCCCATCACTGAGCGACGGTGGCGGAGTGTGGGGCCGCCACAGAGCCTTGCTGCCGCCTGGAAGATCGGGCCTGGCAATCCCGGCGTCGGGCTCCATGGCATGCCGCTGCGATCTTACAGCGCCACCAGCACCCCACCCCCCCCAACACAGCCCGACATCAGGAGCTCAACAAAATTCAGTCCAAGAAATTTTTACTATACGAGTGCCATGCTACTCAACTATTTCCTGAAACTGCAGGAATGCATAAAATGACATTCCCACCTATTAGTCACGATTAAGGTTACCTATATCGACATTTGATACTCAGTTCAGCACTGAATTATCCTTTCTCTTAGGTTATTTGATCTCCTGTGGCATTGCTCACGTGAAGTCAAGAACAAAGGGCTGATTTTAACCCAGCACAGCTTTTCAGCGGGCAGGGCAAGTGCAGAACATGGAAGTTTCAGGCCCCGAATATTTTAACTGCCTGGCCTAATTTAAACACCACTGGTTAACTTCCCACCCAGAAAGGTGGTGAAGTTGGAGGAGGGGGCTGTTGGGAAATGGTGGGTGAAGGACAAACAGCTGTTGCTGACAGGCGAAGATCAGATCAGGCCGGTATCTAAGCAAGTAGCACGGGAGGCCACAACTTTCCTTATGGGGCCTGGAGAAGCACTCCTGCTTGTCCTGGTCACGCAAAGGTCATTTTTTGACTTACCTGAAGGCCCTCTTCGTCATTCTCACCAGCTTCCCATTTGCTTTAGCCTGGTGGGAAAGCCATGGCACCTTCCCTGCTCAGAATGCTATTAGGTCCTTTTGACATAATAGGACTGCGATTTGCATGAATGAACACACTCCATCTATCCTGCATGCTGGCCCCTTCACATTGCCTAAAATCAAACCATGAGCAGGACAATAGCAGACAAGGTAATACAACAGTGGAGCAGCCCAGAGGGCAAGAAATTATAAGTGCTTTTAGTATTTAAAAATGTAAAAGGACAGCAAGGCTTAAAACTTAGCAATGTTCAGGGAAATAGTCACTTTTATTTATTTAGAGATACAGCACTGAAACAGGCCCTTCGGCCCACCAAGTCTGTGCCGACCAACAACCACCCATTTATACTAACCCTGCAGTAATCCCATATTCCCTACTACCTACCTACACTAGGGGCAATTTACAATGGCCAATTTACCTATCACCTGCAAGTCTTTGGCAGGAAACCGGAGCACCCGGCGAAAACCCACGCGGTCACAGGGAGAACTTGCAAACTCCGCACAGGCAGTACCCAGAATCGTACCTGGGTCCCTGGAGCTGTGAGGCTGCTGTGCTAACCACTGTGCCACTGTGCTGTGACTTAACAAAGTCTTTTAGACAAAGCATACTATTTTGTCCTTAAGACCCTGTCTGGCCTCAGAGTACTGTGTCCACTTTTGGTCTCCTCACAGGGTGGGTGATATTAAGGCTTTAAAAAGGATGCAGAGGGAAATCACAAGATTCATTTCCAGTTTAAAGCAGCTTAGGTCCAAAATAGGCCCAAAGAGCTGGGTCTCCATATTTTAGAGAAACTTAGGCTTAGAGGTAATGTGAACAAGGTATACAAGATGATGAAGGGAATAGATTATGTTTGTCATGAGACTTTTTCAATTGAATGGGTTAGGGATGTTCAGGAGTCATAATCGTAAATCATGCCAGGCCAAAACTAGGATAGATGTCCCTTCGAGGGAATAGTGGACCTCTACAGCAGGCTGCAGATGTGTGCAGTGAACACTGATTCTCTGAATTCCTTCAAGCAAGAGCTGGACCTGTTTCTAGATGGGGTGGAGATTAACTCATACAAAAGTTAGGTACTATATAACATCAATCAGGGACACAGTGATCTCCTGGACTAGTGTTGATCACCTAAAGGGGTCAGAGAGGAACTTCCTAGTTTCTTTTCCCCTTAATTGGCTTGGGCTTTTAACCTCTCCCAGCAGATTACATGCCATGCGGGTCGGGTGGGGAGTGTATATATTGTAATCTAACGAATGGTGTGCCACAGGGATCAGTGGTGAGGCCTGAATTTTTTACAATTTACATTATTGACTTGGATGAAGGGACTGAAGGTATGGTTGCTAAATTTGCTGATGACACAAAGATAGGTAGGAAAGTAACTTGTGAAGAGGACATAAGGAGGCTACAAAGGGATATAGATAAGTTAAATGAGTGGGCAAAGATCTGGCAAATGGAGTATAATGTGGGAAAATGTGAAATTGTTCATTTTGGCAGGAAGAATAAAGAAGAAGCATATTATCTAAATGGTGAGAGATTGCAGAGCTCTGAGATGCAGAGGGATCTGGGTGTCCTAGTGCATGAATCCCAAAAGGTTAGTATGCAGGTACAGCAAGTAATTAGGAAAGTGTTATGAAAGTGCTTCTTTTAAAAACAATTTTTTGAGGATTCATATTTTAGAATCACGGACATTGGTTTATTTGGGAAAACTAAAAAGACACCATGGATTTATTTTTTTTACAAGTTCACTGAAAGTACACTGAGATGTTGTGTTTGAAAACAATCATTATTGGATATCACATGCCTTAAGATAAATAAACAACAGAAACCTTTGTGACTTGGGGGAGATGTTTACAGTGAAGTGATATGTTACAAATTATGAGGGTCAGGAGTGGGTTTTGCATCTGAGATGTTGTTTCTGTTCTATTCTATTGGGGTGTGGACTGTTGTTGACAGCATTGGAGATCAATCTGCCAACAGAGAAGCACCCAGCTTGCCTCCTTCCTCCTGTCTCTGTAAAACGCTGCTTATTGAGTGTGTGGGAGCTAAAACCCCTGATGCTGCCTTTCTCTGAGGAGCTCCTGGAAAGCCTGCCAGTTTAACTCTCGACGCCGTCTGCAAAGAACTGCTCCAGAAAAGATCCCAGTGGGCCATCTACATGTACTTGGACTGCATGCCATTTTTTGGACACAACATATATCATCTGTTTTTCAATAATTAACAAGTATTTGGCCAAAGTACTTTTTTTCGTTTTTTTTAAATAAAGGATCTCTGCAGAGGGAATTTCATTTTTTATGTAACCTGTGTGTGTGTATGTGCGCACATGCGGGTTGGGTATTTAAAAAGGGAACATTCAAATTTCAATTAGTATGTTAATGCTTTGCTTCTTTACGGGAAAAGCCTTGTTTTATAATAAATTGATAATTTTGTTGTTTATTAAAGAAACCTGGTTGGTCTATTTTATTCTGGGATAAAGAGTAGAGTATATGATTAACCGTATCGGTAACAGGGTAAACATTTAAATATACGTTGTGACCTGTGGAGAAGTGGAACCAGAAAAGACAGTGCACTCCTCCTGCTTCGGTTGTAACAAAAGCTAATATAATGTTATCATTTATTGCGAGGGGAATTGAATACAAAGGTAGGGAGGTTATGCTTCAGTTATACAGGGCATTGGTGAGACTGCATCTGGAGTACTGTGTACAGTATTGTTCTCCTTATTTAAGGAAGGATGTAAATGCATCGGAAGCAGTTCAGAGAAGGTTTACTAGACGAACACCTGGAATGGGCGAACATACATACAAATTAGGAGTAGGCGAGTTGCCTTACAAGGAAAGGTTGGACAGGCTGGGCTTGTATCCACTGGAGTTTAGAACAGTAAGAGGTGATTCGATTGAAACATACAAGATCCTGAGGGGTCTTGACAGGGTGGATGTGGAAAGGATGTTTCCTCTGTGGAAGAATCTAGAACTAGGAGTCACTGTTTAAAAATAAGGGATCACCCATTTAAGACAGAGTTGAGGAGAAATGTTGTCTCTCAGAGGGTCGTGAGTCTTTGGAACGCTTTTCCTCAAAAGTCAGTGGAAGCAGAGTCTTTGAATATTTTTAAGACAGAGGTAGATAGATTCTTGATAAGCTAGGGGATGAAAGGTTATCGGGGGTAGGTGGGAATGTGGAGTTGACGTTACAATCAGATCAGCCATGAATGGCTTGTTGAATGGTGGAGCAGGCTCAAGGGGCTGAGTGGCCTACTCCTGCTCCTAATTCGTATGTTCGTATGCGCAAGAAATTGCAGTTCTATGGGATAGCCTAGATGCAGCCTATAGTAAGGAATGGAAGGACTACCTGAATCCTGAAGATGGAAAATGTAAAACTATTAAGAGATCAAATGAATAATTTGAAAATTTAAAACCAGATCAAATCTTCAATTGAAAAGTTGAAAATGAAGGATAACAGTAATTTACCCCCCAAAAAATCACTGTGAGAAAACCAAGGTGACAGCCAATCTGCTAGACAGTTCAGTCATTCTTGACTGCGTTTGCTCCTTTTTGCTAACAAGTTTACATAGGTAAAATCCACATTGAATGCTGACATAAGAATTTAAAATGGACAAAGAAGTGGCAACGTGAAGTCAAGTGACAGAGACACGAAGCGCGTGTAGTTGCAAGATTATATCACACACACACACACACACACACACACACACACACACACACACACACACACACACACACACACACTTTCAAACCTGTTCCATATTTTGACCGTCTCAGCCGAAGCAGACAGTACTGCAATGTTGTCAGAACTGAAGGCGAGGGTTCTTGCATCTGTCCTGTGACCTGCAATTGTTATTCTGGCCATCTTTGTGCACTCTGGCATTTTCACTGTTAAGTTCAGGCTGTAAGCCTCAACAGTGTTGTTTTGCAGCAGCATCACAACCTTTAGCTCCCCATTTGGGACTAAAAGAAAATTGAATGATCTACAAAAAAAAGTGAATCAGGATCAAAAGGTCAAAGTTGCAATAAGTTATAATTTAAGGTTGAACACACTAAGCTAGAATTCATTCATGTTAGTCGAGTGATGTGTATAAATTCAAGATTAAAATACATCCCTAAAGCTGGAGGCAATAAAGACCGTTCAGCAAAACTCAATTTTATTCCTAGCTTGAGACAATAGAGCTATAACAGTGAGTTGCCAAACTTTGTGTAAAAAAGAACTATTTATCTGAATTTTTACTTAATTTTTGAAAAATGCAACCCAATCTCTGTGAATGGGTGCTTTCTTAGCACTGACTAGAGAGTTCCGTTTAATGGCTTGAATAAATTATATCACAGGTAATTCTTTCTCTTTGGTTGGCCACACAATTAAGTCTCACCTGATTTTTCCTGAGGCTTTGATATTTGTGACTCTCTCAATCTCATCCTTTAGAGTTTTTTCCACTGCAGGCTCCAAGCCAATGTCAGATTCCCCTGACTCAGCCTTGCGCCTGTTAAATAATCCACAACAATATATTCCATTTTAGTAAATACAGTAAAACAAAATAAATTAATTCCATGTGCAAAGCATTCCTATTTACTATAGTCAGGATTAATGAGAGCACAGATGCCTTTTTTTCAGACCACAATTTCAACTCAGGATCATTAGAGGTCAAATTCCTCTATCCTCCCATTTCTATAATGACATTCACAGATTCGCTTTAATACCTTTACTTACCTGAATACTAGTGTTTAGCCCAATTTTCATTATACAAGCAAACAGATGTTAGATATAAACAGTAGATTCCGACAGCACATGGTTCAATGAGCCATGGTGCTCCACTATGGAGTGATGGTACATAATTTCACACCTTCACTACCACTTCTCCAAACATTTAGACCTTAATTTTAGGCTGATCATAAGGAGGAAAGTACCAGGAAGCACTGGAAAGGAAACAAACATTGATTCGCAGGTCAGCTTAGAGGTTTTTGGGAAGGAAAGACCAACAATACCAGATGGACAGAGTAACAGAATGAATAAAGTGTGCCATTATGATTGAGACTGATTTGTGAAGAAGTAGATGCAGTACCCTATTTTTCCCAGATGTCTGTAGTGTATCCCATCACTTTTCTCCATTACTAGATTTAGAAAGTAACGGGCTAATACATTGTAATTAATCAGTAGTTCACGACTGCCTATTTCCACCTCCATAACACTGTCAGACTCTGTCCCTGTCTCAGCTCATCTGCTGCTGAATCCTCATCCGTGCCTTTGTTACCTCTAGACTCGACTATTCCAACCCATTCCAGGCCAGCCTCCCAAATTATACCCTCCGTAAACTTGAGGTCATCCAAAACTCTGCTGCCCATGTCCTAACTTGCATCAAATCTTGTTCACCCATCATACCTGTGCTCGTTGACCTACATTGGCTCCGAGTTAAGAAGCACCTTGATTTTAAAATTCTTAAATTCCTCCATGGCCTCACCCCACCCTATTTCTATAACCTCCTCGAGCCTGACAACCCTCTGAGATCTCTGTGCTCCTCTAATTCTGGCCTCTTGAGCATTCCTAATTTTAATAGCTCCACCTTTGGAGCCATGCCTTCAACTGCCAAGACCCAAAGTTCTGCAGTTTCCTTCCTAAACCTCTCAACCTCTCTATCCTACTTTAAGATGCTCCTTAACCCAGCCTTTCTTAATAAGCTTTTGGTCATCTACCCTAATATCGCATTCAGTGGCTCGGTGTCAAATTTTGTCTTATATCACTCCTGTGAAGCACCTTGGGACGTTTCACTACATTAAAAGTGTTATATAAATATATGTTGTTGTTTTGGCCATTACTATAAATACAAGGAATGCGTGTAATGTCAATGCTCTGTTTGCAACTTAGCTACAATCTTAAAGGAGCTTTTGATCAGTGAATATCAAGGGGTAGAAATATAACTGTTACACTCCCCAGCCCACATTGTTTTCACCCATTATCTTTAGTGTGGAGAAAATTGTGGCCTGCTCGGCGCAGAAACAAAATTTCTATTCCCTAACTTAGACGTAAACAGAAACTCATCCAACATCATTTTCCATCTGCTGCCCTGTATTTACTCATATGAACTTGTTGATTTTTTAGAAATTAATATATTGAGCAACTCTAAGCAGCTGAACATATTTTCTATTAACACATATTTATGATGTCTACCCATTATGAAGTGTTTTAAATTTAAATGAAGCTTTAAAAATAAATAAAATAGCTGCCCTGTGTATTACAGGCACATAGATGGCGGTATTGCACAGTGGCATAATTTTCTTTGGACTACCAATGTCATGACAGTGCTATAACAGCGACAGGATTCGAGTACAGGAGCAGGGATGTCTTGCTGCAATTATACAGGGCCTTGGTGAGGCCATAATTGGAATATTGTGTGCAGTTTTGGTCTCCTTATCTGAGGAAGGATGTTCTTGCTATAGAGAGAGTGCAGCGAAGGTTTACCAGACTGATTCCTGGGATGATGGGTCTGATGTATGAGGAGAGATTGAGTCAGTTAGGATTATATTCACTGGAGTTCAGAAGAGTGAGGGGGGATCTCATAGAAACCTATAAAATTCTAACAGGACTTGACAGGGTAGATGGAGTCCAGAACCAGGGGTCATAGTCTAAGGATACAGGGTAAACCCTTCAGGACTGAGATGAGGAGAAATTTCTTCACCCAGAGAGTGGTGAGCCTGTGGAATTCACTACCACAGAAAGCAGTTGAGGCCAAAACATTGTATGTTTTCAAGAAGGAGTTATATATAGCTCTTGGGTCTAAAGGGATCAAAGGATATGGGACGAAAGCGGGAACTGGTTACTGAGTTGGATGATCAGCCATAATCATAATGAGTAATGGAGCAGGCTCTAAGGGCCGAATGGCCTACTTGCGGGAACAGAATTTTCGAGAACAGAATAATATGAGGACATTTAAGGTGAAATAATTAATCAATCAAGTACTACTAATAAACTAACTTCGGAGCTGCAGGGAGGGACAGCTTATCAGAAATGACTTCATAGCTTCAGGGCTGCACAGACAGCTTATCAGAAGGAGTAGACTAACAAGAGAAAACTAACAGGACAACTGTAAGCTGCTTCATAATAGCCTATTGTATAGCAATCAGCCTAACGTTCCAAGGAGATAGAGGAATAAGAAACTGCTTGAGGAGAGGGTGACAAGGCAGTACCCCAATCAGGCCCTGACACCAAGAAACTACAAAGTTTGTAAACCAATTGGGAACATAAAGGGGGTGTCACTGATGCATATGAAGAACTATAAGAAAGGCTTGTTTTCCCTGCTCAAGCAGGAGGAGACAAGGGAGAGAAAAGGAGAGAAGAGCCCAGGTGTTGTTGCTGCTTGCTTTGCTGATGATGTAACCAAGAAGTACTGCAATAAAGTTTCTTAAAGCTACAGTCGGACTTCGTCTTTCTTTGTGTAACTAATGGGATCCAACACTACTCCTGGTCCTATTTTCTATGTTTCTTTTTTTAAAGTTTTTTTTGAGGACTCATGTATTTTAGAATTATGGACATTGTTTTATTTGGGAAAACTGAAAAGGATTCCATGGATTTTTTTTTCACTGGAGTCATTGAAATGACACAGAGGTCTTGTTTGAAAACAACATTTACTGGAAGTCACCTGTCTTCAGATAAATACCCAGCAGGGGCTTTTTGACTTGGGGGAGATGTTTACTGAGAAGTGACAGGTCAGGATTTACAGCGGTCAGTAGGCTTGACTCTTGAGATATTGTCTTTGGTTTAACTTTGGACAGTATGTTGGGGTGTGGACATTTTGAAAGCAGTTGGAGAAAACCAGCCAAGAGAACAGTCACCATCAGCACCCTCTTCCATCTCTGAGAACTTCCTGAGAATTGTGTAAGAAATAGAGAAACTGATGCTGCATTTCTCCTGAAAAGCCTGCCAGAAACCTCTGTTGTTGCATTTCTGGAGAGCCTGCCAAACTGATCTTCAACGTCACCTGAAAAGAACTGTTCTAGAAAGAGCCCAGTGACAGCTGTCTATGCGTATTTGGGATGCCAAACCAAAAAGGGACAAGTGACATCTTTCCATATCTCCTCTTCCTTTCTTCAAGAATTAGCAAGTATTTGGCCAAAGTATTCTTTTTTGACTTTTTTGTAACAGAGCTCTAAAGAAAAAAATCTCTATTTTTGCAGTTAACCGGTGTGTGGGTGTGAGGGGCTAAGGTAAAAGGGAACTTTCATATTTCGCTCTGTGTGTTATTGCTTTGCTTTGTTACTGGTTATGTCTTGATGATAATTTTGTTACTTATTAAAGAAACCTGGTTAGTATATTTTTTCTGGGATAGGGAGTAGAATATATGATTGACATTATAGGTAACTGGGTAAACATTAAAATATATGTTGTGCCTTTTGGAGAAGTGGAAATAGAAAAGACAGTGCACTCCTCCCATCTTGGTCATAACAGTAAACACAAGGAATTTGTTGTATTTGAGAAGTTGTGACAAAATATCTGGCTGATGTAATTGTAGTTAACCTTTCATAAAAATACTTCTTAAAAAAGAAAACCAGGCAATACAATAAAAGACAAAGAACTATGCTTTGATATATGTTTTTCACATTATAATTGATTTATTTGCAATTATTTTTTATTGAATTGTTTATCTTGAACATTTATTTGAAATGATCTGACTTCTGAGAGCCTTGAAAGGAGTGGGGAGAAGCCTGGAACAGGGGAGCCTAAACTTTCCTTAAGGGGCCAGATTGAGCACAAGGAAAGCAATAACAGCTTGCCTTAAATGGTCTCTTTTGGTCCAAGATCCTCTTCCCTCTGCTTTACCTGATGGGAAAGCTTTAACAGCTTTCCTAATCAAGCCAGAGTTAAAACTGTAGTCGGGGCTCAATGGTGTCATCAGACCCAAGTCTATTAAAATCACCCTTACAGCATCTGCAGTTCTTCCTGAAGCAGGTAACAACACTGAAACTGCCTCCCTATAAACCTCAGCCTCCACATTCTTCAGTCACTGCCAGGTGAATGCAGGTGGGTCTATAGAGGCAATGAGTACATAACGGCGGACTTAACTGTCCAGCTTTGGTACTAACTGGCACTTTTTCTCTGCTCCTGCTTCTCCACTAAGTCAATTACAAAAGAAGCAATGAAAGGAACCTTTAGTGTAATAAACTTCCATTGAAATTCAGTGAAACAGAAGTTCCTTACAGAATCCAGACAGGTAGGAATCTAGCCCAGCTACCACATTGCAGAATAAAATGTATGAGCTTCTCCCTTGACCAGCAATTATCCAGGAAACAAGCAGAACAAGGATAATGCACACCTTAGGTGCAAAAGTATATAATGCCTTAAACTCTTAGGCAGTTATTTCAGGCCAGACAGAAACTGGCTGGAATTGTGTATTTCATTCAACTCTCCATATTCCTGGCCACTATTGCACATTTGCTGCCAATATGAATGTCTGTATCGCCCCCAGTTACTAGTTCAAGTAACAATAAATTTCTTTTGTTATAAATGTGTCCGAGAGAGTAGCTAACAAAAGTATTTTTAGATTTTAATGCCACTTTCCTAGCAATGCTTACTGACAAAAAAAAACTTGAAAAATTATCAAAAGTGGTTTGGCTGATTTATGTTTTAAGTTGTATGAAAGCAAACATAAAATACCTATACAGAGCTATTTGGGAGTCCTCCAAATACAGTGTGGCAGCAGAACATTAGGGAGTCTGCCAAGAACTGAATGTTCCTTACTGCTTCACTTTAAAACACTACAATTTACTTGATGACGATTCTGTCACCATTTCGTGTGTTGTTGCTTCATAAACATTACCACTATATTTCCTCTATATTCTAGTGCTGGAATGCAGTTTTTCGATTTTACTTTCTGGCCTTGCTTGTTAGTCCTGAAAGTGGCAACTGGGGCATGTTTCCATGGAGAGTAGTGACTCTCTAAGTGCTTTGGCTGTGTGCCTAAACAGCGAGTGCTTTTCAAGCCATCAGCACCAACACAGCCAAACTTGACATGATTTGTCAACTTTCCATGCACACTTCTAGAAGGTGTTGTACAACAGTGATCAGGGGTAGGCATCCTGGCCAACCTTGTCTCTCCTGAACTCAGAATCACTGAGATCAACTGTAGTTACTTATCCAGAATCTGGGGAATTAGCTCATTTAGCATATGCCAAGAATCAAACCCAAAACCTCTTGATTCAGCGCCACACCATACAGTGTACTTAGCCATGAGACACTAGTTGAGAAATGGGAAAGATTTCACACTGGACACTTAAAAAAAAAGATTTTTCAAAACACCAGTCTCAAATTAGAATAATGTGCTGGAAGTCACAAGAAAAAAATTCTCTAATTCCTGTTAGTCAACTTTTCTGCCTACAGTATCCCTCAAAGCCAAATAAGTTTATAAATAGAGCAGACCAAAATGTAGTGTCTAGTGCAGTTAAAGTTCCAGCTCAACATTATAGACCGTATTAACTCACAAGATAGCTCTGGATGTGAAAGATCACAAGGCCAATCTTAGCTCATCCATTCAGAAAGAAGCTACAATTCCCCAATTAGCATGCAAGTGATTACAGGTTTTATGCCTCCACATTTCCCTGAACTCCACTCCAAATGCTGACCACCCTTTGTATGAAGAACTTCCTGACATACGTTCTAACATTGTCATTTTCCACTTTTAACCTAAACTCCCTTTTCCTATTGTTAGGGCTTAATTTGATGCAACATTCCAGAGTTACCTAATTTGTAGGCTTTGCTATTGTAAAGGCTGTTATGAAGCACCCTATAAGATGCCTCTTTCCTTGACTGATAAGCCCAAGTTTTCAAGCCTTTCATAAGCTCTCAGGGTCAATCTTGTTTTCTCTTCTGCTCCACCTCAAAGGCTCGAATGTTTGCCTTGTGAACCTGTGACAAAACTGGATAAGGTACTTGAGATGCAGTCTGAACACAGCAATGTGCAATTTAAGCATGACTTCCACATGCACTCTACTGTTTTGATGATGTAGTCAAAGATGCTACTCGCTTTGTTCCAGTGATGGTACATGTTAAGTAATCAACTTAACTAACCTGCTACGTTAATGTTGTTAATCTGTTAATTGTGTATCAATTGTTTGATTATATGCAGGTGGAGTGTGTTAATTGGGGCTTGAACACATATAAGCAGGCAAAAAGACTGGTGAAGGGTTTAAGTGAGGAGCCACATGTTTGTAATCCTTTTACTCTGCACAATAAATATGAAACTGAGTAAAGATGGGCTTGAGCATGATCCTTCCATAACAAGCTTTCTGGAGTTTAACATGGTAGCAGAGGATAGTTGCCTAAAGCTAAAGGTTGGAAATTAGGAATTTTTTTTTTTACATAGAAAACTAAAATTTCATGGGCTACTGTGGAATATGTGGCAGAAAGCAAGTGTAAGTTGTCAGGGTAAGATTACCTTCCGATGTTCTGAGTCTGAACCTTATGAACAGTGGAAGAATGAAGTGGATATGTGGACGCGGATTGCATCTCTACCAAAGAGGAAACAAGGTATGGCACTGACACTTCCTACCAAAAGTAAAATCAGATGTAAAGTGTTTTGTGAACTGGATGCTCATCAGTTGGATACTGAAGGGTTGGATCTTCTGTTAGAATTCTTGGATGAAGTCGACAAGAAAGATGACCTATTGAATGCATTTGAGGCATGGTCAGACTTTGACAGATTTCAGAAAACAGATGGTTATTCAATGGAGGAATATGGCTGCGTTTGCTGACACTGGCACATGCGCAAATACCGCCTGTTCCACTAAACCCTCACAGTCGGCAACGTTCAGGCAGCTGCCAGGACTAAAAATAGTGCTGCTCAAATAATCACACAAAGGCAACGTAAACCCATGGCAGCATACAATGGCGAGAGAGAGCGGGCGGTCGAGAGAGAGAGAGCGGTCCAGAGAGAGAGAGCGGGCGGGGGGCGGTCCAGAGAGAGAGCAGGCGGGGGGAGGGGGGGTCCAGAGAGAGAGAGAGAGCGGGCGGGGCGGCGGTCCAGAGAGAGCAGACGGTGGGGGGGGGGGGAGGGGGCCGGAGAGAGTAGGCGAGGCGGGGTGGGGGGGGGGGGGGGGCAGAGGGCGCGGAGAGAAAACGGGCGGGAGTGGGGGATGAGGAGAGTGCACCCACCGCCACCACCAAAGTCTTCGGCTGCTCTCTTGCCGCTTCCCCGCGTTACATGATGATATCATCTGCGCATGCGACAACCAGTCCTGGCAATGCGGAACGCAGCGCACACGCAGAGTGCAGGAGACCATTTGCGCATGTGTGCAATTTGGCGCAGTCTGATGACATCAGCAGCTGGCCACGTTGTCAAGAATCACTTTGGAGGAATAGATCATGGACTTTAACAGACTGTATTATAAAACAGAGGGTAATAGGGAATAAAAGGGCCCTGGTAAGATAATCGGTCATGATGGTAAGACAGTAGTTATCAAGCACGGAAATCAAACTGTTAAGGTTCATTCCTCACAATTGATTACAAAATCTCAGAATCTGAGCAGTTGATGGAGGGAAATGATGTACCTTGTACTTCAAATGCGCATGTGTTTTGTGATGAATGTCCCAAGGAACAGAATGAGGTAGATCAAGATTTGGATAATGTGAGGGATCATGAAACCCAAGAAAGAGCTATTGCATTCAAAGGACCATTGCCCCAAGTAGGTACTCGGGTAACATAGTCCAGAGAGGACTAAAAGATGGAGGGATGCAACAATTGTGGGATGTTCAGGAAAATCTACAGGCAAGTTTAAATATTAGTTAAATGTTCAAGATGATGGCCAAGAAGCAAGGTTCATGGACTGGCAAAATGGGCTGAAAGAGTGGAGGATAAGAATGCACAGTGCAAGTACTAATAGTGGGTCTGGAAGTGACTCTTGCATGAAGAAGCAATCACTTACTGGAGAAAGAGTCTCTGATAAAGCGTGAGGGAGATCTTCTAGCAGTCGTCCCAAAAAACATGAAAGTGCTATTCGAGGCCGTAGTTTGAGCAGATTTCACAATAAACAAAGGCTAAAGAGCAGTCTCGGAATAGAACTAGAACTAGAAACAGAAGTCCTCATGACTGTGAAGTTTTAGTGGCTGCCAATAAACTTGAGGATAAGAAGAAGCAAAACATAAGGAATTAGAAAGCTGGAGAGCGTTTGGAGTTTATTCTGAGGTACCAGATAGGGGATAGCCAGCCCTGTCACATAGATGGATTTGTACTGAAAAAGTCCTTCCCGATGAAACTTATAAGGCTAAAGCGAGGCTCATTGCAAGGGGTTTTGAAGAGTGACTGGGGGATACCGATGTTAGAGTGGACTCTCCTACAGCTGGAAAAGTAATTTTGAAAATCTTTCTTTTTCGGTCTTTTGGCCACATCTTCATGGGAGTGTAGACCCATTGACATAAAAGCTACAGTTCTGCAGGGTGATACTTTTCAGAGAGAAGTGTTTCTGAAACCACCCAGAGAAGCATCAGATGCAGAAGGAAAACTATGGAAACTGAACAAATGGATCTATGGCCTTACTGATGCTTCCAGGGTGTGGTATTTCTCCGAGATCTGTTTTGTTGAAAATTGGTTGTGTTCAACTAAAAGCAGATCCTGTAATGTTTTATTGGTATCAAAGGGAAACTTTCAGGCATCTTCATGATGCATGTAGATGATTGCTTATGGAGTGGTACTGTGGATTTTGAGAAATATGTTAAGATTTGCTAGTGCTCTTCGGGGGGGTTTAAACTAATTCAGCAGGGGAATGGGAACCTAAATTGTAGTTCCAGTGTACAGGATGTTGAGAGTAGTGAGGTCAGGGATAAGGTTACAAGGACGCAAGAGGGCACTGGCAAGCAAGAACTTGGTTTAAAGTGTGTCTACTTCAACGCCAGGAGCATCCGGAATAAGGTGGGTGAGCTTGCAGCATGGGTTGGTACCTGGGATCTCGATGTAGTGGCCATTTCGGAGACATGGGTAGAGCAGGGGCAGGAATGGATGTTGCAGGTTCCGGGATTTAGATGTTTCAGTAAGAACAGAGAAGATGGTAAAAGAGGAGGGGGTGTGGCATTTTTAATCAAGGAGAGTATTACAGCGGCAGAAAGGACGTTTGAGGACTCGTCCACTGAGGTAGTATGGGCCGAGGTTAGAAACAGGAGAGGAGAGGTCACCCTGTTGGGAGTCTTCTATAGACCTCCGAATAGTTCCAGAGATGTAGAGGAAAGGATAGCGAAGATGATTCTCGACAGGGGCGAGAGTAACAGGGTAGTTGTTATGGGGGACTTTAACTTTCCAAATATTGACTGGAAATACTATAGTTCGAGTACTTTAGATGGGTCAGTTTTTGTCCAGTGTGTGCAGGAGGGTTTTCTGACACAGTATGTAGACAGGCCAACCAGGGGCGATGCCACATTGGATTTGGTACTGGGTAATGAACCCAGCCAGGTGTTAGATTTAGATGTAGGTGAGCACTTTGGTGATAGTGATCACAATTCGGTTAGGTTTACCTTAGCGATGGGCAGGGACAGGTATATACCGCAGGGCAAGAATTATAGCTGGGGGAAAGGAAATTATGATGCGATTAGGCAAGATTTAGGATGCGTAGGATGGGGAAGGAAACTGCAGGGGATGGGCACAATCGAAATGTGGAGCTTATTCAAGGAGCAGCTACTGCGTGTCCTTGATAAGTATGTACCTGTCAGGCAGGGAGGAAGTTGTCGAGCGAGGGAGCCGTGGTTTACCAAAGAAGTTGAAGCGCTTGTCAAGAGGAAGAAGGCGGCTTATGTTAGGATGAGACGTGAAGGCTCAGTTAGGGCGCTTGAGAGTTACAAACTAGCCAGGAAGGATCTAAAGGGAGAGCTAAGAAGAGCAAGGAGAGGACACGAGAAGTCATTGGCGGATAGGATCAAGGAAAACCCTAAGGCTTTCTATAGGTATATCAGGAATAAAAGAATGACTAGAGTTAGATTAGGGCCAATCAAGGATAGTAGTGGGAAGTTCTGTGTGGAATTAGAGGAGATAGGGAAGCGTTAAATGAATATTTTTCGTCAGTATTTACAGTAGAGAAAGAAAATGTTGTCGAGGAGAATACTGAGATTCAGACTACTAGGCTAGATGGGATTGAGGTTCACAAGGAGGAGGTGTTAGCAATTTTGGAAAGTGTGAAAATAGATAAGTCCCCTGGGCCAGATGGGATTTATCCTAGGATTCTCTGGGAAGCCAGGGAGGAGATTGCAGAGCCTTTGTCCTTGATCTTTATGTCGTCATTGTCGACAGGAATAGTGCCGGAAGACTGGAGGATAGCAAATGTTGTCCCCTTGTTCAAGAAGGGGAGTAGAGACAGCCCTGGTAATTATAGACCTGTGAGCCTTACTTCGGTTGTGGGTAAATTGTTGGAAAAGGTTATGAGACAGGATTTATAATCATCTTGAAAAGAATAAGTTCATTAGCGATAGTCAGCACGGTTTTGTGAAGGGTAGGTCGTGCCTCACAAACCTTATTGAGTTTTTCGAGAAGGTGACCAAACAGGTGGATGAGGGTAAAGTAGTGGATGTGGTGTATATGGATTTCAGTAAGGCGTTTGATAAGGTTCCCCACGGTAGGCTATTGCAGAAAATACGGAAGTATGGGGTTGAAGGTGATTTAGAGCTTTGGATCAGAAATTGGCTAGCTGAAAGAAGACAGAGGGTGGTGGTTGATGGCAAATGTTCATCCTGGAGTTTAGTTACTAGTGGTGTATCGCAAGGATCTGTTTTGGGGCCACTGCTGTTTGTCATTTTTATAAATGACCTGGAAGAGGGTGTAGAAGGGTGGGTTAGTAAATTTGCGGATGACACGAAGGTCGGTGGAGTTGTGGATAGTGCCGAAGGATGTTGTAGGGTACAGAGGGACATAGATAAGCTGCAGAGCTGGGCTGAGAGATGGCAAATGGAGTTTAATGCGGAAAAGTGTGAGGTGATTCACTTTGGAAGGAGTAACAGGAATGCAGAGTACTGGGCTAATGGGAAGATTCTTGGTAGTGTAGATGAACAGAGAGATCTTGGTGTCCAGGTACATAAATCCCTGAAAGTTGCTACCCAGGTTAATAGGGCTGTTAAGAAGGCATATGGTGTGTTAGCTTTTATTAGTAGGAGGATCGAGTTTCGGAGCCACGAGGTCATGCTGCAGCTGTACAAAACTCTGGTGAGACCGCACCTGGAGTATTGCATGCAGTTCTGGTCACCGCATTATAGGAAGGATGTGGAAGCTTTGGAAAGGGTGCAGAGGAGATTTACTAGGATGTTGCCTGGTATGGAGGGAAGGTCTTACGAGGAAAGGCTGAGGGACTTGAGGTTGTTTTCGTTGGAGAGAAGGAGGAGGAGAGGTGACTTAATAGAGACATATAAGATAATCAGAGGGTTAGATAGGGTGGATAGTGAGAGTCTTTTTCCTCGGATGGTGATGGCAAACATGAGGGGACATAGCTTCAAGTTGAGGGGTGATAGATATAGGACAGATGTTAGAGGTAGTTTCTTTACTCAGAGTAGTAGGGGCGTGGAACGCCCTGCCTGCAACAGTAGTAGACTCTCCAACTTTAAGGGCATTTAAGTGGTCATTGGATAGACATAGGGATGAAAATGGAATAGTGTAGGTCAGATGGTTTCACAGGTCGGCGCAACATCGAGGGCCGAAGGGCCTGTACTGCGCTGTAATGTTCTAATTCTAATTAGGGCAGAATTTAAGATTGGGAGTTAGGCTTGTGGGGCCTTTAAATATATTGGCTTAGATATTAAGCAGACTAAGTCTGGAATAACTTTAAATCAACAATCCTATTTAGAGAGTGTTACTCCCATCTTGGTTAATCATGTAAGGTTATCACAAAAAGATGATGTATCTAAAGCAGAGACTGAGCAATTGCAAAGCTTGATTGGTCAATTAAACTGGTTGTGCTCTCAGACTAGGCCTGATGCTAGTTTTTGATGTGCTGGAGTTGAGCACGATGATGAAACATCTGAAAGTTAAGAATGTTTTAAGGGCAAATAAAACAGTAAGAAACTAAATCTGGAGAAATTAACATGAAGCTAATTTTTTTTATTGATGCTTCACACACTAATCTTGCTGATGAGTATTCGGGTGCAGCTGGTTTCATAATATTTCTGATGGGTGAAAATGGGAAATGTTGTCCTTTTAGCTTGGGAGGCTAAGAAAATAAAACAGGTCATTAAAAACACTTTAGCTGCAGAAACACTGGGGGCTGAATTTTACCAGCCCCTCGATGCTGCAGGTTGCGGTCTGGTAAAATGCTGCGGGGAGAGGCTCGCCTCGACCTGCGACGTCAAAGAGCCCGCTGCATATTACCGGCAGGACCTTGGTGCGGTCCCCCCCACCCGCTGCACAGCGGCGGCACAATTAGCATATGGTAAACAGTACTTACCTTTGCTGATTATGCAGCCCACTGTCTCTCCATGGACAGTTCCTGATTTTTCGATGAACGGTGGCCGTCACGTGCCATCCCGTTCACGACTGGAAAAGCCAGTGGGTCCACAGAGGCAAAAGGTTTCGCGGCAGAAGGTAAGTTTCTTTTCGGGGGTCTCATTCTGCATATTTAGAGGGAGGGAGGCATTACAGGGGTTTCACTCTGCATTCTTAAAGGAAGGAGGGAGGGGGCATACACAGGGGTCTCACACTGCATTCTTAAAGGGAAGGGGTCTGAGATTATTGGTGGGAAAGCTCTGCTGGCATTAAGGGAGGTACTGTGTACCATCTCTCTGTTAAGAGTGTATGCTCTGTGTTTGTTTGTTTGTTTGTGTTTGTGAGGGAGCAATGGCACACTAGGCACCCTATGTGCGGGGAGGGTGCCAGAAAGGGCAGGAGCATTAAGCGTATGGATGGTGGGAGCAATCGATTCAGCTGGTAAGATCTTGATGTGGTCATGCTGTGCCACTCAGTGTTGGCCAAGATGGGCAATGCCATGCCATGCCACATAGTTGATCCAGGAAAGCAGCTGATGAACCTGTCAACACCAATCCCCGCCCTGTTCGGAACCTTCGAATACATGAAGGGATCAACTTTATTTTATCACATGGAAATAGGTATGGCTCATCCTACATTGTGTGATCCTCTGCTCCTGAGGATCCGTATGTGCCAGAAGCAATATCAACAGACAGGTGTGAGCCACGAAAAGGCCCCCGGTCGTAAGCAGAATTCCCCAAGGGGAGCTTGCCATTACGTTTTCTGTGCATCTACAGGCCCCACATGACATGCCATCGGATGTCAGAACACCAGTGTCAGAAGCGATTGCGCCTTTAGAGAGGGTGGTGACACGTCTCTGTGTCCTGCTCAAGGATGACTGCAGCCCATGGGCTCCGGTGGACATCCCATCCCTTTGTTCCTCATAGTGGCAGCAGTTCTCAAGCCTGATGCCTCTGCAGCCTAATAGGGGCCCACCAGAGACCTTTGTGGGGTCACACAGTGAGCAGTACACCGCTGCATCAGGGAGGTCACCAATGCCCTGCACCGGAAGGTCAGTGAGAATGTCCACTTCAGGACAGACTCTCACAGCCAGGCCCAGAGGGCCATTGGTTCCGGCACCATTGCCGGAGAACCACAGGTTGTAATGTTCATAGACTGCACTCATGTGGCCATCAGGCCTCCTGCCAGGCTACCACCTGCAGACGTCACCATTAAAGGTGCCCTCTCAATCTAGGATCACCGCAGATGCTTGCTGCGAATGTGTGACCATTTCTCAGGCACCTGGGTCTTGCATCAGTCCCGGCTGCCACCGATGTTCACTAAGCTGGCTCAGACGGAGGTGTGGTTTTTGGAGATAAGGGCTATCCTTTGCAGACATGGCTCCTGACACCAGTGAGAGACCCCACCACTGTTGAAGAAGAGAGATACAATGCCAGCCACTGAGCTACAAGAGCCACCATTGAACAGGAGATCGGCATGCTGAAAGAGAGCCTCCAATTACAGGCCAGCTACCCAACCTGGACCCAACAACATGTGTCTGGTTTGGCCCATCTTCAGGCTTCGGCTTTCTGGCTGGGGTCGGGTCGGGCCGAGTACAAGTAGAGTCGGGTCGGGCCAGACACGCAGGGTCAGTGCTGTGCCGGTACGTATTAAAAATAAACTTACCTGAGCTGAGAGTCTGGGATGAAACTGAGTCTGCGCAGTGAGCGAGTGACGTCACCATGACGTGATCATGCATCTGCGGCAGCTTCACGGAGGTTCCGAGTCGGGAGGTAAGTAAACGGATGGCCGGGTCAGGTCAAGTCGGGGCAGGCTCAGGTCAAGTCAGGCTTGGGGCAAAAGCGTAGGGACTCTGGCCGGGATGGGCTCGGGCCCACGGTGGTTCAGTCGGGTTCGGGTCCGGTTCGTTTTCCTGACATAAAGTAGGCCTCTACCTCCAAAGCCTGTATGGATAGGGTGATGCCCTGTACAACGGGCCGAAAAGGCCAGCTCCTTTCTTTGCTGCTCTGCACAACTACACACTCAATTGGGACCAGGCCTGACATGATGAGGACAGACATCAACAGGATTCCTCCTCGGACTATGAGGATGCTGAGGACCTACAACATGAAAAACGCATGGGAGGGCAGATGGCACCCAGGCTCTGACACACAGGGCTAGCAGTGAGCTAGGGGCGTACAGAAGTGGCTTATCAGACAAAGGCTGTCTGCTCCATAGGAGCCGACATGAGCTCTGCAAGCCACACATCACACTCCCGCACCTGCTGTGCACCAGTCCACATCTGCAGCATCCCTGTGTAAACCATTAGTGGCTCAGTCAGCTGCTGCCTCTGCCTATGTTACTGCATCCATGGAGATACTCATGAGTAATGGTGGCATGGCAATGATATTGCATACGTTGGCTCTCCTGAAAGCCAACGGTGCAAAGAGATGTGACTTTGGCGCTACATGCTGGCACACATCATTCACACAGAGAAATGGATACACATGTTGGCGAGGAACATTTGGTGAAAGACATATTTATATTGCTGTGATACCCGTGCATTTCCAAACCTCTAATACCTTTTTATGGTCTATTTAAGTCTCACGTCCTGGAATGTGCAAATTTACAATTATTCACCCAGGTGTGGCACGCCTACAAAAAGGAATGTTACACTTGAGTGGGAAGATGATTCCAACTTCACAGGACACTGGGACACAGCAGGGTAAGTATGTGGCGGCAAAGCAGAAAGGGCTGGGGTCACTCAGCAGGTCAGGCAGCATCTGTGGAGGGAGAAGCAGAGTTAACTTTTAGGTCTGTGAACTTAGACAAGTTAACTCTGCTTCTCTCTCCACAGATGCTGCCTGAACTGCTGGATGTCTGCAGTGCTTTTTGCTTTGCTGCCAGATTGACAGCAGCCCCACTCTTCAGCAGTCAGGTAAGTATTCGTCGACAGCTGTCAAGAAGCAGGTGCTGTGGCGCTTAACTTTTGCACAACTGTCAAAAACTCTCGCCGTGCCGTATGTCCCACTTCTCCCCACATAATATTGTGTGGGGGGGGCGACGCGCAGCCTCTATGGAAATCATATTAATCGCGGGGGCTCGGTGGCAGCTGGCGAATGCGGGTGTGCTGCCGCGTTCAAAGGGCACCACCGCAGAGTGTGGCGCCCCAATAAAATTCAGCCCCGAGTCTTGTGGAAGTAATGGATATGGGATTCTATTAGTCAAATATTTTGGATGAAATTCTGAACAAGGGACATACTGAAGATCGGATGCCCATTGAATGTTATGTGGATAATCGTTCTTTGTGGGACAATGTACACTCTACAAAAAGTGTGAGTAAGAAAAGACTACGTATTGACCTTGCTGGATTGAAACAAATGCTGAAGAGAAAGGAAATCTGAAAATTTATATAGGTAGGTGCAAGTCATCAGCTATCCAATTATTTCACAAAAAGAAATGCCAGTACAATGAAATTATTAGGGGTACTAGAGGAGGGGTGTCTCTCAATGTATTACTTTGTACCAATCTGGAATTTACTTTGATTTTATTTTGAAATGTTGTCTGAGCATGTTAATCCACGTTGTATTATAAAAAAAGGAAAGGAATCTGTTAATTGTGAATCAGTTGTTCGATTATATGCAGGTGGAGGGTGTTAACTGTGGTCTGACTTGGGCACTTGTAAGCAGACACTTACTGAGACTGGCGAAGGGTCTGAGTGAGGAGCTACATGTTTGTAATCCTTTTACACTGTGCATTAAATGTGAAACTGAGAAAAGATAGGCTCCAGCATTATCCTTCCATTACAAGCTTTCTGAAGTTTAACAGATGTGATTATTTGTGCTACTCACAAAATTTCACTTTCAAACATTGGTCCTAACATTTCAACTTTTCCAACAAAGCTTATCCCAGATAGTACAACTAAAAACAAGGAGCTTGTGACATGACATATCTCTCACTCTTCAATTGTGGAACATGAGCAGGAAAACTAAATAAACCATTCTCTTTGCCAATATAAGTGTAGATCTAACATAAATATTTATGGTGCCTGAATTCTAATTGTTCTTAACACTACAACTGAGAGCATCAGAATGAGCTATCGATGAAGCTGCAAGTAATAACTTCTGTTTTACTTGATGCAAGCACCCACTGTAAGACATCAGCTCACACACTTTAAAGAAATACCCTCCTGTGAGATGTTTGAATTTAGATGAAGCAGCTTACTCGAGATTTGTTAGTGGGGGGAAAATTCCAACAAAAGAGACTTTCCCTCGAACGTTATTCGTGGAGTCAAATCAAATATACTTTCACTCACTTTGCCTTTTTCTTTGCTTTCTTTTGTTTCTTTACCATCTTTTTATTCACTTCCTCTTCACTTAGGATCTTAAAAACTTCAAGAACACCATCTGTGCCCTGAAAAGCAATTGTAAAACACAGGATGAACACATGTTGTTAACAAGACAGTTTTGCACTGCAAGCCCAGTTTTACTCCATTTAAGATTTAGCATGATCGATAAAATTAGAAATTTGTAATTATCTTTTAACCTAATTTACGGTCAACTCTCCCTTCTGTAAAAACAATTAGTCCTCCGTGAAATGACTACCAAGATGATTCAAATCTTTGTAACTGCAGTTTAAAGGGTTATTTTATGACAATTTTGATTATTTAAAGGAGTGATATGTGTAAGAGTTGTGGTTAATATTTAAATTCAATGAAGAATATATTTATTCTACAGTCACAATGGACTATTGTCCAATTAGGTTCTCTGGATGTGTATATTTTATTTTAGTCTACTTATCGAATAAGCATGCATCTATATATTAAATTCAGACTGGGGGCATTCCTATTTCAACCTTTATGGAGAAATCATAATCGTATTCACATCGCATTGCAACACCTGTTACATCTATAGGTGACACTTAAGATTTTAAATGTTAGATGTTTCAAAAATCACTGAAAATGCTTTCTGAAAAAAAAATCACAATTTCTAATTGTTACGGACAGGTGAAAAATGATAGGGATGGTTCCCCCTTTTTCATCTCGAGTGACTGAAGACAGCATTTTTTTTTTAAAGAAGTATTTTTTAACCCGAGTGCTTTAATTGTCAAGAACAGACAAATTGCAGGTTTTATCATAAGTTTAAAAGAAAATGTTTATTATACAACACCTGAAATATATGCAAAACCCACTGTCAAAATCATACAGATATACACACACATGAAAATATAGAGATTATAAAGATAACATGCATTATATCTGATTTAAGAGAGTCCTCTGTTGAACTTGCTTTTCCCCAGGGTGAAGGCTTGAAACTGTGCAGGCCTGTAATCTTTTCCCTTGTTCACTGAAGAACATCTTGGGAGGTTCAGAAAGACAGATGACCTGCTGCAGATTGCTCCTGTTATTTTATTTAGAGATACAGCACTGAAACAGGCCCTTCGGCCCACCGAGTCCGTGCCGACCAAGAACTACCCATTTATACTAACCCTACAGTAAGCCCATATTCCCTACCACCTACCTACACTAGGGGCAATTTACAATGGCCAATTTACCTATCACCTGCAAGTCTTTGGCGGTGGGAGGAAACCGGAGCACCCGGCGAAAACCCACGCGGTCACAGGGAGAACTTGCAAACTCCGTGCAGGCAGTACCCAGAATTGAACCCGGGTCCCTGGAGCTGTGAGGCTGCGGTGCTAACCACTGCGCCGCCCTTATATTCCAGCCAAAAGTCAACGGTGAAGTCCTGGTATGATTTCTCAAGTAGGGAGTTCAAGGCCAACTCCAGTCACTGCCTACATGTTGTTCAAAACTGGGAATCTTAGGCAGGGTCTCTTCTCTTTGATGTTATACGTGGATTTCCTTTGCCCAGAATATGCCTTTATTAAAACTGCTTATCAGAACCCTAGTTTGTGTCATGGGGCTACAACTTCTCTTTCCATTGTTCTCATAGTTTCTGATGGCGAGGCTGTTGTTATACAATGGAGTCCGGCTGTCATTCACCCTCATCTCACCTTGATAAAGTAAGGCTTTTCACACCCATTCTTTGGAATTTGAGTATGGAGTTGAAAAAGTCTGCAACAGTATTGTTACCCCAATCAGTTGGAGAGAAGCAAACACTACTACACACAGGGTCATTTGCATTTTAATAATTTCTCAGGAATGTGTCCAGAAAGGTTATTTGTATTTTAATGACTTCTCCAAGACTTTTCCAGACATGAATATTAGCTGAGTTCTTGTAGTTTTATGTCTACCGGCAGGAAAGGAAAGGTCACCTGACCTCTTACTCCATTTTATTTACAAAAAAAGCATCTGTTTCAGATTTACTTCTTAAGTCCATTTTAGAGTTCATAAGTTCAAATTGCGTGGCCGTGGCATAATGTCCAAAAATGAGTTCAAACAAAATTGTAACAAAAAATAACAAGGACATAATTACATTCATTAATTGAATTGTCTTGTGTATTTTAATATAGTCATTAAAATCTTTACAAAACCCTGGCCTTTGAGCTGATATTTGTTCCTAGCTCTGTAATGCTGAGTGCTCAATTTCAATTGTATAGTGTACCTAACTTACCACAATGTGTCAGCCATCAGCTGTATTGAAAGAATATTTCTCGAGTATCTAGCAGCTTCTGCCCAGTAGTTTGCCTTCAAATAATTTTGAAAAACAGGAGGACGAATTTCAAAGACATTTTTGAATAGTTTTTAAAGAGGCAATGCGTGAGAGATAGGAAGAAATGACAGTGTTCTGATTACATGTGTGCTGTTATTTTTCTGTTCTATAAGCTTCAGAAAGATTATTGAGTTGAGGGGAGAGACAGAGCAAGAGAGAGTATGCGTGAGTGAGAGAGTGAGTTTTTCATCTGGCAAATGTTTAGTCTTTAAAAAAAAAAAGAATTTTTTTTAAAAAGTTGAATTTTGAAGCCAATGAATTATCTACACCTGTGAACAGAAAAAGACGCAAAGGCTGACAGTCTTTTCTCATTCTTTCGATTTAAAAAAAATAAGCAAACAAAATCCCTTTGAAGGAAACTGAAAAGGGGGTGGGGGGGGGGAAAAAGGTAAGAGGGAAACCAGCTTAAGGTGAGGGCTTTGCACTACCTACCCTTGGAGAGAGCAAGTGGGAGTGATGGGTGAGGTAGATAGTGGATTAAGGGTGAGGTGTGTGGCAGCAGAGAGATGGGGACACAATGATATGAAGTTGAGTGGGTGATTTAAAGGGAAAGAAGTAATGGGAGCGAGAGGTTGGCAGGAAGGGTGTGCGGCAGGGGAGATGAATGGGTAAAGGGACATGATGCACTTTAGGTTTATTTTCAGTTACTGTTTGAGAGTCATCTAATTTCACACAGCTGATTAAGAACAATGAGCTGTTTAATAACTAAAATCTGAATCTCGTAAGGGTTCTTGATCAGAATCTTTCCTGAGCCCTACTACTGATATAGAAAGAAATACTTGCATTTATATAGCACTTTTCATATCATTGGGATATCTCAAAGCACTTCAAAACCAACTTATTACTTTTTGAAATGTAGTTATTACTATTTTTGTAGGCAAAGGCTGTAGTCAATTTGTGCAAATAATGGTGATGTTGGTTGATCTAGGACTTATTTCAGAATTCTTTAATCAGATGTGTGGTAAATTTGAGCACTTAGGTTCCTGTATGCAAGTTTAGCCTGACACTACTCATAAAAAGATGTCAAACAATATGTAAAATAATTTGCCAAAGTAAATCAACAGATTACTTTAAATAGTTTGGGCCTAGCTCCTGGGCACATTTATAAACATAATGATACTTACATGACAGGCAACAATTTTGTTACTGAGATCTGTTGCTAAGGAAACAACACGATCTCTGCCCTCCCGAAATACAGAGCCGATCTTCCAACAGGTCAGTAGACCCTGTAAAGAAAATAGAAAAAGATTACAATCATAACTAGCTTTTAACTAGGAGCTACACTAGTATAATATGTCTCAGCTAATCACTCAATCAAAATGGATCTTGGCACAGCTCCACAAAAAGTAACCAATTGGCCTTTCACCGACCACTTACATTTCAAATTGCTATTTATTTCAGCATTTCTAATGTTTTTTTTCAATCAACTTCAATTTTACCCATGATTTTTTCTTTTTTTTTCTCAAAAGAGTTTCTCATTCCCATATCCTAATCTTCAGAAAGCAATGGCTGGATCACATACTTCTCCATAATTTGATCGCTGAATTCCCCACCATCAGTATCCTGGTGGTTACCATTGACCAGAAACTTAACTGGACCAGCCACATATACACTGACTACAAGAGCAGGTCAAAGGCTAGGAATTTTAACTCACCTCCTGACTCTCATACCCTGGCCACCACCTACAAGGCAAAAGTCAGGAGTGTGATGGAATATTCGCCAGTCGCCTGGAAAAGTGCAGCTCCAACAACATTCAAGAAGCTCGACATCATCCAGGACTTACTGGCACCCCATCCACCACCTTAAACATTCACTCTCTCCATTACTGACACATGATGGCAGTAGTGTGCTTTATCTACAAGATACACTGCAGCAACTTGCAAAGGCGCCTCAACAGCACCTCCCAAACTAGCTGCCTCTACCACCTAGAGGCCAACCATAACAGATGCATGGGAACACCATCACCTGCAAGTTCCCTCTAAATCACACCATCCTGACAATGGAAATATAATTTCTGTTCCTTCCCTATGGTTGGGTCAAAAACCTGGAACTCCCTCCTTAACAACACTGTTTTTGTACCTGCACCACATGAACTGCACTGGTTTAAGGCAGCAGCTCATCACCACCTTCTCAAGGGCAATTACGGATGGGCAATAAATGCTGGCCTAGCCATCCCATGAACAAATAAAAATAAAAATATGCTTGCTAGTTCAGATGAAGGTTGAAGGAGTTAAACTATTTGTTCTACTCAAGCTTGTATAAGATTGCAATGCAGGCTGTATTTTAAGAATATAAGCAATTCTGTTCAAACTAAGGATGTGATTACTAAGGAACAGAAGACTACAGTTACAGAAGTAAGATTCACCGCTTCTGGATTTTCATTCAGTTCCTCTTCAGTTACTTCAGTGTTTTCTAAAGGACTCTTTGTCTTTTTCATATCTGGTTCTCCAGCTTCTTTCTGCTGAAAAATAATCACAACACAGGATATGTATAAGGTAAATAAAGTCTGCTTGCTTTCTGTTTTTGGGCACAGACAACTTGTCAAAGATAAACCTGACTGGCCATTTCAGAATTAATGCAGTCTCAACTGTGTCTCACAGAAGAAATCTGAAGAAGAATTTTCTTCCTTGCAAAATCAATACCACCAGTCCAGGAGCAGCATAGCCTGTCCTTACTCAAGTTCCCGAATTGCCATACCCCAGCAAACTGACTTCAAGATCCTTATCTTCATTTTGGGGTCCATCCAAGGCCTTGCTCCAAATTTCCTCAGTGATCTTAAGGGAAATTCATGCATCCTCCAGACCTTTGATGGTCCTTGTTCTTTTCTCTCTCCATTAGTGGCTACTTTCAGCCATTATATCTCTGCCCTCTGCTACTGCCTCCTTCAAATAACTCTGCTTTTCTACCACACTCCCATTCAAAAGCTTCCTAAATACTGTCCTTGAAGAAAACAAATTTAAGAAATTCACAGAAGTATACTTCTTAAACTTTAATCACTTTAATTCTCTTTATTTATTCTTCCTTAAACAAAGGGGAACAAATACAGCAGTGAGAATAGCTGTTGCAGTCTTGATAGTTTGTGTTTTTACATTATATTTCAATCCCTCCTGCTCAGTGTTTTCCAGCATCCTGTAAAGCACTTCCTGTACATGGGAAGCGCTACAGAAATGTATGTTGAGTTGAAATTTTCCATAAACACTGGTATGAACAGCCTATCTATAGCAACCAGCTAAAGACAGTCCCATCAACAAGTAGAATAACCAAATATTTTTACACCAAATCATTTACACTTTGAAATGCATCCTGAATGAGGCCATTATGCACAGATGCCGCTGTAATAATCCAGATGGGACTTTGCTGGAAGTAGAATTTAAGCGTACCATAAATGCAACACGTTGAATTTTTCCAAGGAGCTTTCTAAATCCTTTAAAAGGGGAAATGCAAATATCACCCAATCTGTCTCTAAAGACAATAGAGAATTTAAACCTCTTTATTTGTATACCATTAAGTCAACGACTGTGCTGATTTTCTTCCGACGGGAAAATTGGGACTGTATTTGCACTCAAATGATGCAGTCTGTAATAATTATTTTATTTCAAAAATTTCATGTTTAAGTTATCAAAAGATCAAACAGAACTGATAAAATTTTCACATCAGTTGATGAGAAACAGATATTTATAGTACAGGTTGCATCATTCGGCTGATGACATTAAACCTCTTGAGGGTTACTTTTAATCTCTGGGCTCAGACAGCCAACAAAACACAAACTTCAATACTGCAGTTTACATCATCCAAACCCTTTATTATTAAGCTTCATGTAGCCTCAGGATTGTGGCAATATTATTCAACAGTGGCTTCTCAATCCTCAGTTTAACTGTTGGACTGCAGTGCCATCTATAGCAGACAGACAGATTATCTCAGATTAAAAGTAGAGACAAGGGGTGACATTTGCAAGGCAATGACTATAAATTAGAGGGAATCAATAAACAGAGATGGTGCCAATAGACTGAAAACAAGCTACCATGGATCTCATTTATAGTAAGAGTTTCAAAGTAGATGCAGATCTTACTTCAATACCTGGCAAAATAATGAGGAATTGATCATCAAGAGTAAACAGGAGGATTGTATGTAAAATAACAGAAGTACAGAGCAACATGGACTCAGAAGGGAGAGATCCTACTGGAGGAACCTCTTTGACCTTTTGAGGAAGTGATATTACAAAAGGATAGTGTAACTAGACTTCCAAAAAGAATTCAGAGTTTCACATGAGAGGCTACAAATTAAGCTCAAATCTGTATGATTCAGGGTAAACTTTGGAAATGAATGAGAGATTGGAAAGGGAAAAGCACTGGATACTTGTTACACCAGTTATGTGATGAGGTTGGGGGAAGGAAAAGAGTGCTAAATTAGTGCCTAAGAATTTGTATTGGATCTACTACTGTTTTTAATTTACAGTAATGACTTTGATTCAGAAACCCAATGCATTGGTCAGATGTGAAGATGATACCAAACCAGGAGGGTGTGTTGCTTCTCAACAAACTGTCAGTTGGCAAAACAAGAGCAGATAAAATTTAATACAGACAAGAGTAAAGTACTGCACTTATGCAGAAAAACGGGTAACATACTTCATGGAAAATGTTAAAATATTTAAGAGAGGAACTGAAAGAGATCTAGACATCGAATTAGACTCCGCATATCAAATCATTGAAAACAGGGCCACAATCAACAAAGCAAATAGTAGTCAAGTCAAAGGAAGTCATGCCCCAACTATTACATTTTCTACTCAGACCACACCTTGAGTACTGTAGATACTTTTGATCAGAGGCACAGAAGAGAAATTCAAGCCCTGAAGGCAGCACAAGGAAGTGCCACAAAGTTGATTTGTAGTGCTAAAGGTCTGAGTTATGAGAAGACACTGGAAAAACTTTTACTTTTCAGCCTTGAGAAGTAACTTTATAGATATTAAACTGTGTGGAAAAGGTAAATCCAGAATAATACTTCAGACGGGGGACATAGGTCCAAACTAATAAAAGGCAAATTGAGGACTAATGTCAAAATGTTGTTCTTACGAATAGTGATCAATACAGGAAATTGCCATCCAGCTGAAGTAAGGTGGGCAAAAATCCTGGATCATTTGAAGAAAGAAAAATTAAATGTAGTAATGGGAAAATTGTAGGCCCTTTCTAGAATGACAAACTGAGATGGGCTGAATGTCCTTTACCCATACAAATTAATCTTGCTATATCAATTATCCAGAACATGTAGTGTTACATGTGACGGTATTCTTCTATAATAGGAGTGCGTAATATATTTATATTTAATAGCAACATAATTCACAGATGAAACAAAATAAGTATCAAATAGACCAGTTACAATTGATATTTTTGTCTGTGAATTGTATCAATTTTTTACCTCATCCAGATAATGGATGTCCCACACCCTCAGTTCGCTGTCGGATGATCCAGTCATTATTCTCTTTTCATCTGCAAACAGCACAAAACCCCACACCTACAGCAAATATAGAAAGCAACAGAATAACTATATTTAACAGTTTATTTAACAGAAAATGAAAATATTCTATCCTGGTTCAAACAATCTGCAAGTGGTACAGAATTACATTTGAATTTAAGGAAATAATTTACAATATTTGTCAAGCAGTCACATATATTCAATGAAGGACATAATCTGAAATAAAAACACAAAATGCAAGAAATAATCAGGTCAGGCAGTAGAGAAACAGGATTAACGTTTCAGGTTCATCAGAACTGGAAAAAGTTAGATGTAAAAAATTTTAAGAAAGCACAGAAGCAGGGAAAGTGGTGGGAAGAAGAAAAGGAAAGGTCTATGATACGGTGGAAGGCATAAGAACATACGAATTAGGAGCAGGAGTAGGCCACTCAGCCCCTCGAGCCTGCTCTGCTATTCATTAAGATCATGGCTGATCTGATTGTAACTCAACTCAACATTCCTACCTACCCCCAATAACCTTTCACCCCCTTGCTTATCAAGAATCTATCTACCCCAGCCTTAAAAATATTCAAAGACTCTGCTCCCACTGCCTTTTGAGGAAGAGAGTTCCAAAGACTCACAACCCTCAAAGAACAAATTTCTCATCTCTGCCTTAAATGGGCGACCCCTTATTTTTAAACAGTGACCCCTAGTTCTAAATTCTCCCACAAGGGGAAACATCCTTTCCACGTCCACACTGTCAAGACCCCTCAGAATCTTATGTTTCAATCAAGTTGCCTCTTGCTCTTCTAAACTCCAGCGGATACAAGCCTAGCTTGTCCAACCTTTCCTCATAAGTCTACCTGCCCATTCCAGGTATTAGTCTAGTAAACCTTCTCTGAACTGCTTCCAATGCATTTATATCCTTCCTTAAATAAGACGACCAATATTGTACACAGTACTCCAGATGTGGTCTCACCAATGCCCTGCATAACTGAAGCATAACCTCCCTACTTTTATATTCAATTCTCCTCGCAATAAATGATGACATTCAATTAGCTTTCCTAATTACTTTGCTGTACCTGCATACAAACCTTTTGTGATTCATGCACGAGGACACCCAGATCCCTCTGCATCTCCGAGCTCTGCAATCTCTCACCATTTAGATAATATGCTGCTTTTTTATACTTCCTGCCAAAATGGACAATTTCACATTTTCCCACAATATACTCCATTTGCCAGATCTTTGCCCACTCACTTAACCTATCTATATCCCTTTGTAGACTCCTTATGTCCTCTTCACAATTTACTTTCCTACGTATCTTTGTGTCATCAGCAAATTTAGCAACCATACCTTTGGTCCCTTTATCCAATTCATTTATATAAATTGTAAAAGGTTAAGGCCCCAGCACTGATCCCTGTGGCACACCACTCATTATATCTTGCCAACCAGAAAATGACCCATTTATGCGTACTCTCCGTTTCCTGTTAGCTAGCCAATCTTCTATCCATGCCAAAATATTACCTGCTACACCATGAGCTTTTATTTTCCACAATAATCTTTGATGTTGCATCTTAACAAATGCCTTCTGGAAATCAAAGTACAGTACATCCATTGGTTCCCCATTATCCACAGTGCATGTTACTTCAAAGAAATCCAATAGGGAAATCATATTTAACCAATCACAAAACCATGTTGTCTCTGTCTGATTACCTTAAATTTTTCTAAGTGTCCTGCTATAACATCTTTAATAATAGCTTCTAATGTTTTCCCTAGGACAGATGTTAAGCTAACTGGCCTGTAGTTTCCTGCTTTCTGTCTCCCTCTCTTTTTTTTTAATAAAGATGTTACATTCACTATTTTCCAATCTAATGAAACCTTTCCTGAATCTAGGGAATTTTGGAAAATCAAAACCAACGCATCAACTATCTTGCTAGCCACTTCTTTCAAGACCCTAGGATGTAGTCCATCAGGACCTGTGGAATTGTCAGCCCGCAGCTCCAACAATTTGCTCAGTACCACTTCCCTGGTGATTGTAATTTTCTTGAGTTCCTCCCTCCCTTCCATTTCCTGATTTACAGCTATTTCTGGGATGTTACTTCTATCCTCTGTGGTGAAGACCCTTGCAAAATACCTGTTCAATTCATCTGCCATCATATTTTCCCTTATTAATTCCCCAGACTCACTTTCTATAGGACCAACATTCACTTTGTTAACTCTTTTTTAAAATATCTATAGAAACTCTTACTATCTGTCTACATTTCTTGCCAGCTTTCTCCCGTACTCTTAATTTTTCCCTCCTTCTTAACCTTTGACATTCTTTGCTTTTTATATTCTGTCCAATCTTCTGACCTGCCACTCATCCTTGCACTCATATGCTTTTTCTTTAAGTTTGATACTATCTTTAACTTTTTTAGTTAACCACAGATGCTGGGTCCTCCCCTTGGAATTTTTCTTTTTCATTGGAATGTAACTATTCTGTGTATTCTGAAATATCCCCTTAAATGTCTGTCACTGCATCTCTATTGACCTATCCCATAACCTACTTTGCCAGTTCACTTTTGCTAGCTTTGCTTTCATGCCCTCATAATTGCCCTTATTTAAGTTTAAAATACTAATCATCAGAACCAGTTCCGAAGAAGGATCACTGACCCGAAACGTTAACTCTGCTTCTCTTTCCACAGATGCTGCCAGACCTGCTGAGTGGTTCCAGCATTTCTTGTTTTTATTTCAGATTTCCAGCATCTGCAGTATTTTGCTTTTACATTAATTAATTAATCAATCCTATCTCCTAAAGCAGGAGAGATTAATTGACAAAAGGGACAATGAACAGCAAAAGGTAACAAGTAAAGAAACAAAAGACAACTCCAGAGGAGGTGTAAATGGGACAGCAGAACAATTACCAACAGTTGCTGTTCTTTTTTTAAAAAAAAAAAAATGGGAGCAGAAAGTATGACCCCAAATTGTTGAACTCAGTGTTGGGTCTGGAAGACTGTAAAGTACCTAAGTGAAAGATGAGGTGCTATTTCTCGAACTTATGTTGAGCTTCATTAGGACAGTATAGCAGGCTGAGGACAGAGAGCTCAGAGTGGGAGTGGGGCAGGCGAGAAATGACATCCGCAGTATTCTGCTTTTATAAAACCATAACCTGAATGTGCCGGAATTTGTACATCATCCCAACTTCTTGTTGTTGAAGAGACTGAAGAAAGCAACATGACCCGGCTTCAATTCTGGGTACTGCCTGTGCAGAGTTTGCAAGTTCTCCCTGTGACTGCGTGGGTTTTCGCCGGGTGCTCCGGTTTCCTCCCACCGCCAAAGACTTGCAGGTTGATAGGTAAATTGGCCATTATAAATTGCCCCTAGTATAGGTAGGTGGTAGGGAAATTGAGGGAAGGGGGGGGGGATGTGTTAGGAATATGGGATTAATGTTCTTTTGGGCCTCCTTATCTCGAGAGACAATGGATACGCACCTGGAGGTGGTCAGTGGTTTGTGAAGCAGCGCCTGGAGTGGCTATAAAGGCCAATTCTAGAGTGACCGGCTTTTCCACAGGTGCTGCAGAGAGATTTGTTTGTCGGGGCTGTTGCACAGTTGGCTCTCCCCTTGCGCCTCTGTCTTTTTTCCTGCCAACTACTGCCCGCCATAATTTAATGTAGGATTAGTATAAATGGGTGGTTGATGGTCGGCACAGACCTGGTGGGCCAAAGGGCCTGTTTCAGTGCTGTATCTCAAAATAAAAATAAAATAAAAAAACAAGTGCTGATTTAAAACACTCCTAATTGAAATAAATACAGGAATTGCACATTTCACTTCACTTTTTACTGGATGAGAGGGCTACACCAGCATACATTACAATAATCTATGAGACCACTGAGATAATCTCTCCTTGAAGGCAAACTCAAAAGGAGGCAGTATAACCTGTTCAGACATCCAAGTAATTGTCAAATCTATTGCAAGACCCATAATGACAGCAATACCAAGGTGCCTGTAACAAACAGAAATGATTAAAACAATGTTGCTGACCTCGCTGCGATGACCAACCATGGTCTGGAAGCAATGCTGCGTATCCAAGTCCCACCACTTAACAAATGTGTCCTTGGAGCTGAAAGAAAAACAGAAAGAAATACAGGTGAAAACTACAATGGTGTAGAATAATTAATTGACTGTAGTACCGGGATTTTCAGTCAGCCACTGATATGATCCAAATTTGACACTCACTACCTCACTTTACATTGTATTAGCACAACAGCATCAAAATTTCCTCTGCTCATCTATCGTTTTAGTCTTTATAATACAACCAGGTAAAATAAAGGAAAATTCCATTCAATCCACCTATCTTGTCCTTGTCATTTCAATCTAGACAAGATCTGCTTGGACTATCTTAATCCCTCAAATTTTTCTTATGCTACACACCATTCCCTGGTCAATACTTTTTTTATTCTTTCATGGGATGTGAGTATCGCTGGCAATACCAGTATTTGTTACCCATCCCTAATTGCCCTTAAGTTGATACAATGTTTCATGCAATAATGGTAACATGTTACTCAAGAATCTTCAAATTAATGAGCACAAATACACCAAGAGGAAAGCTACAATCTGTTGGAGGATTTCCCCTTTCCATCAATGTAGTAAACTGCCATCAATTTGCAGAAACGATACTTCAGTGAGCGAGTGGCCAATCTAAGGAGCAAACTTCCCAAGGAGATGGTGAAACAGGTTAGCACTGATTCATTAAAATACAAATGAGATCGATTTTCTTTTCAAAAAGTAACATTTTGGGATACAGTATGCAACTGTAATTTGAGACATAACATGTGTTAAGTGAGGCAAGCTTCTGAGGAAAAAGGTGGCTTCACTACTCTGGTTTTTCTCCTGTTATATTGGAGTCTGTTGTCGACTAATTGATATCATGGATTGCTATGATTAGTCAACAACTCTGTTGACTACTGTATCCTGCGACTACCAAGACGGTAGAAGGCAAACCAGAAAGACCTTGACTTTTCTTTGTCTAGTGATTCTTGTGTTAAAGCCTGAAGCATCGAATTTCCAGCTTCACCCACCTCCACTGCAACCTTTCCCATTTCTTTTTTATCAATATTATTATGGCTAGTGTTCTTGTGAACATTCCTTTTCTTTGCATCCTCACTGTTTAAATTAAGACTCATTCCATAGCCTATGAATTCAAAATAATGAAATTCCATACCTCACTGTCTTTTTTTGTTACAACCTTCAAGTTTTTAAAAACACAAGCTTAGCTCTGTCAATCACTTTGTTTTATCTTGCTTTTATTCTCTTTCCGTCCTTGCTGGTGTGCCATAGGATGTTGGTCCACCAAAATAATTTCTCAATTTAAAAGGAAAAGGTGGCGCGGTGGTTAGCACCGCAGCCTCACAGCTCCAGCGACCCGGGTTTGATTCTGGGTACTGCCTGTGCAGAGTTTGCAAGTTCTCCCTGTGACCGCGTGGGTTTTCGCCGGGTGCTCCGGTTTCCTCCCACGGCCAAAGACTTGCAGGTTGACAGGTAAATTGGTCATTATAAATTGCCCCAAGTATAGGTAGGTGGTAGGGGAATTGAGGGAAGGTGGGGATGTGGTAGGAATATGGGATTAATATAGGATTAGTATAAATGGGTGGTTGATGGTTGGCACAGACTCGGTGGGCTGAAGGGCCTGTTTCAGTGCTGTATCTCTAAATAAATAAAAGTTTATGTCTCTTTCTCTCCATATTACCTTGAGACCAGAAAATTCCTGCCTTTGAGAAACACAGCATGTGTAATGGCATCTTTGTGTCCTTTCAGTCTGTATAATCCACTCTCATTGATAACATCCCAGATGATGATTTCTGTGTCCTGAGAGATAAAAAATGCAGAGGCTTCCCTTCAATCGAGTCACTTTCAATGATGATTTGATTAACACTAAAGCAGCTTCAACACATGCAACAAAACTACATGTTGAGATCAAAGGGTTCACATTTAACAAACCTGCATGTGGATTGCAGAAAATATCAAACTAACGTCCCACAAATTGGCATGCAACAAGTGCATGTCAGGCTGGATTTTCCTTGTTGTTTGGGGATAAAGGATTGCTCGGACCGAGAGCACAACACCTGCGCAATGGAGCCTCACCCAAGTTTCCTCTGCGCACTACAGTCAGGCAGTTTTTTATGCCTAATTTAAGCAAGAGGAATATTCACCCCCTCATTATCATCCTGTAGTCTATTACAACAATGTAATGTTGCATGAACCACCACATTTTGTCACAGAAACAAAATGCTTGCAGTCATCTTGGAGTGAAGGTGATACTGGAGGAAACAGCACTCCAGCCTATGGTAGAGTATGCCCAACCATGTTTAACAGTCACTCAGTGCAAAATCTCATCAGCTCATCTTTCAATTGAATAAAAACACATATTCCTTGCCTCCAAAATAAAGTGTGAAAAGAGTATACCTTACCTTTGACCCCGAAACTAGTCGTGCTCCAAGGCTATCATAGCTGAGAATTGTCACTGATGCTTTGTGTCCATTAAAGGTGACATTACTCTCCCCAGTCAGGATATTGAAGATACGTATTGACCCGTCTTCATATCCAACCGCCAGGTGATGGCCATCAGGGGCGGCGCACAAGTAGGTTACCTCATGTTTAATGCCCTGAAGAATCAATATCTGTGGATACAATGCACATCAGAATGTTAAAATAAAACATATCATTTCAATCCTTCTCTGAAGTAACCTTTTGTAAACTCAAGCAAACAGAATTTGTACAAAGACCCAAATAACATCCTTTTCCTTGTAGCTGACAGTAGTTTGGCACTACAAGTAATCACTCAGTTTGATCACATACATGCACAAAAACACCCTGGAAGCTGGTGGGTTTAAACTAACCTTTTCTCCTTTTCGAATATCCCAAATAAACACATGCTCGCAGGCAGCAACTGCCACGTACCGACCTCTCTCTCCTCGCAGCTGTACAAAAGTAATGTTTGCTTTTTGACTTGCAATTACTCCAAAAACTGCACTGGCAATGTAGCGTAGATACTGCTTTGTCAGGCCCATGGCAAGGGGCTAAGCTTAGCACAGCAGTAAAAAGATCTGATGAAATAAAAACAAACAGAACATTAATGAAACTCAATACTTCGGTAACATCTGAGTTTTCCAACTAACAGCAAAGGAAATTGTGGTAACTATATAGCTGAGAAATAAATGCAATTGGATGACTAATGTAACCTTGGCCTTTCACCATTTGTTAACTTTTCATCTTTCTCTCAGCCACACAACTCGTCCAATAGCCATGGTGTTCTCCAGTCAAATGTTACCTGCCACTTGTCAGCCTGGATGTTGTCTACATCCAACTATCGCTGAGCTCCACTATTAGAGGAGCTGGGAATGCAGCAGACCACGCTAGTCATCATGGTACAGGACCATTTCAAACTATAATAATGCAGAGATGGTGATTAAATGAAAGAGTTGAAAATGATTAGGTAGAGTATATTGTACCGAGGGACTTTAACAACAGCACCAAGGGCTGTGATGATTGACTTCAAACAACTCTTGACTGTTTTCCTCTCTGTCAGATATAGCTCCAGCCACAAAAACCTGTACAAAAAGACATGTACTGAAGTGAGACCTACTCATCCCACAGACCTATCAACAATCATAAACTGTTAGCTCCTTGGTCCACATGATGACTCTTCATCAATAGCATCTGAGCTCTAAGTGGAAGGAGAGCACCAACTGTGAGACACATGGTGTTCCCATTCCCTCGTTTCTTCCCCAACTCCCCATTCCCTCGTTTCTTCCCCCCCAACTCCCCATTCCCTCGTTTCTTCCCCCCCAACTCCCCATTCCCTCGTTTCTTCCCCCCTCAACTCCCCATTCCCTCGTTTCTTCCTCCCCCAACTCCCCATTCCCTCGTTTCTTCCCCCCCAACTCCCCATTCCCTCGTTTCTTCCCCCCTCAACTCCCCATTCCCTCGTTTCTTCCTCCAACTCCCCATTCCCTCGTTTCTTCCCCCCCAACTCCCCATTCCCTCGTTTCTTCCCCCCCAACTTCCCATTCCCTCGTTTCTTCCCCCCCCAACTCCCCATTCCCTCGTTTCACCCCGCCCCCAATATTCCCCTCCACTCCCCATGCCCTCTTATTTCCCCCCTCCACTCCCCATGCCCTCTTATTTCCCCCCTCCACTCCCCATGCCCTCTTATTTCCCCCCTCCACTCCCCATGCCCTCTTATTCCCCCCCTCCACTCCCCATGCCCTCTTATTCCCCCCTCCACTCCCCATGCCCTCTTATTCCCCCCCTCCACTCCCCATGCCCTCTTATTCCCCCCCTCCACTCCCCATGCCCTCTTATTCCCCCCCTCCACTCCCCATGCCCTCTTATTTCCCCCCTCCACTCCCCATGCCCTCTTGTTTCCCCCCTCCACTCCCCATGCCCTCTTGTTTCCCCCCTCCACTCCCCATGCCCTCTTGTTTCCCCCCTCCACTCCCCATGCCCTCTTGTTCCCCCCCTCCACTCCCCATGCCCTCTTGTTCCCCCCTCCACTCCCCATGCCCTCTTGTTCCCCCCCTCCACTCCCATGCCCTCTTATTTCCCCCCCTCCACTCCCCATGCCCTCTTATTTCCCCCCCCTCCACTCCCCATGCCCTCTTATTTCCCCCCCTCCACTCCCCATGCCCTCTTATTTCCCCCCCCTCCACTCCCCATGCCCTCTTATTTCCCCCCTCCACTCCCCATGCCCTTATTCCCCCCCTCCACTCCCCATGCCCTCTTATTCCCCCCTCCACTCACCATACCCTCTTATTCCCCCCCACCCATACCCTCTTATTCCTCCCCCCCCCATACCCTCTTATTCCTCCCCCCCCCATACCCTCTTATTCCTCCCCCCCATACCCTCTTATTCCTCCCCCCCCATACCCTCTTATTCCTCCCCCCCCCATACCCTCTTATTCCTCCCCCCCCCATACCCTCTTATTCCTCCCCCCCCCCATACCCTCTTATTCCTCCCCCCCCCCATACCCTCTTATTCCTCCCCCCCCCCATACCCTCTTATTCCCTCCCCCCCCCCCCATACCCTCTTATTCCCTCCCCCCCCCCCCATACCCTCTTATTCCCTCCCCCCCCCCCCATACCCTCTTATTCCCTCCCCCCCCCCCCATACCCTCTTATTCCCTCCCCCCCCCCATACCCTCTTATTCCCTCCCCCCCCCCATACCCTCTTATTCCCCCCCCCCATACCCTCTTATTCACCCCCCCATACCCTCTTATTCCCTCCCCCCCCCCATACCCTCTTATTCCCTCCCCCCCCCCATACCCTCTTATTCCCTCCCCCCCCCATACCCTCTTATTCCCTCCCCCCCCCCCCCATACCCTCTTATTCCCTCCCCCCCCCCCATACCCTCTTATTCCCTCCCCCCCCCCCCCATACCCTCTTATTCCCTCCCCCCCCCCCCCCCATACCCTCTTATTCCCTCCCCCCCCCCCATACCCTCTTATTCCCTCCCCCCCCCCCATACCCTCTTATTCCCTCCCCCCCCCCCATACCCTCTTATTCCCTCCCCCCCCCCCATACCCTCTTATTCCCTCCCCCCCCCCATACCCTCTTATTCCCCCATCTCCAGATCTCCCTATTTCCCTACCTCACGCCGCTGCTGCTGCCTTTGGTCTCCAGGGCTTCGCGGAAACAGATGCAGCAGGCTCGATCACTCGATGATAGAGTCAGTGAGTAGTTGTCCTACTGTTTTGTTTCTCAGTCTATTCCTGGTCGATGTACGTTATTGATATAATCAGCTCCATACATTTAAACAGATTTTGTAATTTTATCTTTCTGGATCACAGTGTATTTGCAGTACCTTAGCTCCACATATAAAAATAGATGAAAGTTTCTGATTTTAAATGCTTAATTCCTGAAAAGTTATTATCTTCAAACTATTTATACACGTCAGTGATTCGTATTTACCTAATCCCTCCAGAGAGTACATCCCACAAAATATTACCGATTAATGTGGTTCAAATGAGAATGTACAGATTAACCTAAAACAATTATCACATTTGTAACACAAAAACAAAATACTGCGGATGCTGGAAATCTGAAATTATTCCAGCATTTCCTATTTTTCTGTCTCACGTGTAAAATTATTAATCAATTAATTCCATCCTTGTAAAAATGCGAAGATTATGCAATTTTTGTCGTAAAAGATTAATTGTACCACTGAAAAGCGGTAGTACAAATGTCTAGTATGAAGAATTTAATGCGTTGCTCTTCCAGAACAAATTCTGTTACACCGATATATTAAGGCATAAAAATAAAACAAGCTAATATATTCCAGCATCACTGATGTGTGGATGATCCAACAATAATAAATGCGGAGACAGCTTTCAGCTGCAGACTAATCGATGCACGAGGTGCTAGCTGCTCCTCTGATCGAGTCTGAACAAGAATGCAGGCCCCGCCCCCCCCCTCCGCCGAGAGGAAGTGACGTATTCGAGCTGGTGGCCCCTTCCGGCTGCGGTGGCTGAGCGAGTTCGTTATGGGGTTTTGAGTTCATCCAGATCCGGGAGCTGGAGTCCGTTTCATCCGATTGGACAGGGTCGGGGGAGCCAGAGGTGATTGCCGCCAGTGGTCGAGGACGCTCCCCGAATCGCCGCCTGCAACTGAGAGGGGGAGTGGTGGTGACTCGGTTCCCCCGCGGGTGGAGGGGCCGCAGCCGACGGTGACCGGGCCTGAGTGGACTCCTCGCCGCTTTCATTGCCCCCGGAGTCTGTCAAACTTCCCCTGAGCAGGTGCACTCAGCGCTGGATCGTCTTTGGGGGGCGGGGGGTGGAATACAGCTTGAAGCTTTGAAACGGGCTCTCCTTCCTCGCTGGAAAGTGGCCTTGCTTCTTCTCTGTCCGGTGTTTGCGATATGGATCCTCTGGGAGCCCGTTCTTCTATCGTGGACATTCAGACTCTACCCTGTTGGGCTAATAGTTCAGAGAAGGTGGAGACTGGAATCAGTAATGAGGTGTATCCAGACAGTTCCATCTCTTCACCTTTCCCTTACAGGAAAGATATTAACAACAAAGTTATTTTATGGTACGTACTGCGGATTTCTGCTTTACATCCACACCAAACGGTGTCGCAAGGGACTTAACGGATTCTGTTCAACATAAGTCTCGCAGATTTTAATATTTTTAGTGCTTGTAACCAGCATTCGTGTACTCTCAATTTTTTCCTCGTCTGAAAGTGTTCACTGTTGGAATTAAATTTGTTCGATCCTGGTAACTCTTCAGATACATTCTTCTATATAAAACAAAGTGATGGAAATACTCAGCAGCTCAGGCAGTATCTGTGAAGAGAGTTAACGTTTCAGGTCGATGACCTTTCATGAGAACTGTTCATGAGTTCTGATGAAAGGTCATCGACCTGAAACGTTAATTATTTTTTCCTCCACAGATACTGCCTGAGTTGCTGAGTACTTCCAGCACTTTTTATTTTAGATTTCCAGCATGCACAGTATTTTGCATTTATTCTGACTATACTTGACTCCTTGTGCCATATACACAAGACACTGGATAACACTGGGGGAATGGGAGCTCCCTTTTTCTGAATCTGGAAGCCCCGGACGGTTGCACCATCTCTCAAGCGTGTTAAATTATTGATTCATTTGAGTTATCATAGAATGATTGCAGCACAGAAGGAGGCCATTCGGCCCATCATGTATGCTGGTTCATTGCAAGAGCTATAGTATATATGGCATCTTGTAATACTGCAAATAAACACTGGTGTCCAAATGTTCATTATAATTCTGTATGACAAGGTGCTATTATTTTGACTTGAAACATCTCACCCTTGCTTTTTCAGTCCCTTGTGCTGCCACATTTAGTTTCTGCATTACTGCTGATAAAGCTTTTTCAAATGATAGGCATTTGACAGGCAGTTTCTGCTGTTGTCTCTGTTGCAGATAATGGAGCAATAAAAGATGTTGCAAGTCTAATAATTTGTTCCATTGTCTCTTCCTCTTTCTCACTTCTGTACTTGTACCCCACCCCACCATATAGCAGTTTACTGCCTAGCACTCCTCCATCTTGTAGGGTCAAAAATTGGCAGTTAAAATCTGTTAATTTCATTCATTTGGAGCTTGGGTTTAAGCTTCAATCTGTTGGTTCTGTCTGTATTGTTCCTGGACCGTTACTTGAGCTGATATGAATGGTTCTTTTTCTCAGGCATTGATTTCCCCTCCCTTTCAAAACAGCCATCATGACACTTTCCACAAATTTACTCTCAACTCCCTCTGCCCTTGTAAACTATTTTACAAGTCTTTGAATATGTTGTTACCTTCCAAATCAGTGCTCCTGTGTCCTGCAGCTACCCATTTTGAGTCTGTGGGTTTCCATCCTTCCCACAGCATTAACCAAGGTCATAAATGATATTCTGTAAGTATCCTGATCCCTTCTCAGCAATGTTAACCACTTTGCAGCCTTTGGCACGATCAGCGGTTTCATTTGTAATGGCCCTTGTAGTCAAAGAGCACTCATTGTCAGGGCTGGCATTTGAATGGTGGCTACTTAAATGGAAGAGAAACCGTTGATGCCCATGGTGTCTTGCCCTAACAAAAAGTTAATGGCTGGCCCAGATTTTGCAGCAGTAATGACAGCAAAACTGGGGCTTCACCATCATTACTTCACTGAAACTGACAGCAACTGTGGGAATCTGTACACGCACAAAATCACACGTAAATCAATAAGTTGCTATCAGTGAGTCTACGCTCCTTCAGTGGGTGTGATGTTGAGGACCCTCCCAGAGTGCATTCCCTTATCAATCGCTGAATTGGTGAAAACTTGTACTTTTACGCTGTTGGTCTTGCAGTAAAAACTCTTGAAAAAAGTACACCTTGTTGAATGAGGTATAAATGCGTTTTTAATGGTATACGAAGTTCATAATTATCTTCACTGACCCTGAAATACTAACTTTATATTTGTGGCATGTCCAATTTCTCCATTATGATTAAAAAGCTCCATGTATTTTTTAAATCAAGTTTGTTTATTTTAGCTTCTATCTTAATCCAATCATAATTATTTATTTTGCTATCTGAAAATTTAAAAGTGAAGGATAAAGTACTTTTAACTTCCTGGTTTGCTGGCTGTGAGAATACTTCAAGTTGATTGGCTGCTTACCCTCCTTATTGGCATCACTGCTGCTGGATGCTTGGAGATCCCCTTGACCTGGTGTCACATTTAAACTGCCATTCGTGAAGAGGAAAACCACGTCACAGAGATCACTAGATCTTTTGTGGATAGCTTTCTTCGAGGTTGGCGGCGAGTGTCATTGCTTCACGCTGATTACAAAATCCAGCCCAATGCCTCCAGAACATGGGAAAATTGACAGTGGGAGTAAGAATAAAGATGTATAAAATCAGATCTTTAAAATAGTCTGGTCTTTATATTATAATAGTTAGAAGTCTTAAAAATTTCCCATTTTTGAAATTCACTTTGGTGTGTATGAATGGTAGAAAGTCCTACATAGTGCATAATGCTGCAGCAGGTGCTTTACTTCTTGTAGTTTCCAGCTGGTGTGCCCATTGTTCTTGTTTACTGACAACATTTTTGGTAGTGTGGGCAGTTCAGTCTGACATTACGTGAAAAATAGCTAAAATGCAAGCCGTCCAATACATATATGCAGTTCAATGCACAAATGATGATGGTTAACCATCTCAGATAGCTATTACTTCATCTGATGCCCAAAGAACAAATAGAGGTAAACCAACTTAAGTGTATCACATTCCTACATTTAAATTGTGTAACCAATTTCTGTGTGATTGGTTGCAAACATAATCCCAGCAAAATAGTAAAAATTTGATTTGAGAATTTTCTATTTCCACTCAGGCCTTGTCACAGGTCTATCTTTGATTTTTTTCTTACCTTTCCTTCCTGGACTTCTCTATCTTAGTCTCTAGCTTTCCACAGATCTCTATTATTAACTTAGTGTCTCCTACAACTGCCTGGATTATACTTCTCAATAGCTTAGTTTCTCTATCTCCTTTGGATTTGCTGTAGAGTCATAGAGTGATACAGCACTGAAACAGGCCCTTCGGCCCACCGAGTCTGTGCCGACCATCAACCACCCATTTAGCACCGCAGCCTCACAACTCCAGAGACCCGGGTTCAATTCTGGGTACTGCCTGTGCAGAGTTTGCAGGTTCTCCCTGTGACCGTGTGGGTTTTCGCCGGGTGCTCCGGTTTCCTCCCAAAGCCAAAGACTTGCAGGTTGATAGGGAAATTGGCGATTACAAATTGCCCCTAGTGTAGGTAGGTGGTAGGGACTATGGGATTACTGCAGGGTTAGTATAAATGGGTGGTTGTTGGTCGGCACAGACTAGGTGGGCCGAAGGGCCTGTTTCAGTGCTGTATCTCTAAATAAATAAATATACTAATCCTACATTAATCCCATAGTCCCTACCACATCCCCACAATTCTCCTACCACCTACCTACACTAGGGGCAATTTACAATGGCCAATTTACCTATCAGCCTGCAAGTCTTTGGCTGTGGGAGGAAACCGGAGCACCCAGTGGAAACCCACGTGGCCACAGGGAGAACTTACAAACTCCACACAGGCAGTACCCAGAACCGAAACTGGGCCGCTGGAGCTGTGAGGCTGCGGTGCTAACCGCTGTGCCACTCAGTTGTAATGATTCCGCTTTCCACACCAGAGCCTCAGCTGGAGTTTCCCTACCATGCTGATCAGTGGGTCCCATGATCATGTCTTGGATTCTTGTTCTCACCCCCATTTTCTCTACAGCATGGTTGCCCATGTCCCTGCATCCACCTCATCAGCTTCTGCTTTTACCAGGCTATCTTTTGCCATTTCTGCCACCTGCAATGATTCTATCATCAATCACATCTTCCTTTCCCTTCCCCCCCCCCCCCACGCACCACCCCCCCTCCCCCAAACCTCTTGCAGGACTGCACACAGCCCAGATACCCTTTTTTACATTTCCACTATCCTCCCTTCCAGATTCCTTTCCTGTTCAATAGCAACTGATGTCATCCGGTCATTTACCTCTTTTGACTTTTCAGGCCACAAACACTCCTTCCACGTGAGACAGCAACGTGCATGTTCTTTTTCTAATCTTGTATATTTGCTTCTGGTTTGGTCTCCAAACACTTTGCTGAAATCCTCCATTCTGTCTTGAAGTATGATCCTGTCCTACCTGTGGCTTTAATGCCCTCTCCCATTTGTACTCAGACTGCCGCATCCTTGGCCGCCTATGCAATTCAACCAGACTTGGTACAAGTGACATTTTTTTTATTCATTCATGGGATGTGGGCATCTCTGGCTAGGCCAGCATTTATTGCCCGTCCCTAATTGCCTTTGAGAAGGTGATGGTGAGCTGCCTTCTTGAAACACTGAAGTCCATGTGAAGTAGGTACATCCACAGTGCTGTTAGGAAAAGAGTTCCAGGATTTTGACCCAGCGACAGTGAAGGAACAGCGATCTAGTTCCAAGTCAGGATGGTGTGTGACTTGGGGGAGAACTTGCAGGTTGTGGTGTTTCCATGCATCTACTGCCCTTGTCCTTCTAGTTGGTAGAGGTCGCAGGTTTGGCAGGTGCTGTCTAAGGAGCCTTGGTGTGTTGCTGCAGTCCATCTTGCAGAAGGTACATACTGTTGCCACTGCATCGGTGGTGGTGGGAGTGAATGTTTGTGGATGGGGTGCCAATCAAGTGGGCTGCTTTGTCCTGGATGGTGGCAAGCTTCTTGAGTGTTGTTGGTGCTGCACCCATCCAGGCAAGTGGAGAGTATTTCATCACACTCCTGACCTGTGCCTTGTAGATGGTGGACAGGCTTTGGGGAATCAGGAGGTGAGTTACTCGCCACAGGATTCCTAGCCTCTGACCTCCTCTTGTAGCCACGGTATTTATATGGCTACTCCAGTTCAGTTTCTGGTCAATGGTAACCCCTAAGATAGTAGTGGGGGGATTCAACGATCGTAATACCGATGAATGTCATGGGGAGATGGTTAGATTCTCTCTTGTTGGAAATGGTCATTGCCTGGCACTTGTGTGGCGTGACTGTTACTTGCCACTTACCAGCCCAAGCTGGATATTGTCCAGGTCTTGCTGCATTTCTACACGGACTGCTTCAGTATCTGAGCAGTCGCGACTGGTGCTGAACATTGTGCAATCATCAGCGAACATCCCCACTTCTGACCTAATGATTGAAGGAAGGTCATTGAAGAAGCAACTGAAGATGATTGGGCCTAGGACACTACTCTGAGGAACTCTGCAGTGATGTCCTGAAGCTGAGATGATTGACCTCCAACAACCACAACATCTTCCTTTGTGTTAGCTATGACTCCAACCAGTGGAGAGTTTTTCCCCTGATTCCCATTGACTTCAGTTTTGCTAGGGCTCCTTGATGCCACACTCGATCAAATGCTGCCTTGATGTCAAGGGCAGTCACTCTCACCTCACCTCTTAAATTCAGCTCTTTTGTCCATGTTTGACCCAAGGCTGTAATGATGTCAGGAGCTGAGTGGCCGTGACGGAACCCAAACTGAGCGTCAGTGAGCAGGTTATTGCTAAGCAAGTGCCGCTTGATAGCACTTGATGATACCTTCCATCATTTTACTGATGATTGTGAGTAGACTGATGGGGCGGTAATTGGCCAGGTTATACTTGTTCTGCTCTTTGTGTACAGGATATACCTGGGCAATTTTCCACATTGCTGTGTAAATGCCAGTGTTATAGCTCTACTGGGACAGCTTGGTTAGGGGCGCAGCAAGTTCTGGAGCACAGGTCTTCAGTACTATTGCCGGAATTTTGTTAGGGCCCATAGCCTTTGCATTATCCAGTGCCGTCTGTTGTTTCTTGTTATCTGGAGTGAATTGAATCGGCTGAAGTCTGGCATCTGTGATGCTGGGGACTTCAGGAAGAGGCCGAGATGGATCATCAACTCGGCATTTCTGGCTGAAGATTGTTGCACATGCTTCATCTTTATCTTTTGCACTGATGTGCTGGGCTCCCCCATCATTGAGGATGGGGATATTTGTGGAGCCACCTCCTCCAGTTAGTTGTTTAATTGTCCACCACCATTCATGGCTGGATGTGGCAGGACTGCAGATCTTGCGTCTGATCTGTTGGCTATGGGATCGCTTAGCTCTGTATATCGCGTGCTGCTTATGGTGTTTGGCGCGCAAGTAGTCCTGTGTTGTAGCTTCCCAAGGTTGACACCTCATTTTGAGGTATGCCTGGTGCTGCTCCTGGCATGCCCTCCTGCACTCTTCTTTGAGCCAGGGTTGGTGGTCGAGCTTGATGGTAATGGTAGAGTGGGGGATATGCCGGGCCATGAGGTTACAGATTGTGGTTGAGTAGAATTCTGCTGCTGCTGTTGGCTCACAACACCTCATGGATGCCCAGTTTTGCATTGCTAGATTTGTTTAAAATCTATCCCATTTAGCATGATGGTAGTGCCACACAACACGACAGCGAGTATCCTCAGTATGAAGGTGGGACTTCATCTCCACAAGGGCTAAGCGGTGGTCACTGCTACCAATACTGTCGTGGACAGATGCATCTGCGGCTGGCAGATTGGTGAGGATGAGGTCAAGTATGTTTTTCCCTCTTGTTGGTTCCCTCACTACTGCCGCATACCCAGTCTAGCAGCTATGTTCTTTAGGATTCGGCCAGCTCGGTCAGTAGTGTTGCTATCGAGCCAGTCTTGGTAATGGACATTTAAGTCCCCCAACCAGAGTACATTCTGCACCCATGCCACCCTCAGTGCTTCCTCCAAGGGGTGTTCAACATGGAGGGATACTGCCTCATCAGCTGAGGGAGGGTGGTAGGTGATAATCAGTAGGAGGTTTCCTTGTCCATGTTTGACCTGATGCCATGAGACTTCATGGGGTCAGGAGTCGATGTTGAGGACTCCCAGGGCAACTCCCTCCCGACTGTATACCACTAAGTCACCACCTCTGCTGGGTCTGTCCTGCCGGTGGGACAGGACATATCCGGGGATGGTGATGCCAGTATCTGGGACATTGTAAGGTATGATTCCGTGAGTATGACTATGTCAGGCTGTTGCTTGACTAGTCTGTGGGACAGCTCTCCCAACTTTGGCACAAGCCCCCAGATGTTAGTAAGGAGGACTTTGCAGGGTTGACAGGGCTGGGTTTGTTATCGTTTCTGGACAGGAACAGTATTTCATTCTTCTGGGCTCTCTGCAGTCCTTAGTTTGCATGTTTAACTGCACCCCACTGTTTCCTTTACAACAGGGGAATTGGCGATTTGGATGGGCTGGTTGATGGCAGGAGAGGCAGTTTGTCCTTTCAAGTGCAGATCCTTCGTCCAAACACAATGCGAAGAACAGGAAGAGTATGAAATGTCTGCAAGTTGTTTATTTCCCCCTCTTTTGAGAATTACTTGACTTGTTGCATTTTGCTGGCCTTTTCCATTACAATTTTAGACAGCTACTTTTTCTTTGTATTTCTTCACATTTTACTGTATGTGTCTCTTCACTCTCAATTATCTGCATATTTAAATTTCTTTCTGTTGTGTCATTAATCATGTGCATATGACCAAAGTTCCCTCTAATTATTTTTTGTACTCAGCTTGTTTGTTGCACTGTGCAGTCTCTGCCATTGCTGTGCGGTCCCACATGTGCACATCTTAAAGGGAACATTGGTTGTATGTGGCTTGTTCCATTGCGCAATATGTTCTGGATTGCACACCAATGCAGCTTAGAGGCAACGTTGAATGTGACTACAGTTTGCAGGTCATTCAATCTATTAACTACCCCTCTGTGATTGGGAAATCTGTTGTTTCTCCTGGCTTCCTTATTTCCTCTTTTTAAATCTTACGAAATGCTTGCTTGTCTTTGCTTTCATTTCTGATGGGCTCCATCTGTAAAGCTGTTTTTCTTTACAGATGCAAACTGGCTGCATGTTTCCAACTTTGTTTTCATTTCAAATTTCTAGCATTTGCAGTCTTATCTGAACCTGATGACTGCATGCTTAAATCATAAAAGCGATATAAAAAGCTCCTTTTTATTGAACAAACTGCAGTAAAACTAAAATTGACAAAAGATTTATTTGAACTCTCTAGTTATTTCAGCACCCTAGGTCTGTGTAGTGCTATTAAATTATCTAAATAATTGCGGCAAGAAGTGACACCAAATGAGGACTTACTTTTGTAGTAAAGCATACTGGTATTGTGATTATGCATGAGCTGAATCTAGATCAGTGCTTTTATCCTGGAGACAATTGACGGATGGAAAAATCCATTTTTAAGGCAGAGGTAGATAAATTCTTGATGAGTAAGGGGATGAAAGGTTACTGGGAGTAGGTGGGAATGTGGAGTTGAGGTTACAATCAGATCAGAATGGCAGAGCAGGCCTGAGGGGCCAAGTGGCCTACTCCTGCTCCTCATTCTTATGTTTGTATGTATTGGTAAGCTGTTGCCAGTACACAAGATTCATGTGTTAAGGGCAGATGGTATTGCCTCTGTATAAAAGCAGTGTTAGATCAGTTGCTGTGTTGAATTTGAACAAATTTAGATGAAATTATCTGTATTTTTTTTCATTTAAATACATTGGCGTTTTCAGCTGCCTTTGCACTGATGGGGTTGCACTGATGGGGTCTTTTAAGTGTTAAGATATCTTCATTGCTATTCAGTGATTTACCTCTTGCATGCAAAAGTAAAAAAGCTGTGTATCCTGATCATAAGTTTGAATGACTGAACAGAGTTTGACTATAATGAGAAATTATGGTGTACAAATGATTACATGTGGCTTTCTAAATATAACTCTACATCCGTACCATTATGCTGCTTGAGAAATGAGCAATGTTTTGATTGTGGGGTGAAATTATTTTTTAAAAAATCATGTTCGTAGGAATGTTTTTAAACACTTGCATAATTGTAGCAAGTTACAGCATAGGACCAGGCCATCTGGGACTTTAAGTTGGAGCCAGTAATTTTCTCCACAAAAGCAGCATGATCCAATCTCATTCATTTATTCACTTCTCACCCTTTTTAGTATTCCTCTTTCAAGCAACTTTCTAATTCTTTTATAAGAATCTATGGACACTGTAGCAAGATGGTTTGTGGCAGAGAATTACATATTCTAACCATCCTCGCGAAAGATAATTTTTCTGAACCCTTTAAATCTGTTTTTTTTTTTTATAAAATTGTATCCCCTTGTTGCAATCTTGCTGACCATAGGAAAAGATTGCTCTATTTACCTGCAGACCTCAATCAGGTTACTTCTAAAACTTTTTGTGTTCTAATGAAAAAACAGCCCTAGCTTCTTGGGCCTCACTTCACAACCATAATCTATGATCCCTGGTAGAATCCTACTAAACCTATGCTGCATCACTTCCATTACATTTTTCCTTCCTATAATGGAGTGCCCAAAAGAATATCCAGTATTCCAATTGCAGACTAACCTAAGGATTTGTGCACGTTACCTCCTTACTTTTGTATTCTATTACTCCAGATACAAAACCATGGATTCTATTTGCCTTTTTGTAGCATTTACTTTTACTATTCCTTATTTGCATTTTTTTATCACTGAATTGCATCTGCCACCTATCTACCCAACCTGCTAGTTTTATCTGTGACCTTCTGCATTCACAATTTTTCAACCCACCCTGAATTTAGTGTCATTAGCAAATATAAATATTGCTCTCTGTTAATAAGTCCAGGTGATTAATAAAAGAATATAGCTAATAACTGAAGCACAGACACAGACTCTTGTGAGCAAGTAGTTCTGTTCTGAGGAACTTCTTTTACTTCTTGCCCTTCAATTGTCTCTGTATCCATGTGGCTGCATTTCCCTTCCCTCCAAATACGGCAACAAAAACTTGCATTTAACCTAGAAAAACATCCCAAGGCACTGGAGTAGTGTTGTATCCATTTTAATCAAGTATAACTTTTCTGGCAAGGCAGTTGAACTCAATTTAGGATTCAACTGAATTGATTTAGTTTATTTATCAAATAGTATTCTAGCAGCATGTTCTATAAATGCAACCCTCTGTCATTTGTGATTATGCCTACTTTTTATTTTGTAAATGGTTTCATACATGGTTACTTGTTCACTTTCTGTGGTTATATAAATAGCCCTGTTTCACCTGGACCCGGCAAGAATTTGGCAGTGAATTAAAATGGCATGGTATGCTGTTTTTACTGTCATTTGAGAGGTGGAGAAAGCTTTGTACATTAACAAACTCTGCCTCTGTTTCTGTCCTCTTGTGTTCCTCCTTCCTCTTGTGCCACTATTGATGGAAGTGCCCAGATCCCATTGTTTGGTATTCCCTCCTTAAACGTCTCCACTTCCCTACCCTCTTTTGACTATTTTAAAACCCACTTCTTTGACTCCAATTTTGGTCATTTCTCCAAGCATCTTGTTTGTTTTTTTAAAAAATTTGTTTATGGGATGTGAGCATTGCTGTCAAGGCCAGCATTAGTTGACCTTGAGAAGGTGATGGTGAGCCACCCTCTTGAACTGCTGCCATCCATGTGGTGTAGGTACACCCACAGTGCTGTTGGGAAGGGAGTTCCAGGATTTTGACCCAGTGATGAAGGAGCAGCGATGTAGTTCAAAGTCAGGATGGTGTGACTTGGAGGGGAACTTGCAGGTGATAGTGTTCCCATGCGTCTGCTGCCCTTGTCCTTCTAGGTGGCAGAGGTTGTGAGGTCGTGGCAGTGGGTTTGAAAGGTGCTGCAGAAGGAGGCTTGGCAAGTTGCTGCTGGGCATTTTGTAGATGGTACACACTGCTGCCACTGGGCACTAATAGTAGAGAGAGTGAATGTTGAAGGTGGTGGATGGGGTGCCAATCAAGTGGGCTGCTTTGTCTTGGATGGTGTTGAACTGATTGAGTGTTGTTGGAGCTGCACTCATCCAGGCAAGTGGATAGTATTCCATCACGCTCCTGACTTGTGCCTTTATAGATGGTGGACAGTCTTTGGGGAGTCAGGAGGTGAGTTATTTGCCACAGAATTCCCAGCCTTTGACTTACTCTTTTAGCCACAGTATTTATGAGGCTGGTCCAGTTCAGTTTCTGGTCAATAGTAACCCCCAGGGTGTTGATAGTGGGAGATTGAGTGATGGTAATGCCATTGAATGTCGAGGGCAGAGATGGTTAGGTTCTCTCTTATTGGAGATGGTTATTGTCTGGCACTTGTGTAGTATGAATGTTACTTGCCACTTATCAACCCAAGTTTGAATGTTGCCCAGGCTTTGCTGCATGCAGGCAGGAACTGCTTCAGTATCTGAGGAGTGAGTTGTGAATGGTACTGAACACTGTGCAATCATAACTGAACATTCCCACTTCTGACCTTATTTTGGAGGAGAGGCCATTGATAAAGTAGCTGAAGCAGGTTGGGCCCTGAGGAACTACTGCAGCGATGTCCTGGGGCTGAGATGTTTAGCCTCCAACAACCACAACCATCTTCCTTTATGCAAGGTATTATTACGATCGAGGCGGGAGAAGTACACCGCTTATTCTAGTTCCACTCCTCCACGTGTCACAACATATATTTAAATTTTTTCCCACTTACTGATACGGTCAATTATTGGCTCTATTTTTATCCCAGATTGAAACACACCAACCAGGATTCTTTAATAAACAACAAAATTATCAGTTGATCATAAAGGAAGTCTTAACCGAAAATGAAGTAAAATATACATACACAAATTGAAATATTAAAACGCCTTATTTATCTTGGCCCCTCTCTCGCGCGCGCGCTCTCTCACTCTCGCGCGCTCATATATGCTGGGAAAATAAATGTGATTTTTGTTTAGCAGCGTTGCAAAGACAACAGAAAGAAAGCCACTTAGGCTGTGTGCCCTTGCGTTTTGCTTTGGAATCCCAAATGCGTATAGATGGCTGTCACTGGGACCTTCCCAGAACAGTTCTTTCCAGGTGATGTTGAAGATCAGTTTGAGTAGGCTTTTCAAGAAATGCAGCTACAGAGGTTTCAGATAGGTCTTACAGCAATAATGCAGCAAGGGTTTCAGTTCTGACACATTTGATATGCAGGGTTTCTTCAAATACAGGAGGAAATTAGAAGCTGATACTCTGTATGCAGGATTTCTTTGAGAGAGAGCTGGGTCTTCTTTGGCAGGCAAAAACAACTGTCTTTTTGTCACAATTCAATGAAACTAAATACATTTCAGAAGTCAAGCCTCCTAAATCTTATAAATCTTGACCTGTCACTTCCTTGTTGGGTGATTAACCACAGACAGATACCTTCCAGTAAAACTTGTTTACAAGCCAAATTCAGAAACCTTCTGGTGATTTAAAAAAAAACACGAAGTTCAGCATCTCTTCAAGTTACCAGATGAATCACTGTCCATAATTCAACTATAAGTCCTTAAAACATATTTTACAAAAAAAAATATAGAAACACTCTTGTATGACTCAATTCATTGGAAAGTTTCCCCTGATTCCCCATTGACTTCAATTTTGCTCAGACTGCATGATGCCATGCTCAGTCAACTGCTGTCTTGATATTAAGGGCGGCCACTCGCACCTCACCTCTGAAATTCAGAAAGAAACTTTTCCTTTCTCGCACTTTATAAAATGTTCACTTATGTGCTTTTGACGCATTAGATAGGCCCATGTGATGCATCACAAGGAAAAAGAGGAACCAAATTCCAGCCTTTCTGTGGGGGTGGGTGGGTGGTTGGTGGATTGAAAACATGATTGAATAGCTTGATTTTCACCAGGGTTTTAAAGAACATGAGGTAGAGTGAGAGAGATGGAGAAGCAGAAGTGTTTGAAACAAAGACCTAACAGCGGAAGGCCCTGGTAGCAAAAGTGGAGTTGATGGAAGGAAAGTTGCAATGAATATCTGAGTCTGAGGACTGATGAACAGGGGACATAAGACTGGAGAAGGTTGGAACTGGACTGTGGATTGAAGTTTCTTATAGATAGAGGATTTTAAATATGATGCATTGGGAACGAGGGGGTCTAATTTGGCAAGGATGGTCTAATGGGCAGTCAGAACTCAGAACAGGATGCACTCTGGTCAATCTTAGACAAATGGAGTTTGGGAGACAAGCGAGTAGGATCTCGGAGCACCTCTAAATGCTCCTAAAGACTGGATCAGGACTTTTGCAGCACCTGAACAAACAATCAGGAAAGGAAATAGAGTTGATTGGAATTGCTTTTATCTTTTTGGTCTGCTAACGTAAGGTGAAAAAGGAAATAAATTACTGGTGAGTGGCCAGGTGAGCTGGAGCAGTATAAATTTGATGGCTCCAATACAACAGAAGGCAGAAATTTCAAATGCTGAGCAGTGATTTTTGGGTCCTACGCTCAGTATGAATATACCAAGTCAAAAGTAGGGTTCAAGTTCCTGTGTTTAGAACTGTGAGTTGGAATGGAATTTATGATGTGGTATATCAGAATGGTAGGATGTTGGTTTTGCCTACAATGCCCCAAAAAGTGAGTTTTGGTCTCTCCCAGTAAAGTAGCAGGCACATCAACCAGGTACTGTTCTGTGATGAAGCATGCCACTATTAAGGAGGAGAAGTATTAAATATTAGTTGGTAAAAGAACCAGAGAGTTTATGATTTTTATGTCCATAGTTTCAAACTGCCAATAACTACAAACTAGTTTAAGTTGAATATAGTGTGAGATCCCAGTTTGGTAACTTAAAAGAATTTATCGAGAGGACCAAAATGGAGTAATATGACTGGATATAAGCTTGGCTCCTAGAGCTTGGTTCTCACAATACATACGATTGATATTTTCTCGGGAATAAATTCACATGCTGTTTAGTTGTCCTAAAATTATTTGTTATTCAGAAATGGGAATGCAGGGAGTACTGTTGCTGAACTGAAAACAGTTGGTATAGGTCTGTTATTTTCTACTGTTGCATGCCTTTCGTCAGGAGATTAATGTATTTTGTATTCGGATTTTAATTTAAACTGGGCTAATTTAAGTTAAATTGTAATTGTTTCACAGGGCCAGTTTCTTCTTTCCTTGCCTAATTATAGTCTGCTGTCTGGCAGTAGCCTGCCCTTTGTTAGAGAGCTCTACTACTTAAACAGATCAGAAGAAACAGTGGTTTCTGTGGGACACCATTCTGAAAATTAAGTGATGCTGCTGTTGGTCTTTACAGTAATATAGCTGGCTTCACTAATCTGGCACTGCATGTTCATGCAATCAAAAATAATCAACAATCATCCCTGTGTTATCTGCACTCCTATTGTTGAATTTTTCATCAGCCACAAGCTGGACTTCCAATTTTAGTCTTATGAAACTGTTAATTCTCAGAGCAAAGATCAAAGTTAATCTTATTGAAGGTTTGCAGATACTTTCTAACCACAGCAGATGTGTTGAAAAGCAGAGTTTTACTATATTAACTGAAATCTTCAGGTTGACAGCAGCCTGTTGTCTTTACTGGCTGAGTTTCCAACTCAGTGCTGCTTCCAGTTCAACATTGAAAAAAATGAAAGCAATCATTATTGGCCTCTGCAAATAAAGTCTGCTCCCTTGCCAGTGCTTTTCCATTTTCAACTCTGTTTCCCACCACCACCCTCTTTCTCTCCCCCCCCCCCCCCCCCCCGCCACATGTCCCTCTCCAAACAATAAACGACTTGAACTACATCTTTGCATCCTGTCCAGATCTCGTATCCCCTCCTTACAAAGACCACTTTATTTAACATAAGTTGACTTTCTGGCCCCTTCTTGCCCCCGCCACTCCACTTCTCCATGTTGTAAGTTGTAGATCTTTATAAATTCCCCCATGAACTCTTCGCACGCATTATCGCTGTCCCACAGCGTTATCTCTGGAGCCACCTAATGACCTATCCTTTATCCCTTCCTCTTTCTTAGCTCCATGCTGGCACTTGACCACCTCAACCAACACTTGGGGTCAGGTTCAACATGTACATAGCGACGGCTCCTGACTCCTGACGGCTAGCTCTATCCCTTAATCACCTCTCTTGACCCTTGCTCTGCATTTTTGGTGACAGCTAGTCCTGGATGAGTTGTAATTTTCATTAGACAGATATTCGGAAGGCTAGAGCCTGCATCCTTGGTTCCTTAGACACACATTGTACCCTCTCCACTTATTCCATTCCCCTCCTCAGCTGCTGCTCAGGTTGAACCAGACTGTTGGCAATTTTTTTTTAAATTCATTCATTCATTCATGGAATATGGGCGTTGCTGGCTAGGCCAGCATTTATTGCCTATCCCTAATTGCCCTTGAGAAGATGGTGGTGAGCTGCCTTCTTGAACCGTTGCAGTCCATGTGGAGTAGGTACACCCACAGTGCTGTTAGGAAGGGAGTTCCAGGATTTTGGCCCACCAACAGTGAAGGAATGGTGATCTAGTTCCGAGTCAGGATGGTGTGTGGCTTGGGGAACTTGCAGGCAATGGTGCTCCCATGCATCTGCTGCCCTTGTCCTTCTAGGTGGTAGAAGTCGTGAGTTTGGAAGGTGCTGTTTAGTTTAGTTTAGTTTAGAGATGCAGCACTGAAACAGGCCCTTCGGCCCACCGAGTCTGTGCGTGCTGTCAAAGGAGCCTTGGTGTATTGTTGCAGTGCATTTTGTAGATGGTGTACACTGCTGCCACTGCATCGGTGGTGGTGGGAGTGAATGTTTGTGGGTGGGCTGCTTTGTCCTGGATGGTATCGAACTTCTTGAGTGCTGTTGGAGCTGCACCCATCCAGGCAAGTGGAGAGTATTTCATCACAGTCCTAATTGTGCCTTGTGGATGGTGGACAGGCTTTGGGGAGTCAGGAGCCGAGTTACTCACGGCAGGATTCCTAACTTCTGATCTGCTCTTGTAGACGTGGTGTTTATATGGCTACTCCAGTTCAGTTTCTGGTCAGTGGTAACCCCCAGGATGTTGAGAGTGGGGGGATTCAGCGATCGTAATGCCATTAAATGTCAAGGGGAGATGGTTAGATTCTCTCTCGTTGGAGATGGTCATTGCCTGGCACTTGTGTGGCGCGAATGTTACTTGCCACTTATCAGCCCAAGCTTAGATATTGTCCAGGTCTTGCTGCATTTCTACACAGATTGCTTCAGTATCTGAGCAGTCGCGAATGGTGCTCAACATTCTGCAATCATCAGCAAACATCCCCACTTCTGACCTTATGATTGGAGGAAGGTTATTGATGCAGCAGCTGAAGATGGTTGGGTCTAGGACACTGCCCTGAGGAACTCCTGCAGTGATGTTCTGGAGCTGAGGTGATTGACCTCCAACAACGACAGCCATCTTCCTTTGCGCTAGGTACGACTTGAGCTGAGATTCTGCCCCCAAATGCTGTCTATCACAAAGACTGCATACTTCCATCTCTGTAACCCAGCCTGTCTTGCCACTGCCTCAGCTCATTTGCTGCTCAAATCCTTAGCCATGCCTTTGTATCCTCCATACTCGACTATTCAAGTGCTCTCCTGGCTTCTCCCCCATTTGCCACCTTTCATAAATTTCAACCCTCATCTAAAACTCTGCTGCCCATTATTCTGTACTGCACAAAGTCGTCTTTATCCATGCTTGCTGACCTGCATTGGCTCTTGGTTTCTGATATGCCTCAAATTTAAACTTTGCATCCACGTGGTTAAATCCCTTGATGACCTCGCTGCTCCCTATCGGTAACCTTCTCCAGCCCTACAACCCTCTGAGAGCTCTGAATTCCATTTGTGTCCCTCTCCATGCTCCTTTACCCCACCATTAGCAGCAGTGTCTTCAACTATCTCGGCTTTGAGGTCTGGAATTCCTTTCTCCCTCTCTTCTTTCAAGAGCCTCTTAAAATATATTTCTCTCAATGCTTTCAGTCACTCCTCCTACTATCTTGTCCTTTGGCTTGGTGCAGTTTTGTTGCCTGATTACCCATTTGTGATGTACCAATGTTAAAGGTGCTATCTAACTTAAAGTTGTTGTACCTCTCCAATCATCCCCATTCCAAATATGCCAAATATTCTGTTCCTCTTACTTTGGACATTCGTGCATCCACCACTTTTATTTGCACCACTTTGGTCGCTGCAACTTCAGTATCTTGGGTTCTAATTTGGAATTCTGTTCCAACCCCTTTTATCACTCTCCCTCAAAAGTCTTCTCAACATTCATTCCTTCAAGCATGCTTTTGACTACCTCTCTTAATTTCTTCCTCTCTGGCTCAGCAGCTGTTTTCCTTATGCCTTGAGATATTTTTACATTTAAGGTTCTATATAACTCAAAGTTGTTTGCAATCTTGTGGTCTGTTGGGATTCTTATTTTTCTGATACCAAGCAACATGATGTCGACTTAAATTTGTCACAATCTATGTATGCTGATATACCTTTTGTAAATGCATTTGAATGCACTATAGTATGATAAGAATAGTGTCCAATTGTTAATATTGTGTGCTTTTTTTAGGAAGGGGGATGTAGTCTTGCTAAACTGCACAGCCATTGTGAACACAAGTAATGAAACACTATCAGACAAGAATGCTATTAGTGAAAGTATCCACTTGCATGCAGGACCAGAACTTAGGGATGAATTACAGAAATTGAAAGGTAAGATCCAATGTCCTTTTACCACTATTGCCTCAAAAGTCTTAATATTCATTTCTTCAAGCAAGCTTTGACCACCTCTCAAGAAACTAAAGGTGCAACTGCAAAGGGATTACTGAGACCCAGAATTAATCCTGAACCTGAGTAATTGGATTTTGTTTCCCAACAAATGTATCCCATCTTTTCAGAAGTATTTTATCTCTTATCCAGTTTAGTGCTCAGTATGCAATTGCTTTTTTGCTTAAAAAGTTACTTACTCATTTCATTTTTCTAATTACTTAATTAGCCTAAAGCCTTGAGAACATTAGTGAGTTTTGAAACCATGTTAGATTTTTCAAAGTTTCATAATTGAGCCATTTTTCCTCCACAAAGTAACAAGATACATACAGATGCCAAAAGCCATTTGATCCACTTTGGCCCATCCATTTAGGGAAAATCTTCTGCTTTCTGTGACCTTTATTGTAGTATTCTTTTGTTAAATGATTCCAAGGTTTTTATCTCCATTATCCTAATCTTATGCTGATTCCATTCCAAATGTTCATCAGTCATTGCAGCAGAAGAATTTCCTGGTATCAATCCTAAATTTGTCATTCATCAGATTGAACCTTGTAACTCTCTCGACATACAGTAAGTTTATTTTGTAGTGTTCTAGATTTACATCTTCTACATTGTTTATTATCTTGTATACCTTTAATGTCCCATCTAAACTACTTTCTTTCAGCGTGAAAGCCCAAGTTTCTCCAAATTCCTTCGTAAATGTTTCTTTCACAGCTCAGTTCTGTGACACCAAGGATCAGCTTCATGACTCTTCTGCAGTAGCTCGAGGGTTTGAATGTTTTCTCTTCTGTCTCCATGGCCAAAACTGGGCACAGTACTTATGATGTAGTCTGACTAGTTTCTACACTTTCATGATATCCTCTGTCTTGCACCCAATCAATTTATTGTAAGATGGCCACATAATCAGTTAAGGCTGAATCAACAAATTGTGTTTGTTTGCTTTTAACTTTCTGCCATTATGCCACACTCTCCTCAAAATGGTTGAGTCCTGGAAGGAGGGGTGTAAGCAGCAAAGTAAAAATTTTATATATTGTTTCAAGTACTACTTTCCCATGCTCACTGGTATACACATGTCTAGAGGTGTTGGGGCATGCTCCCCAGAATTTGAAGTTTTACTTTAAAAATGATGCATTCTGGTCACTTTTACCTGACAATTTCACAGTTGAGGGTGTTGAATCTATTCTTAAAACAAAAAAAATGCAACATTGGATTTTTCTATGTTCAGCTCAGCCTGACCATTGTTTCTTCAAAGTCTCTTAATGATCCCTCCCTCTTTCCCTCTCTTGCCTAAATCACAATCATACTTAACGTCTTTGATGCCCTCGTGCAGCTCCAACTTGAAGGTCCTGCTTTATTCAGAGATCAGACTCTGCTGAAGATGAGACTTTCTGATTTATTACTTGACTAGGAATTTGCACTTGCAGCACAATGGTAGGTCCTGGAATGAAGCAGCAGTCAGTTCCAGTAACATGCATGCCAATCTAGAATAGAAGTATAGGTTGACCAACAGTTTTAAATTTTAAAAAATTCCAGAACCTCAAAATAAAAAAAAAAAATGCCAATTCAAAAATATCCCTAAATGCAGAAAATCTATTAAACTGAGTCCAGTGTGGGCAGAGGTGTGTCACAACTTGTGCAAGGCACAATAATATGAGCAGCATCAAAGATTATAGTGTCACTTGTAAAAGATATTTTGCTTCCTACTCGGACCATATTTTTTTCTGCCTCTATCCACTACCTAACCTCAGTTTCTGACTGGGACTGGCTATGTTGAGCTAGCTCTGATTTGTTTCTGCTGATTTCCCATCCTGCTCCAGATGTTGCTGAATGATCTCTGATTTATTGCTAAGTGCTTGTTTCCTTTAGCTGCTGATTCTGCTCTGCTCAACTCATCCTTCAGACTAGTTCCATTGCCTTTTGCTACCTTAGGTTAGATTGGCTCCTCCTGCTACTTCCAGTCTTAACACTATTTGCTGCCCAACAGCAATTCCTCAGACCAGCTCTCAATCTGCACTGATTCTATGGATTTACCCTTCACCCTCCACCAGCTCCCTGGAAATTGGATTGTGTGTGCTCCAAGCTGAGTCCATGCTGTGTACATTCAACTTCACCCCATCATGGCACCTGAAGATGTTAACTTTGGACTGTTTCATATTGTCTCCTTCCTATTCTGTGTCTGTATGTCTCTCATAACCTATGCCAAGCCTGCATAACCTGGATTCCCTTTGTGTGTATTTGGCTGCTGCTCTAGAATATTGCCCCTTACATTTTTTTCCACTTAGCCCTCAAAAGGCCCTTTCCTGTCACCCAGCTATATTGCCTGTCTTTTCTCCTCTCTAGGGTACTATGCTTCCCCTTCTCCATCCATATTCCACCCCATCATTACTTTGCCTTCCTATTCTTCTTCTGTTATCCCAGGAATGAATTGTCTTTGAGGTAAGTTCATGGCCATATGTCAAAGATATTGAGGTATCTGTTGCTACCTCAGAAGCCGCTTCTCCCCAGCCCCCTTTCTTCGCCCCCCCCCCCCCCCCCCGCCCCCCAACCAGACTTACCCAGCGACTCCACGGGGTGAATTACACCAACCTTCTTTCCCTCTTGCTCACCCTACCCATCATTGTACTCTTGGGTTCTGGTAGATTAATAACATTGCTTCTTTGCATTTCCTTCCAGAATGCCCATTCACTTGCAAATGAGGCCCTTACTTTCCTCAATTTTATTGTGGATGATTATATTTATATTTTGAGTTTGTCTATTACTGAAGGCTCCCTGTCTCTGTATCTCTTCTACAACTTGCCCGACCCAAGTTGCTGTGGTCATCAATCAAGTTAGAACTTTATCTTTCCTCCTACTCCTCTGGCACCTTCTCCTTCAAGCATCTCACTCTGCCTCAGCGCTAACACCTCTCCTTTCAAATTCTAATTTTCTACCATTCCACCTCCCCACCCTGACTTCCTGTCTTAGATATTTTTCTTTCCTCCCTCAGCCTCTTTGCTGAGTGGCTGCTCATCTTATGGAATTTCATCTAATGCTCCCCCTTTCCCTTTCGTCTGAATTCATTGCTCAGCTGTCCTCCCTAAACTCTCCCTCTATATAAATACTCACACCATTATTCATTTCATGATCATTCCCTTGGACCCCTCTACTCCTGTGATCTTGATCACTAAGGCTATCTCTGACTGATTCCTTGAATTCTTCACTGCCCACATCTCACCTACCAGCATTCTTTTGTGTTTGCTTGTGGTTGGGGTCTCAAAATAAATAAACTAATTTTCACCAATAGCTGAGAATATACATCACCTGTGTCATCTAATGCATGAAAGGTTGTTAAAAGTCAAGTTTGCTGATGCCTTCTGGTCGTGTTAATGATCACTGCATAAGCTCTTATGTTTCTATAATCTGAAATACAGAACCACTTTTATTTTAAGGTTGCCGCACAGGGGAAGCGAAAATGACCAAAGGCTTTAATTTGGCTGCAAGATTTATTATCCACACAGTAGGACCACGATACAATGCGAAGTACAGAACTGCTGCTGAGAGCTCCTTGTATAGCTGCTACAGAAGCGTACTTCTATTGGCCAGGTAAAAAGTCTTGCATGATACTTGGTTTCATAGCTACAGAAGCAGAGAAAAAAGGAAGGTAGTCTCATAGTTGTCATGCAAGATCTTTGTTTCATTTCCCTTTATTGGTCAGCAGCATATGAGCATGGGCTGAATTTTCTATTTTTCTGGAAACCTACTCAGAACTAAAGGATTTTTTTCATTTCCTGGGAAGCATCTATTTGAAATAGATACCAAAATAAATCAGTAAAACTTCTAAAGCAGTGTTTTGAGCCTTCTTTATTTTGCTTCTGATTTCAAAGGGACTTTCTCTCAATTCCAGAATTCAGTTGTTGCCATGAGTTCCATGTGCTCTCCAAATGTTGATGTGGGCTGATGCGCGACTTAATTGTTTTCATTCTATCTCGAGATTTTTTTTTTTAAACTGTCCCAGGAAAGGACAGCAGAATGATTTAATGGGTGTGGAGGTCCTGAAATTCATGTGCAAAGGCTGACTGTTATTCAAAATCAATGCTTTGATATCAAAGTGAACTAGGCAAGGACAAGGATATACAGTAGAAATGTACACCTGCTCTGAAATGTGTTCCAGATAAAATATTGCGGGAGTCCATTATTCTAAGAGTCGGACTGGGTTTACAATGTAGTATTGTACGCTGTCTTATAACAGTATTGCCCTGTTTTATATACGTTCAAAGTGAAATTGGCCCTACACATTCTGCAAATGATGGAAGGGGAAAGTGTTGAACCATTCTGATTTGTTTCTTTTGACCTGTTGTAGGGAGCATTCAATGTCCTCAATAGGACTGCCTGTCATCAATACACCAAAAAGAGGCTACCCTTTGGAAGATGCTACCAACATTGCTCTGAGTATGTGTTGCTTGTTGTATGTGATAACTTTGTGATGAGGATATTGAGAGAAACCTTTCAGTCCTTTTGCCATTTTCAAAGTAATGCCTGCTTTCTGCCATACAATCTCGATTTTAAAAAATAGCCCTGGAAATGAATGCAGGAAAGTTTTAATCAAACCGGCAAACCTCTTGATTGTAGTCAGTGCACCAATTGTACATACTACAGTAGTCTTTCAAATTACAGACCTTCATTTGGATCTCAGTGGCTTCAGATCACCAAGAGTCACAAGGATTGCCATTGCTGTATTAGCATTTTGTCACATTACGAGGTCCAAATCTACTTAGGATGTGGGACTTAGGAGCAGGGATAGGCCATTTGGCCCTTCAAGCCTGCTCCGTCGTTTGATAAGATAATAGCTGATCTGATTGTGGTCTCAACTCCACTTTCCTGTCTGCTCCCCATAACCCTTGCCTACTGTCTTTCAAAAATCTATCTAACTCAGCCTTGAATACATTCAATGACCCAGCCTCCAATGCTTTCTGGGGAAGAAAATTCCACAGACTGACGACCATTTGAGGAAAAAAATTCTTCTCATCTCCTGCATAAAAGGGGGACCTCTTATTCTTAAACTGTGTCCCCTAGTTCTAGTCTCCCCCACAAGAGGAAACATCCCCCCGGTATCCACCCTATCAAGTCCCCTCAGGATCTTATATATTTCAATCAGATCACCTCTCATTCTTCTAAACTCCAATGGGAATAGGCCCAACCTATTCAACCTTTCTTCATAAGGTGAGCTCTTCGTCCCCAGAGTTAGTCGCGTGAACTTTCTCTGAACTGCTTCTAATGTAATTATATCCTTTTACAAAAAAGTAGACCAAAAAGATGTGGTCTCACCTGTACAGCTGCAGTAAAACTTTCCTACTTTTGTACCCGATTCCCCTTGCAATAAATGGCAACATTCCATTTGCCTTCCTAATCACTTGCCGTACTTATGTACTAACCTTTTGTGATTCATGTACCGGGGGACACTCGGATCCCTCCGAGCCACCAAGTTCTGCAATGTCTCTCCATTTAATTAGTATACAGCTTTTCTGTTCTTCCTGCCAAAGTGGACAAGTTCACACTTTCCCACATTATATTCCATCTGCCAAATTTTTGTCCACTCACTTAACCTATCTATATTCTTTTGTAGACTCTTTACATCATCTTGACAACTTACTTTCTTTCCTATCTTGGTGTCATAGGCAAATTTAACTACCATACATTCGGTCCCTTCATTCAAGTCATTGTTATGAATTGTAAATAGTTGAGGCCCCAGTACTGATCCCTGTGGCACTCCACTAGTTACAGCTTGCCAACCCGAAAAAACCCCATTTAAACCCACTCTCTGCTTCCTGTTGGCTAACCAGTCCTTTTATCTGTGCTAATATGTTACCCCCTACACCCTGTGCTCTTATCTTGTGTAGTAACCTTTGATGTGGCTCCTTATCAAATGCCTTTTGGAAATCTAGGTATAGCACATCTACAGGTTCCCCTTATCCTCCTTGCTTATTACTTCCTCAAAGAACTCTAATAAATTAGTTAAACACAATTTCCCTTTCACAAAACCATGTTGACTCTGTATGATAATAAAAGCAAAATACTGCGGATGCTGGAAATCTGAAACAAAAACAAGAAATGCTGGATTCACTCAGCAGGTCTGGCAGCATCTGTGGAAAGAGAAGCAGAGTTAACGTTTCGGGTCAGTGACCCTTCTTCGGAACTGACAAATATTAGAAAAGTCACAGATTATAAACAAGTGAGGTGGGGGTTGGGCAAGAGATAACAAAGGAGAAGGTGCAGATTGGACCAGGCCACATAGCTGACCAAAAGGTCACGGAGCAAAGGCAAACAATATGTTAATGGTGTGTTGAAAGACAAAGCATTAGTACAGATTAGGTGTGAATATACTGAATATTGAACATCAAGTGCAAACCTGAAGAAAAACAACCTGAAAAAAACAGTGGGTAAGCAAACTGAACAATATTGAAAGACAAAGCATTAGTACAGATTAGGTGTGAATATACTGAATATTGAACATCAGCAAGTGCAAACCCTGTATCTCTGACACTTCCCTTCCCTTCCTCGACTTCTCTGTCTCCATCTCTGGGGATAGGTTGTCTACCAATATCCATTATAAGCCCACTGACTCCCACAGCTACCTCGACTACACTTCTTCACACCCTACCTCCTGTAAGGACTCCATTCCATTCTCCCAGTTTCTCCGTCTCTGACGCATCTGCTCTGATGATGCTACCTTCCATGACGGTGCTTCTGATATGACCTCCTTTTTCCTCAACCGAGGATTTCCCCCCACTGTGGTTGACAGGGCCCTCAACCGTGTCCGACCCATTCCCCGCACCTCTACCCTCACCCCTTCCCCTCCCTCCCAGAACCGTGACAGGGTTCCCCTTGTCCTCACTTTTCATCCCACCAGCCTCCATATCCAAAGGATCATCCTCCGCCATTTTTGCCACCTCCAGCGTGATGCCACTACCAGTCGCATCTTCCCCTCCCTTCCCCTGTCAGCAGTCCGAAGGGATCGTTCCCTCCGCGACACCCTGGTCCACTCCTCCATTACCCCCACCACCTCGTCCCCGTCCCAGGGCACCTTCCCTTGCAATCGCAGGAGGTGTAATACCTGCCCATTTACCTCCTCTCTCCTCACTATCCCAGGCCCCAAACACTCCTTTCAGGTGAAGCAGCGATTTACTTGTACTTCTTTCAATGTAGTGTACTGTATTCGCTGCTCACAGTGTGGTCTCCTTTACATTGGGGAGACCAAGCGCAGACTGGGTGACCGCTTTGCGGAACATCTCCGCTCAGTCCGCAAGCAGGACCCTGAGCTTCCGGTTGCTTGCCATTTCAACACTCCCCCCTGCTCTCATGCTCACATCTCTGTCCTGGGATTGCTGCAGTGTTCCCGTGAACATCAACGCAAGCTCGAGGAACAGCATCTCATCTACCGATTAGGCACACTACAGCCTGCCGGACTGAACATTGAGTTCAATAATTTCAGAGCATGACAGCCCCCCACTTTACTTTCATTTTTAGTCATTTTTAGTTATTTTTTCTTCCTTTTTTTTTTGCATTCCTTTTTACATTTTTTACAATCTTTTTTTGCATTTATTTCATTTCATCTTAGTTTGTTCAGTTTGCTTACCCACTGTTTTTTTCAGGTTGTTTTTCTTCAGGTTTGCACTTGCTGATGTTCAATATTCAGTATATTCACACCTAATCTGTACTAATGCTTTGTCTTTCAACACACCATTAACATATTGTTTGCCTTTGCTCCGTGACCTTTTGGTCAGCTATGTGGCCTGGTCCAATCTGCACCTTCTCCTTTGTTATCTCTTGCCCAACCCCCACCTCACTTGTTTATAATCTGTGACTTTTCTAATATTTGTCAGTTCCGAAGAAGGGTCACTGACCCGAAACGTTAACTCTGCTTCTCTTTCCACAGATGCTGCCAGACCTGCTGAGTGAATCCAGCATTTCTTGTTTTTGACTCTGTATGATCCCATTATGATTTTCTAAATAGCCTGCTATAACCTCTTTACTAATGGATTCTAATAATTTCCCTATGACATGTTAGGCTAACTGGCCTACAGTGTCCTGCTTTCTGTCTCCCTCCTTTCTTGAATAAAGATGCTACATATGAAAATTGTATTGATTTAAAGATTTTCAAAAATTTTTAGTGATCTTATTAATTTGTGATTTCTTTAACAAATTAACTTTTATGCTTGCAGATTGCCCATTTTTAGTGTCACTCAGGTCATTCTATAAAATATCTCCCTCCCACTCACCATTCCCATCTGTTTTTCATAAAAGCTGCAGAACCATGGAATTTCAGAAAATTCGAAAAGATTCTGAACTTTGTTAGATTGATAAGGACCTTTCCTTCATTACTATTATAAAGACATTGAAGGAAGGCCTTGGTGAAGGTACAAAGGAGGCTAATTTGGATGATACTAGGGATGAGGGACTTCAGTTATGCGGTGAGATTGCAGAAGTTGGGATTGTTTGCCTTGAAGCAGAGAATTTTAAGGCAAGACCTAATAGAAGTGTTCAGAATTTTAAGGGGTTTTGATAGAGCAAGTAGAGCGAAACTGTTTCCTCTGGTCAGTAATCAGAGATCATGGATTTAAATTCACTGGCAAAAGAACTAGAGGGAAATGTTTTCTCACAGAGGATGGCTAAGATCTAAAATGTACTACCCCGAACGGGGGGTGGAAGCAGAATCCATAGGAACTTTCAAAAGGAATTTGGACATATACTTGAAATGGGACCAATTTGCAGGGGTATGGGGAAAAAGCTGGTGTGTAAGACTAAATTGGATAGCTCTTTCAAAGAGCTGGCACAGGCACAACAAGCTGAATGGTCTCCCTCTGTGCGATAAGATTCTATAAATGGCAACTCCCTAACCCTTTTTAAACAAATATATATTTTTAAATAGTAATATTGCTATTGCGGGTTCAGCAATCCTTTACAGTTCGCCAAGTAGCATGAGGAAGCTAATAAATATATATGGTTGAAATTGCAAAATTGCTGAAGGTGTTTGTAGTAACTATTGATAAATGTCTCTTGTTAATGTCCGTTTTCCTGTGTACTGTTCAAATTGTAAAATAGTCTACTCCTAATGACTGCCATTTTTGCACTAAAATTCAAATTATCCAATAATTCAAATTAAGCAAAATAAATGACTGTGAATTTAGTGCTTAAAAATAGATAAAATTAAAAATAGACAGTATTTCAGTGTAGATTAAGACTCGTGTTATAAATACAATCCAATATTTTAATATATTTATCTTTAGTTTGAACCCCTGATTAATTGCCTACACAAGCAAAATCTGACACTTTTTGATCACACTGTTCGCAGACGAGCTATAAAATTTAGAGGGAGGCAAAATTAATACCTTCTGTTTTTTCCCTCCTAAGGAAGGTGGATATCCATTAAAAGTTTATAATCTGCATAATTGTTTCCTATATTTTAATCTTCAGGAACGGTTAGACGATTTTTGGAGAAACATGGAGACACTATTGAGACTGTTGTTTTTGCAGTTACAGATCTAGAAGAGGTAAATGATCCATTATTTTAGTTGAGGTCTTAAACTTTATATGTTGAAGCTTAAGCAAATGGAATATCTTCAGTCATTGTTTCTGGGTGGGATTTTTCAGTGTTGGAGGGGCTATTTATTTAAAGTGACTGTCATTTACTTGTGCTGATATGTACAGAAAGACTGTTGATGAACATCTGTTATTGTCAAAGCAACAAAGTAAACATTGGTGCTGGCAGAGGCAGTGTTGGCTTACAACTCAACAGCACTTCCTCCTGCATTTATTTGCTGCTTATGATCGCTTTTGTTTTGGCCATGGTTTATGCCAGCCCTATACAAGCAGTGAAGAAGTTTCATTTCAGCTGGCCTTTATGGACTGTCCCTATCACTAGGTGAGGTAATGGGCTCTGCCAAAATGTCAGTAGGCTTTAAAGTACACTAAGGATTTTCAAACAAGTGTAGAACATGTGTGCAATTTCTATGGCATCTACGCTGAGGCCATATTGCAGGATAATGTCCTGAATGGGTTTTGCAACGTAAATTTATTAAAGATGGTAAAACCTTATAATTTTCTTCTGCATGTCATAACCATCTTGGTTATACAATAAAGATTCTTCTAAGTCTTTAACAATGCTTTCACATATTTTAGATGAGAGAAATGTAAAGAAAATTGCACATCACTGCAATAGAAGGCAATTTATGTTGTGGTTGGAATTAAAAATTGCTATCTTGTTAGAGAATTATCTTAAGAATAACTCAACGCCAATTAGTTGAAAATTCCAAACTTTTATTTGAAAGAGAGCCTACTAATATAGTGGCTGGCCATTCTAGTGGGACCACGAACACATAACTTTTCCTTACTGAGCCTCGGCTCCCCACACCAACATAAAGAAACTGTTTTAGCATGCCTTGGAAGAACAAGAATTTTGTGATCCCAATCATAAGGGCAGCTACTACAGAGTAAACTTGTTTTGTTTCTAATCGAGGTATTGGGAGGAGGTACCTTGGAGTATTTGTTCAAGGCACATTTGTTATGGGTGCAGATTAAATTGAGGTTTATTTATGATGGATCCATGCTATACCTAACCTTTGACTATTTTGTCCAAACAGCATGCGTCCTTTCTTCAATGCTAACATACCTTGCTTTAGAACACAAATATTCATAAACTGAAGAAGAAAAGGGGAGTAATAGCTCTTGACGTAAAAGACTATGGAATGTTGTACTTTTGTATTTTAGCATCTCTATCAACACTGCCTTGTAATTGCATATTTATTGTTACAATCCTGTAAGATACCAGTAACTTTTAAAAAGAAGTTTGAACTCCCAATTATTACTGGAAGAGTTATGCCACAAGATTTTACGTTTTAAACACAAAAATTACTGCACAAGAGTTAAACAAAATAAACACTACTAATATAGTACTGCAATTTGAACTCTCATACTTTAAACTCTAAATCTCAGCAGAACATTCAGTTTGACTTTTACTTTCACCACAAGAGTTCCCCTATACTTTACAGGACCTTGGCAGTTTATTCACTTCTCCTGGGACGAATCTAAAGTGTATCGCAGCTCTTGGGAATTCAGTTCGATTTTCCTTAGTTTCTCAGCCATGTTCCGAGCTATGAAATCTCCTGGGAATTCTCCCTCTAGCATCCAGCTTGCAACTCTCCAGCTCTCTTTCAACACCTCACAAATCTGGTTTTCCCAGCATGAGCCTGGGCCTTAGTTAAATCAGAAATACCCCTGGTTCCTGATGTCCTTCCTGCTCCTGAGTCCAGCTGCTTTCAAAACCAATTGCTTTCCAAAAACCAACTGACTTTCTGTGAGCCAGCACAGAGATAAAACCACCTGATCAACAAGCATCCTCCTGTATCATCTATCTCCATAGCCATATGGTACACATCCCAGATTGCAACTCCAACTCCAAAACATCTCTTTGCTTTCTGATGCCCACATGAATAATTGATATTGCTAACAATGACAAATCAGTTCCTTCCAGGCTTTCTGGCTACAGTTCCCCAACTCTCTAACTTTGTCCTGTAAGTACACATGGAAGGATGGAAAGAACTTCGAAATAAAATTTCTTGGGAGGTCCTGCAACCTTTTTAAATTCTGGAATTTCAATTATCTTACAGCTACGTATTTAATTTTCCCAAAAATAAAAATGCCCTCTCAAATATTAATACAAACCATGAACTGGATGATCGTCACATCATATACTTAGTTTAATTTAGTTTAGAGATACAGCACTGAAACAGGCCCTTCGGCCCACCGAGTCTGTGCCGACCATCAACCACCCATTTATGCTAATCCTACACTAATTCCATATTCCTACCACATCCCCACCTGACCCTATATTTCCCTACCACCTACCTATACTAGGGGCAATTTATAATGGCCAATTAACCTATCAACCTGCAAGTCTTTGGCATGTGGGAGGAAACCGGAGCACCCGGAGGAAACCCACGCAGACACAGGGAGAACTTGCAAACTCCACACAGGCAGTACCCAGAATTGAACCTGGGTCGCTGGAGCTGTGAGGCTGCAGTGCTAACCACTGCGTCACTGTGTATGTTGTACTGTAAGTCGTCATTTTCTCCCACCAAAACAAGCTTGTAAAATGTTAGTTGTGATCAGCAGTACACATCTTTGTTCCAATATGATGTAATCATAATGTAATGGTGAAGACTCAATATTTCCTAAAACCACAGGTAGAACTACAGGGTTTAAATTAGTGCAGTATTAAATTTCAGTGATATTGAAAGAAGATAAAGGTCAGAATATACTACCAGACAAGGTTGTAGGGAAAAACTTATAAGGATTATTCAAGGTGCATTTGGATGCGAGGCTGTGGGACTTGGCGCTCAAGTCTAGTTTGATGGCATAGGCCATTCTTGTGTATCTTTTTCCAGTAGTATTTCAAAAGAAGCAGAAGCGGTTGCAGGTTAAACTTCTTCCTTGGGGGGGGAAAAAAAACTCCAGCTTTAACAATTGATATAACTTCCCACAGGCTACATATACAAAGTTGATGCCTCTTTATTTTCCACGATCCTTGGTGGAAGAGAGGAGGTGTCTGCCAATTCTCCCTGCTGATGTAGGGAATGCTGAAGGAGAGCCAGTCGTTGCAGAACGTAAAATCCGAATATTGGACAAACCAGGCATTCCACATTGTGAGTGTTACTACATATTTTTTCCAAGACTTCTTTTGAGGCAGTAATATCCTTGTTTAAGGGCAGGTGCTTAGGTATTGTACTTTATCCTACTGGATGATCAGAAAAGGCAGTTGCTTCTTTAGGCTGGCTCAGAAGGTATTTTATTAAACCCTAATCTTCAGGGTTCCACCCCCCCCAAACCAGGTTAATCATGCTGTGCTGGACTCTACCTGGTGAAGTACTCTTGCATCCTCTATTACATTGTGGCTCTTAGCTAGAAAAGTGACTTTTTTAAATGATAAAATATTAGTGTTTTGTTTCCTTCCCTTCCCCTGCCAAGGAACATAATATTTGAGTCTCGGCTTCAAATGTTGCCTCAGTGTAGAACACTGTTTTCTTAATTTTCTTTTTGTTTTGTTACGACCCAGTGAGAAAGGGATCCAGGGTTCTCTTTCAGCCTTCACCTGATCTTGCCATAACTGGGTTTAATTTGAAACCGTGTTTTTTAGCTCCCCCTTGGTGAATCCTTGTTCACCGCTTTCCAATTATAAGGCAAAGAAATGAGCACAAACCGGTCGTCTTAGGTTTAAAGAAGAAAGATTAAAATTTATTAAACTTAAACTCTAATTCGGTTGACGCCGAGGGATACATGATGCTCCCACGCTAGCATACGTATGCGATACACATGCAAATAGAGACAGAAAAGAGCAGAAGAAAAAATTAAAGTGAAAAGTTTGAGGCAATATCTGAAGAGTTTTTGTTACAGTTCTTCGAGCTCACTGTAGAGTCCTTGATTGTAGGTAGTTCTTGCTTTTCATTGGGGCCCAGTATTATTCTTAAACCTTGTTCGCTGTAGGAGACTTTCCTCTCTTGGGGTTCATGTGTCTTCAGTGGATTCAGAGGCTTCTGAGAAAACGATGGTAGCAGACAGGAGAGATCATCAGTCCAGGAGCAAACAGACACTCTCAATTCAAACTGTTAGTACAATTCAGAAAACCCCAGGTTGCCAAGCAGGTTAGTCATGTGACTAACTGGTCTGACCACGTCTTGGATTTTATCACCTTAGCAGATTTTGAAATGCTCCTCTTACACACAATACCTGGTGATCAAGGTCTGTTGTGGGTTGAATGTTTTTTTAAAATTCATTCATGTGATGTGGGCGTCACTGGCCCATCCCTAATTGCCCTTGTGAAGGTGGTGGTGAGCTGCCTTCTTGAACCGCTGCAGTCCATTTGGGGTAGGTATACCCACAGTGCTGTTAGGAAGAGAGTTCCAGGATTCTGACCCAGTGACAGTGAAGGAACGGTGATATAGTTCCAAGTCAGGATGGTGTGTGACTTGGATGGGAACTTTCAGGTGGTGGTGCTCCCATGTATTTGCTGCCCTTGTCCTTCTAGTTGGTAGAGGTCGCGGGTTTGGAAGCTGCTGTCTAAGGAGCCTTGGTGCATTGCTGCAGTGCATCTTGTAGATGGTACACACTGCTGCCACTGTGCGTCGGTGGTGAAGGGAGTGAATGTTTGTAGATGGGGTGCCAATCAAGTGGGCTGCTTTGTCCTGGATTGTGTCGAGCTTCTTGAGTGTTGTTGGAGCTGCACCCATCCAGGCAAGTGGAGAGTATTCCATCACACTCCTGACTTGTGCTTTGTAGATGGTGGACAGGCTTTGGGGAGTCAGGAGGTGAGTTACTCGCATCAGGATTCCTAGCCTCTGACCTGCTCTTGTAGCCACGGTATTTATATGGCTACTCCAGTTCAGTTTCTGGTCAATGGTAGCCCCCCTAGGATGTTGATAGTGGGGGATTCAGCAATGGTAATGCCGTTGAATGTCAAGGGGAGATGGTTAGATTCTCTCTTGTTGGAGATGGTTGTTGCCTGGCACTTGTGTGGCATGAATGTTACTTGCCACTTATCAGCCCAAGCCTGGATATTGTCCAGGTCTTGCTGCATTTCTACGCAGACTGCTTCAGTATCTCAGGAGTCAGGAGCTGAACATTGTGCAATCATCAGCGAACATCCCCACTTCTAACCTTATGATTGAAGGAAGGTCATTGATGAAGCAGCTGAAGATGGTTGGCCTGAGGACACTACCCTGAGGAACTCCTGCAGTGATGTCCTGGATCTCCAATGATTAACCTCCAACAACCACAAGCATCTTCCTTTGGGCTAGATATGATTCCAGCCAGCGGAGGGTTTTCCCCCTGATTCCCATTGACTTCAGTTTTGCTAGGGCTCCTTGATGCCATACTCGGTCAAATGCTGCCTTGATGTCAAGGGCAGTCACTCTCACCTCACCTCTTGAGTTCAGCCCTTTTGTCCATGTTTGAACCAAGGCTGTAATGAGGTCAGGAGCTGAGTGGCCCTGGCGGAACCCAAACTGAGCGTCACTGAGCAGGTTATTGCTAAGCAAGTGCCGCTTGATGGCACTGTTGATGACACCTTCCATCACTTTACTGATGATTGAGAGTAGGCTGATAGGGCGGTAATTGGCCAGGTTGGACTTGTCCTGCTTTTTGTGTACAGGACATACCTGGGCAGTTTTCCACATTGCAGGATAGATGCCAATGTTGTAGCTGTACTGGAACAGCTTGGCTAAGGGCGCGGCAAGTTCTGGAGCACAGGTATTCAGTACTATTGCTGGAATGTTGTCAGGGCACATAGGTTTTGCAGTATCCAGTGCCTTCAGTCGTTGCTTGATGTCACGCGAAGTGAATCGAATTGGCTGAAGTCTGGCATCTGTGATGCTGGGGACTTCAGGAGGAGGCCGAGATGGATCATCAACTCGGCACTTCTGGCTGAAGATTGTTGCAAATGTTTCAGCCTTATCTTCCGCACTGATGTGCTGGGCTCCCCCATCATTGAGGATGGGGATATTTGTGGAGCCACCTCCTCCAGTTAGTTGTTTAATTGTCCACCACCGTTCATGGCTGGATGTGGTAGGACTGCAGAGCTTAGGACTGATCCGTTGGTTATGGGATCGCTTAGCTCTGTCTATCGCATGCTGCTTACGCAGTTTGGCATGGAAGTAGTCCTGTGTTGTAGCTTCACCAGGTTGACACCTCATTTTGAGGTATGCCTGGTGCTGCTCCTGGCATGCCCTCCTGCACTCTTCATTGAACCAGGGTTGGTCTCCTGGCTTGATGGTAATGGTAGAGTGGGGGATATGCCGGGCCATGAAGTTACAGATTGTGGTTGAGTAGAATTCTGCTGCTGCTGATGGCCCACAGCGCCTCATACATGCCTAGTTTTGCATTGCTAGATCTTTTCAAAATCTATCCCATTTAGCATGGTGATAGTGCCACACAACACGATGGACGGTATCCTCAATGTGAAGGCGGGACTTCGTCTCCACAAGGACTGTGCGGTGGTCACTCCTACCAATACGGTCATGGACAGAAGCATCTGTGGCAGGCAGATTGGTGAGGACGAGGTCAAGCATGTTTTTCCCTCGTGTTGGTTCCCCAACCACCTGCCGCAGACCCAGTCGAGCAGCTATGTCCTTTAGGACTCGGCCAGCTCGGTCAGTAGTGGTGCTACCGAGCCACTCTTGGTGATGGACATTGAAGTCCCCCACCCAGAGTACATTTTGTGCCCCTGCCACCCTCAGTGCTTCCTCCATGTGGTGTTCAACATGGAGGAGTACTGAGTCATCAGCTGAGGGAGGGCGGTAGGTGGTAATCAGTAGGAGGTTACCTAGCCCATGTTTGACCTGATGCCATGAGACTTCATGGGGTCCGGAGTCGATGTTGAGGACTCCCAGGGCAACTCCCTTCCTACTGTATACCACTGTGCCAGCACCTCTGGTGGGTCTGTCCTGCCGGTGGGACAGGACATACCCAGGGATGGTGATGGTAGTGTCTGGGACATTGTCTGTGAGGTATGATTCTGTGAGTATGACTGTCAGGCTGTTGCTTGACTAGTCTGTGGGACAGCTCTCCCAACTTTGGCACAAGCCCCCAGATGTTAGTAAGGAGGACTTTGCAGGGTCGACAGGGCTGGGTTTGCCGTTGTCGTTTCCGGTGCCGAGGTCGATGCCGGGTGGTACGTCCGGTTTCATTCCTTTTTATTGACTTTGTAGTGGTTAGGTACAACTGAGCGGCTTGCTAGGCCATTTCAGAGGGCATTTAAGAGTTAACCACATTGCTGTGGGTCTGGAGTCGCAGACTCCAGACGGGATGTCGGAATGGTCCTTTGTCCTTCCAATCACCGTCTGTTAATATGCAAATGTATTTTCCAGCCACAGCTGATCTGGTTAATAAGTCCTTTCTTCACTCCAGTAACAGTTTAAGGTCAATGTTCATGACAAAGTTAATGTGCCTTATTCTTGGCAGGTAGGGGTCTATCATGACCGTTTGCTTTGATTTGGTCAATTAATTAAAGGGACGTTTAAGCGGCTAAAAGTCATGTATTGCTGAAGTGTCCAAGGAAGATTGGCAAACTCTGTATAAGCCAGAAATATAGATGTTGTTTGGAACCCAGTCCTTAAACCTAGTTGGATACGCAAGAGGTATCTTATTTAGTTAGCATTTAATATTTATAGTAGGAATCTAGCACTAGGGACCATATAGTTATAACCATTTAGTAAGGATTCAATAAGTATTTATTAATCTTAAATTAATTTATTAATTAGTGCTAGAAATGTCAGTTAGAGGGGTGAAGTGCTTCACCTGTGAGATGTGGGAGGTCCGTGACGCTTCCAGCGTTCCGGACGACTACATCTGCCGGAAGTGTACCCAGTTGCAGCTCCTCACAGACCGCATGGATCGTTTGGAGCGGCAACTGCATGCACTTAGGAGCATGCAGGTGGCAGAGCGCGTCATAGACAGGAGTTTTAGAGTAGTGGTTACACCCAAGGTGCAGGCAGATAGATGGGTGACCGCTAGAAGGGGCAGGCAGTTAGTGCAGGAATCCCCTGTGGCTATCCCCCTCTCTAACAAGTATACCGTTTTGGATACTGTTGGGGGGGATGGCCTATCAGGGGAAAACAGCAGCAGCCAGAGCAGTGGCACCATGGCTGGCACTGTTGTTCAGGGAGGGACAAAGCGCAGAAGAGCAATAGTTATAGGGAACTCTATAGTCAGGGTCACAGATCGGCACTTCTGTGGACGTGAAAGAGACTCCAGGATGGTATGTTGCCTCCCTGGTGCCAGGGTCAAGGATGTCTCTGAGCAGACAGGGGGCATTCTGAAGGGGGAGGGTGAACAGCCAGACATGGTACACATCGGTACCAATGACATAGTCAGGAAGAGTGACTAGGTCCTGCAGGGGGAGTTTAGGGAGTTAAGTAGAAAGTTGAAATACAGAACCTCTAGGATTGTAATCTCGGGATTACTCCATGTGCCACGTGCCAGTGAGGCTAGAAATAGGAAGATAGTGCCGCTAAACACGTGTAGAAGGGAGGGTTTCAGATATCTGGACCATTGGGATCTCTGCAGGGACAGATGGGACCTGTACAAGAAGGACGGGTTGCATCTAAACTGGAGGGGCACAAATATCCTGGCTGCGAGGTTTGCTAGCGTTACTCGGGAGGGTTTAAACTAGTGCGGCGGGGGGTGGGAACCAGAGCAGTAGGGCAGCAAGTGAAATAAATGAGGGGGGACTAGTAAATAAGGCCAGTAAGACTAAGGGGAAGAGCAGGCAGGGAGATGTTGTGGAACACAGCGGGACTGGTGGTCTGAAGTGCATTTGTTTCAATGCGAGAAGTATAACAGGTAAGGCAGATGAACTTAGAGCTTGGATTAGTACTTGGGACTATGATGTTGTTGCTATTACAGAGACTTGGTTGAGGGAAGGATAGGATTGGCAGATAAATGTTCCAGGATTTAGAAGCTTCAGGCGGGATAGAGAGGGATGTAAAAGGGGTGGGGGAGTTGCATTACTAGTTAAGGAGAATATCACAGCTGTACTGCGGAAGGACACCTCGGAGGGGTCGTGCAGTGAGGCAATATGGGTGGAGCTCAGGAATAGGAAGGGTGCAGTCACGATGTTGGGGGTTTTCTCCAGGCCTCCCAACAGCCAGCAGGAGGTAGAGGAGCAGGTATGTAGACAGATTTTGGAAAGATGTGAAGGTAACAGGGTTGTAGTGGTGGGTGATTTTAACTTCCCCTATATTGACTGGGACACTCACTTAGTGCGAGGGGCTTAGATGGGGCAGAATTTGTAAGAAGCATCCAGGAGGGCTTCTTGAAACAATATGTAGATAGTCCAACTAGGGATGGGGCCGTACTGGACCTGGTATTGGGGAATGAGCCCAGCCAGGTGGTCGAAGTTTCAGTCGGGGAGCATTTCGGTAACAGTGACCATAATTCCGTAAGTTTTAAGGTACTTGTGGATAAGGATAAGAGTAGTCCTCGGGTGAAGATGCTAAATTGGGGGAAGGCTAATTATAACAATATTAGGCAGGAACTGAAGAATTTAGATTGGGGGCAGCTGTTAGAGGGTAAATCAACATCTGACATGTGGGAGTCTTTCAAACGTCAGTTGATTAGAATCCAGGGCCAGCATGCTCCTGTGAGGAAGAAGGATAAGTTTGGCAAGTTTCAGGAACCTTGGATAACGCGGGATATTGTGAGCCTAGTCAAAAAGAAAAATGAAGCATTCGTAAGGGCTGGAAGGCTAGGAACAGATGAATCCCTTGAGGAATATAAAGACAGTAGGAAGGAACTTAAGCAAGGAGTCAGGAGGGCTAAAAGGGGTCATGAAAAGTCATTGGCAAACAGGATTAAGGATCATCCCAAGGCTTTTTATGCATATATAAAGAGCAAGAGGGTAACTAGGGAAAGGGTTGGCCCGCTCAAGGACAGAGAAGGGAATATATGTGTGGAGCCAGAGGAAATGGGCGAGGTACTAAATGAGTACTTTGCATCAGTATTCACTAAAGAGAAGGACTTGGTGGATGATGAGCTTTGGGAAGGGAGTGCAGATAGTCTCCGTCATCTCATTATCAAAAAGGAGGAGGTGTTGGGTGTCTTACAAAGCATTAAGGTAGATAAGTCCCCAGGGCCTGATGGGATCTACCCCAGAATACTAAGGGAGGCAAGGGAAGAAATTGCTGGGGCCTTGACAGAAATCTTTGCATGTTCATTGGCTACAGGTGAGGTCCCAGAGGACTGGAGAATAGCCAATGTTGTGCCTTTGTTTAAGAAGGGTGGCAAGGATAATCCAGGAAATTATAGGCTGGTGAGCCTTACGTCAGTGGTAGGGAAACTACTAGAGAGGATTATTCGGGACAGGATTTACTCCCATTTGGAAACAAACGAACTTATTAGCGAGAGACAGCATGGTTTTGTGAAGGGGAGGTCGTGTCTTACAAATTTGATTGAGTTTTTTGAGGAAGTGACGAAGATGATTGATGAAGGAAGGGCAGTGGATGTTATCTATATGGACTTCAGTTAAGCCTTTGACAAGGTCCCGCATGGCAGACTGGTACAAAAGGTGAAGTCACACGGGATCAGAGGTGCTTTTCTGAATGGAGGGATGTGACTAGTGGTGTTCCGCAGGGATCAGTGCTGGGACCTTTGCTGTTTGTAGTATATATAAATGATTTGGAGGAAAATGTAGCTGGTCTGATTAGTAAGTTTGCGGACGACACAAAGGTTGGTGGAGTTGCAGACAGTGATGAGGATTGTCAGAGGATACAGCAGGATATAGATTGATTGGAGACTTGGGCGGAGAAATGGCAGATGGAGTTTAATCCGGACAAATGTGAGGTAATGCATTTTGGAAGATCTAATGGAGGTGGGAAGTATACAGTAAATGGCAGAACCCTTAGGAGTATTGACAGGCAGAGAGATCTGGGCGTACAGGTCCACAGGTTCCAAAGTGGCAACGCAGGTGGATAAGGTAGTCAAGAAGGCATACGGCATGCTTGCCTTCATCGGTCGGGGCATAGCGTATAAAAATTGGCAAGCCATGCTGCAGCTGTACAGAACTTTAGTTAGGCCACACTTAGAATATTGCGTGCAATTCTGGTCGTCACACTACCAGAAGGACGTGGAGGCTTTGGAGAGGGTACAGAAGAGGTTTACCAGGATGTTGCCTGGTCTGGAGGGCATTAGCTATGAGGAGAGGTTGGATAAACTCTGTTTTCACTGCAACGACGGAGGTGGAGGGGTGACATGATAGAGGTTTACAAAGTTATGAGAGGCATGGACAGAGTGGATAGTCAGAAGCTTTTTCTCAGGGTGGAAGAGTCAGTTACTGGGGGACATAGGTTTAAGGTGAGAGGGGCAAAGTTTAGAGGAGATGTGCGAGGCAAGCTCTTTACACAGAGGGTGGTGAGTGCCTGGAACCTGCTGCCGGGGGAGGTGGTGGAAGCAGGTACGATAATGACGTTTAAGAGGCATCTTGACAAATACATGAATAGGATAGGAATAGAGGGATACGGACCCAGGAAGTGCAGAAGGTTTTAGTTTAGGCAGGCATCAAGATTGGCACAGGCTTGGAGGGCCGAATGGCCTGTTCCTGTGCTGTCCTGTTCTTTTTCTTTGTATCAAAGGCTTTGCATCTGATTTGATTGATGATCCCTCCCTCTGGAAATAAGATTACCTGCAAGCTATCTGCATTGGCATAGATGAAGCAATAAGATGAAATAGTAAGAGAAGACCTATTTAACAACAGCAATTTACCTTTATATAGTGCCTTTAATGTAGTAAAACATTCGAAAGGGCTTCACAGAATAATAACCTACACCCAACCCCTTCCCCATCACCCCACCTGTACCCTGCGGCTGGCCCTTCACCTCCTCTGTCCTGTCCACCTAGCACCTCCCCTGTCCGTTGTAGGGAGAGAATTCCAGACTTTGGGGCCTAGTAGCTGAAGGCACAGCCGCCATTGGTAGAGTTATGAAACATCAGGGAAAGACAGACGGAAAGTCCTTTCTTCCCCGAGGGTTATCTATGCTACAATCTGTGACAGAAGCAGCTGTTGTACAAATTAACGTTGCAGATTCTATTGAAGACAGTGTTCTTTGCTTCTGCAGATCTAGCTGAGAAATCATTTCAAGATTTCATTCAAATAATCATCTATGTTGGGTACACTGAACTGGAAGGAATGGGGAAATTCAGTGCTTGGTTATATAATCTTTGTACACAGCTTTTCCACACATCCTAAGCCCCTTTTATGATGCTGGCAATTACTAAATCCTTCAAAAAGACATGGTTTTGAAATTACTGGTTCACCAGTTCTAAGATCTCTGTGCTGTATCTCAGATATTTGAGGTTCAGGTTGGGTCGAAAGTTTAAATTTAGCTTTGAAACGTCACTGTGATTACGCCTGGGCGTTGCTTAAAGTTAAGCTAATGTCTATTTTACACTTTTGCTTCATAGCAACCATGTGACCATGCAAGAAGTTATCTGATTGTATGACTTTTGTGAAGGTCTTTATCTATCTTTTCTCACAATTTATGGTTATGTGTTGATGTTGGCCTAAAGTGGGTGGTTCAGTTACAAAAGCTAGAGCATTTGGCATCTGTTCCCTTGGTTTCTGAAAGAAATAAGCTTCATCTTCAATGAGTTGGCTTGCTATATTCAAAACTGCTAATAACTTTTTTTGATGGTTTGATAGGCTGCCTTGTAGCATATACTGATTTGGCCACCTTAAGCTGCTCACTGAGCAGGGAGTGTCACTTCTAATTTCTTCCTCATCTGCTCTGCCCCTCTCATTCCTTTCTACCTTTCTATAACAGTACAGTTTAGATTGCAAATTCAGCAGCATGGTAGTTAAATCTGTGACCCACCACTCTGTTGTGCTGATCTGCTCTTTTAAAATTCTTCTGGAATATGTGAGCAAATGCTAAGGAGTTCATTACTTGATCTGTTAGTTGTTGCTGTTGCTAATGTGACTGATCAGATTTTGTGAAGCAGTGCCAAAAATTCTAGCTGTATGAGTGAAAATTGTTGACTTTGAGAGCTGCTGTTGCCTTAAGGAATGTTGCTTCATTTATCATTATTGTAGATGAAGATGAATCTGATGAGGAGCACCTTGAGCTTGAGTACATTGGGATGCATGCATTTGCTAAGATGGAAGGAGATATCGATAAACAGAGGCGGCTGATTCTTCAAGGGCAAATGTCTGAAGCAGCAGTTCAAAAAGCCCATCAGAGAAAGTGAGTTGGGATTGTGTGTGTGTATGTGTATATAATGTAATACGTGAAAAAAAATACTTTTCTGTATACTGTCAATTAAGCAGTGACTATTCCATATTCTTCTTTCCTGATATCAGTTGATTTGAATATATACCTATATACAGCATAGTACCCCCTGCAAAAGGTTGTCAAACAAATATCTACCACTCGCACACAACAGTCTCACCACGCTGAAAGTCATTGCCATACACAATTCTGTGATGTTTCAGATTTTCATGCCAGAAAATGTGCCATAGATAATGGACTTCATGCTTTCACCGTCCGATTCATGTTTTTTTAAAACTAACCACAAACTGTTTTTTGATATTTCTTGTGCAATTCATTTTGTCTGCTGGGGAGAAAAAGCAAGCATCTTTTTGACAGCTGAGGTTCAGAGCTTCACAAGGGGAGTTGAAGCATGAATCAGCATTAGTCTGAGCCATTTCACTGACTTCATTCTCATAGGCCTTTCTATGGCACATTTGTCTCATCAGTGCTAGTTTTCTCATTACTGGCTTGTTAGCATAATTAGCCCCTTTGTTACTTTATTTGGGATTGCACTGCATTTATGATAGGTTCCAAGGATCCATATTACAAAATCATGTTTACTAACCATATGTCATATTTCTATTGTTTTCTAAATATTATTCACAGGATAATACTTTTTCCTTTTAGCTATAACCGTTGGCTGTGCAGAGCTCGAGCAGATGACTTGTCGGGTGTTGCTTCATTAAAAGCATTATATCAGACTGGTAAGTGAGTGATTTAAGACTTTAAACAAGAAAAGCCAAGTGTGCCAAACTGGTTATTCCTAACAGACCTTCTATAGTTTGTTATAACATGGAGGGATTTGTCCAGTTATGCTACAAGAAGGTACAGAAGAAAATGAGTCAGAAACTTAGAGGCTTAATTTGCACTTGCTCACACACTCCCCTCTTATTCCCAAATCCTCCTCCTCCATCCCCTTCCATGCACTTGCTTTTTTCCCCCTTCCAGCCGCCTTTTTCCCCCTCTTCCCAGAATGGCGACGAGGTGATTAGATTTTGTTTTTGTTTTTTTAAAAAGTATGAGGTGGCTCAGGTGTCAGTAGGGAAAACATTTAGGGGACTGAAAGTATCATAAGGTTAAGGTTGGCTATGGAAAAGAACAAAGAATAATTACTTGGGGGAGGGCCAACTTCAATGGGGTGAGAACAGATCTGGCCCAAAATAATTGGAATCAAAGATTGGCAGGCAAAACTGTAACAGAACAATGGGCTGCCTTTAAAGAGGCGATAGTTCGGGTACAGTCAAGGTACATACAAAAGATAGGGCAAACAAATCCAGAGCTCCCTGGATGATAGAGAATAAGATGAAGCAGAAAGAGGATGCAAATGGCAGATGGCAGGTAGATAATATAACTGAAAACCAAGCTCAATAGAGAAAGTTCAGAGGGTAGGTGAAAAAACAGAGAAGCAAATAAAGAGTGGCAGCTAATGTAGAAGGGAATGCAAAAGTCTTTTACAGGCATATAAATCGTAAAAGGGTGTTAAAAAGAAGAGTGGGGCCAATTTGGGACCTAGAGGGGATTTATGCATGGAGGCAGGGGGCATGGCTGAGGTACTAAATGTGTACTTTGCATTTGTCTTACTAAGGAAGAAGATACTGCCCAAGTCATGGTGAAAGAGGTGGTAGTTGAGACAATGAATGGGCTAAAAATTGATCGAAAGAAGGTATTAGAAAGGCTGGTTGTACTTAAAGTTGAAAAGTGACCAGGACCTAATGGGATGCATCTGAGGATATGAGGGAAGTAGGGGTGGAAATTGCAGAGACACTGGCCATAATTTTCCATTCCTCCTTAGATACAGGCGTGGTGCCAGAAGTTTGGAGAATTGTAAATGTTAATTCAAAAAAGGACGTAAGGACAAGCAACTACAGGCCAGTCAGTTTAACCTCAGTGGTGTGAAAGTTTTTAGAAACGATAATTCGGGACAAAATTAACAGTCAGATGTATAAGTGTGGTTTAATTAAGGAAAGCTAACATGGGTTTGTTGAGGGCAAATCATGTTTAACAAATTTGAGTATTTTGATGAGATAACAGGGTGGTTGAGGGTAATGCAGTTCATGTGGTGTACATGGACTTCCAAAAGGCATTTGATAAAGTGCCATATACGCGCATAGGAATTAGGAGCAGGAGTAGGCCACTCGGCCCTTCGAACTTGTTCCGACATTCAGTAAGTTCATGGCTGAACTGATTGCTCCACATTTCCACCTACCCCAGATAACCTTCCACCTCCTTGCTTATCAAGAATCTATCTACCACTGCCTTAAAAATATTCCCAGACTCTACTTCCACCGCCTTTTTCAGGAAGAGAATTCCAGACTCACGACCCTCAGAGAAAACATTTCTCCTCATCTCTGTCTTAAATGGGCGACCCCTTATTTTTAAACAGTGACCCTTGGTTCTAGATTCTCCCACAAGGGGAAACATCCTTTCCACATCCATCCTGTCAAGACCCCTCTGGATCTTATATGTTTCAATCAAGTCGCCTCTTACTCTTCTAAACTCCAGTGGATACAAGCCCAGCCTGTCCAATCTTTCCTCATGAGACAGCCTGCCTATTCCAGGTATTAGTCTAGTAAACCTTCTCTGTACTGCCTCCAATGTATTTATATCCTTCCTTAAATAAGGAGACCAGTACTGTACACAGTACTCCAGATGTGGTCTCACCAGTGCCCTGTATAACTGAAGCATAACTTCCCTACTTTTGTATTCCGTTCCCCTCGCGATAAACAATAACATTCTATTAGCTTTCCTAATTACTTGCTGTACCTGTATACTAACCTTTTGCAATTCATGCGCTAGGACACCCGGATTCCTCTACGTCTCAAAGCTCTGTAATCTCTCACCATTTAGATAATATGCTTTTTTATTATTCCTGCCAAAGAGGACAATTTCACACTTTCCCACATTGTACTCCACTTGCCAGGTCTTGACCCACTCACTTAACCTATTTATGTCCCTTTGTAGCCACATTATGTCCTCTTCACAAGTTACTTTCCTATCTATCTTTGAGTCATCAGCAAATTTAGCAACCATACCTTCGGTCCCTTCATCTAAGTCATTTACGTAAATTGTAAAAAGTTGAGGCCCCAGCACAGATCCCTGTGGCACACCACTCGTTACATCTTGCCAACCAGAAAATTACCCATTTACTCTCTGTTTCCTGTTAGCTAGCCAATCTTCTATCCATGCCGATATGTTATCCCCTACACCATGAATTTTTATTTTCTGCAGTAACCTTTGATGTGGCACTTTATCAAATGCCATCTGGAAATCTAAGTACAATACATCCACTGGCTCCCCTTTATCCACAGCACATGTAACTCCCTCAAAGAACTCCAATAAATTGATTAAACATGATTTCCCTTTCACAAAACCATGTTGACTCTGCCTGATTACCTTGAATTTTTCTAAATGCCTTGCTATAACGGCTTTAATAATAGCTTTTAACATTTTCCCTAAGATAGATGTTAAGCTAACTGGCCTGTAGTTTCCTGCTTTCTGTCTCCCTCCCTTTTTGAATAAAGGAGTTGCATTCGCTATTTTCCCATCTAACGGAACCTTCCCTGAATCGAGGGAATTTTGGAAAATTAAAACTAATGCATCAACTATCTCACTAGCCACTTCTTTTAACATGACAGCTTGTGAGCAAAGTTAGAGTTCATGGAATAAAAGGGACAGTAGCAGGATGGATACGAAATTGGCTGAGTGACAGGAAATAGAGAATAATAGTGAACGATTATTTTTCAAACTGGAGCAAGGTTTATAGTGGGGTTCCCCTGGGGTCGATGTTAGGCCCCTTGCTTTTCTTGATCTGTATTAATGACCTAAACTTGGATGTACAGCACACAATTTCAAAATTTGCAGATGACACAAATCTTGGAAATATTGTGAACTGGCAGGAGGATAATAGACTTCAAGAGGGCATAGACAGGCCTGTGGAATGGGCAGACAAGGGGCAGATGAAATTTAATGCAGAGAATTGTGAAGTGATTCATTTTGGTAGGAAAAGCGTCCAGCTACAATATAAATGGATATAGGGAGTTAGGATGTAAATGAAAATGTAGGACCTCAAAGGTAGTAATCTCAGGATTACTACCAGTGCAACATGCTAGCAAGAACAGAAATAGTAAGATATATCAAATTAATACGTGGCTGGAGCAATGGTGTAGGGGGAGGGGATTCAAATTCCTGGGACATTGGGACCGGTTCTGGGGAAGGTGGGACCAATACAAGCTGGACGAGTTGCATCTGGGCAGGACCGGGACAAGTTTCCTCGGAGGTTTGTTTGCTAGTGCTGTCGGGGAGAGTTTAAACTCGAATGGCAAGGGGATGGGAATCTGAGCAGGGAGACGAGGATAGAAATGAAAGACAAAAAGATAAGAAGCAAAAGTGGAAGGCAGAGAAAACAAGGGCGAGAAACAAATGGGGCCATAGTGCAAAATAAAGCTAACATGACTAACCATGTTTAAAAAAACAAGTCTAAAGGCATTGTGTCTTAATGCGCACAGCATTCGCAATATGATAGATGAATTAACAGTGCAAATAGATATAAACAGTTATGATATAATTACGATTATAGAGATATGGCTGCAGGGGACCAAGGATGGGAACTGAACATCCAGGGGTATTCAATATTTAGGAAGGACAGGCAAAAAGGTGAAGGAAGTGGGATAACGTTGTTAGTAAAGGAGGAAATCAATGCAATAGTGAGGAAGGATATTGGCTCGGAAAATCACGATGTGGAATTTGTATGGGTGGAGCTAAGAAACACCAAGGGGCAGAAAACGGTGGGGGTTGTCTATAGGCCCCCAAACAGTAGTGGAGATGTAAAGGATTGCATTAAACAGGAAATTAGAGACACATGCAGTAAGGGTACAACTGTAATCATGGGTGATTTTAATCTACATATAGATTGCTCAAACCAAATTAGCAATAATACTGTGGTGGAGAATTTCCTGGAGTGTGTACGTGACGGTTTTTTAGACCAGTACATTGAGGAACCAACTAGAGAACAGGCTATCCTAGACTGGGTATTGTGTAATGAGAAAGGATTAATTAACAATCTTGTTGTGCGGGGTCCCTTGGGGAGGAGCGACCATAACATGATAGATGGAGAGTGAAGTCGTTTAATCCGGAACTAGGGCCCTGAATCTAAATAAAGGAAACTACGAAGGTATGAGGCACGAGTTGACTATGGTAGATTGGGGAACTTTACTAAAAGGGTTGACGGTGGATAGGCAATGGATAATATTTAAAGAACGCGTGCATGAATTACAACAATTATTATTCCTGTCTGGTGCAAAAATAAAACCGGAAAGGTGGCTCAACCGTGGCTTACCGAAGAAATTAGGGATAGTATTAGATCCAAAGAGGAGGCATATACAGTTGCCAGACAAAGCAGCAAGTCTGAGGATTGGGAGCAGTTTAGAATTCAGCAAAGGAGGACAAAGCGGTTGATTAAGCGGGGGAAAATAGAGTATGAGAGTAAACTTGCAGAGACCATAAAAACTGACTAAAAGCTTCTGTAAATATGTGAAGAGAAAAAGATTAGTGAAGACAAATGTAGGTCCCTTACTGTCAGAAACGGGGAAAATTATAATGGGGAACAAAGAAATGGCAGAACAATTAAACACATACTTTGGTTTGTCTTCACACAGGACACAAATAACCTCCCAGAAATTTTAGGGAACCAAGGGTCTAATCGGAGGGAGGAACTGAAGGAAATAAGTATTAGTAAAAAAAAAAAAGTGCTAGGGAAATTAATGGGGTTAAAGGTTGACAAATTCCCAGGGCCTAATAATTTACATCCCAGAGTACTAAAGGAAGTGGCCCTGGAAATAGTGGATGCATTGGTGGTCATCTTCCAAAATTCTGTAGACTCCGGAGCAGTTCCTACAGATTGGAAGGTGGCAAATTTAAAGCCACTATTTAAAAAAGGAGGGAGAGAAAAAACAGGGAATTACAGACCAGTTAGCCTTACATCAGTTGTGGGGAAAATGCTAGAGTCTATTATAAAGGATGTGATAGCAGAACACCTGGAAAGCATAAACAGGTTTGGACAAAGTCAGCATGGGTTTACGAAAGGGAAATCATGCTTAACAAATCTACTGGACTTTTTTGAGGATGTAACTAGTAGAATAGATAAGGGCGAACCAGTGGATGTGGTGTATTTGGATTTTCAGAAAGCTTTTGATAACATCCCACATAAGAGGTTAATGTGCAAAAATAAAGCATATGGGATTGGGGGTAATATACTGCCATGGACTGAGAATTGGTTGACAGACAGGAACCAGAGAGTAGGAATAAACGGGTCTTTTTCCGATGGCAGGCAGTGACTAGTGGGATACCGCAGGGATCAGTGCTTGGGCCCCAGCTATTCACAATATATATAAATGACTTGGGTGAGGGAACTAAATGTAACATTTCCAAGTTTACAGACAACACAAAGCTGGGGGGGAATGCAAGCTGTGAGGAAGATGCAAAGAGGCTTCAGTGTGATTTGGACAAGTTGGGTGAGTGGGCAAATGCATGGCAGATGCAGTATAACGTGGATAAATGTGAGATTATCCACTTTGGTTGTAAAAACAGAAAGGCAGATTATTATCTGAATGATGATAAATTGGGAAAGGGAGAGGTGCAACGAAACCTGGGTGTCCTTGTACACCAGTCACTGAAAGCAAGCATTCAGGGGGGTGCAGCAAAGCAGTTAGGAAGGCGAATGGTATGTTGGCCTTCATTGCAAGTGGATTTGAGTACAGGAGCAAGGATGTCTTACTGCAGTTATACAGGGCCTTGGTGAGATCACATCTGGAGTATTGTGTGCAGTTTTAGTCTCCTTATCTGAGGAAGGATGTTCTTGCCATGGAGGAAGTGCAGAGAAGATTTACTAGGCTGATTCCTGGGATGGCAGGATTGGCATATGAGGAGAGATTGAGTCGATTAGGTCTATATTCACTAGAGTTTAGAAGAATGAGAGGGGATCTCATAGAAACATATAAAATTCTAACAGGACTAGACAGGCTAGATGCAGGGAGGATATTCCCGATGGCTGGGGAGTCCAGAACCAGGAATCGCAGTCTCAGGATACGGGGTATGCCATTTAGAACCGAGATGAGGAGGAGAGGTGACTTAATAGAGACATATACGATAATCAGAGGGTTAGATAGGGTGGATAGTGAGAGTCTTTTTCCTCGGATGGTGATGGTAAACACGAGGGGACATAGCTTTAAGTTGAGGGGTGATAGATATAGGACAGATGTCAGAGGTAGTTTCTTTACTCAGAGAGTAGTAGGGGCGTGGAATGCCCTGCCTGCAGCAGTAGTAGACTCGCCAACTTTAAGGGCATTTAAGTGGTCATTGGATAGACATATGGATGAAAATGGAATAGTGTAGGTCAGATGGTTTCACAGGTCGGCGCAACATCGAGGGCCGAAGGGCCTGTACTGCGCTGTAATGTTCTAATTCTAAAAAAAAAAAAATTTCTTCACTCCGAGGTCGGTGAACCTGTGGAATTCTCTACTGCAAAAGGCATTGGAGGCCAAGTCATTAAATATATTCAAGAAGGAGATAGATATATTAATGCCAAAGGGTTCAAGGGATATGGGGAGAAAGTGGTAACAGGGTACTGAATTAGATTATCAGCCATGCTCTTTTTTTTAATAGCGGAGCACGCCTGTAGGGCCAAATGGCTTACTCCTCCTATTTTCTATGTTTCTATAAAATAAAGAATACAATTCAAAAGGGGGTGCAGGAGCAGAGGGACCTGGGGTTATATGTGCATAAATCATTGAAGGTGAAGGGCAGGTTGAGAGAGTGGTGGATAAAGCATATGGGATCCTGAGATTTATAAATGGGGGTATAGAGTACAAAAACAAGGAAGTTTTAGTAAACCTGTATAAAACCCTGTTTCCACCTCAACTCGGGTATTGTGTCCAGTTCTGGGTACCACACTTTAGGAAGGATGTGAAGCCATGAGAGAGGATACAGAAAAGATTAATGAGAATGGTTCCAGGGATGAAGAACTTCAGTTACATGGATAGATTGGAGAAGCTGGGGCAGTTCATCTTGAAAATGAGAAGGTTCAGAGGGAATTTGATAGAGGTGTTCAAAATCATGAAGAGTCTGGGCAAAGTAGATAGGGAGAAACTGTTCCCATTGGTGAAAGGATCAAGAACCAGAGGACACCGATTTAAGGTGATTGGCAAAAGAAGTAATGGCGACATGAGGAAAATCTTTTACACAGTGAGTGGTTAGGATCTGGAATGCATGTGCCTGAGAGCGTAGAGGAGGCAGATTCAATCATGGCTTTGAAAAATTGTTTAATTATCTTGAAATAAAAAATTGCAGGGCTATGGGGAAAATGTGAGGGAGTGGGACTAGGTGAGTTGCTCTTGCAGAGAGCTGGCACAGGCCTGATGGGCTGAATGGTTTCCTCTGTACTGTAACCATTCTATGATTCTTGTTGCTTCCCACAGTGGCATGACTGAGGTCAGGAACTTGGCTGATCCCAGTTCTCTACTGCAGTCAGAGTAGAAAAATCAGTGAAAAGGAAAGGATTTAGTCTTAGCAAAGAGTATTTAGAGAACCACTGAATTCTGCCATAGGGAAATTAACTTATTCTGGGTTTTAAAATCTTTCAGATCCTGTTTCCTTGCTATTTTGTGGTGTGGGTAGTTCTTTGTAGTCAAGATGACGGTGTTTTCCTCTCCAAAGTGGACATATTGATTTTGCATAGTTTACAGACCATAATGGTAGTAATCCAACTACAGGTAAAACTAGCTTTGAGTTGAGACTGATTTATTCCCAGAAAATCAGATTGCATGTATTTTTGTGTTTAGTTTTTTCTCCAGCTTTTTCTTTCTCTGCATGTTTTCTGAAGTTAGAGATGCAAGCTGCATCTCTAGGTTTTCCTAGTCCTAGGAGTCGTTCATACTTGCCTAAGGGCCATTCTTCCAGTGTGAGTCTGAACAGAGGTATGTTGGATTTGGGCTTGGTTTTTCTATCCAAACCCCCAATTCTATCCTGTTGTTTTCCAGCAGGGTTCACTGGACAACTTTGAGAAGCAAGAACTCCAGTTTTCATACCCCTACCCCCAGCACCCCCAACCTCACCACTGACTCCAATGCTCTCAAAATAGCCTGTGACAATGGGAGAGTAAACTGTAGTTTGCAATTTAAGCTGTTGATTTACATCTTCATCCAGACTTGTGTGATTTTCTATAATGTGAAGTTTGTTGCAACGTATACATTACTCTTCCTCACTTACTAGAAAAACTAATGTCTTTTACATAAAAAGTGAATTTTAACCATTCTCCAGCCATATTGTGTCATTTATAATTGTGCTTTTTTAAAAGAAAAAGCTGGAAGTGCGCAGCAGGCCAGTCATCTGTGAAGAGAAAAGACAGGTTAAGTTGTTGGGTTTAAAATCATGGATCATAGAATGGTTACAGCACAGAAAGGAGGCCATTCAGTCCATTTATGTCCATGCCAGCTCTCTAAGAACAACACAGCTAGTTCCACTCCCCTGCCTTTTCTCCATAGCCCTACAAATCTTTTCTTTTCAGATAATTATCCAATTCCCTTCTGAAAGCCACAATTGAATCTGTCACCACCACACTCTCAGACAGTGCATTCCAGATCCTAACCATTTGCTGTTTTTTAAAAAAAAAAGTTTCTCCTTGTCACCTCAAATCAGTGTCCTCTGGTTCTCGACCATTCGGCAATGGGAACAGTTTCTCCCTATCTACTCTGTCCAGACCAAATATGGTTTTGAACACTTCCATCAAAGCTCCTCTCAACCTTCTCTTCTCGAAGAAGAACAGCCCCAGCTTTGTCAATTTATCCATGTTATTGAAGTCTCTCATCCCCAGAACCGTTCTGCATTCTCTCCAATGCCTTCACATACTTCCTAAAGTGTGGTGCCGAAAATTGGACACAATACTCCAGTTGAGGCAGAACCAATGTTAGAGCCGTAGAAAAGTTACAGCACAGAAAGAGGCCATTCAGCCGATCGTATCAGCACCGGCTGAAAAAAACTAGCTGCCCAATCTAATCCTACCTTTTCTGGATCTGGTCCGTAACCTTGCTGGTTACAGCACTTCAGGTGCAGGTACCGTTTAAATGAGTTGAGGGTTTCTGTCTCCACCACTGATCTGGGTAGCAAATTCCAGACACCCACCACCCTCTGGGTGAAAAAGCTTTTCCTCATGTCCCCTCTAATCCTTCTACCAATCACCTTAAATCTGTGCCCCCTTGTAAATTGACCGCTCCGCTAGGGAAAGCAGGTCCTTCCTGTCTACTCTATCTAGGCCCCTCATAATTTTCTCCACCTCAATTAAGTCACCTTTCAGTCTCCTCTGTTCTAAGGAAAACAACCCTAGCCTATCCAATCTTTCCTCAGAGCTGCAACTTTCAAGCCCTGGCGACATTCTTGTAAATCTCCTCTGTACTCTCTCCAGAGCAATTATGTCCTTCCTGTAATTTATTTTATTTATTTAGAGATACAGCACTGAAACGGGCCCTTCGGCCCACCGAGTCTATGCCGACCAACAACCACCCATTTAATACTAATCCTACATTAATCCCTTATTCCCTATCACATCCCTACCATTCTCCTACCACCTACCAACACTAGGGGCAATTTACAATGGCCAATTTACCTATCAACCTGCAAGTCTTAGGCTGTGGGAGGAAACCAGAGCACCCGGCGGAAACCCACGCGGTCACAGGGAGAACTTGCAAACTCCCCACAGGCAGTACCCACAACCAAACCCGGGTCACTGGAGCTATGAGGCTGCAGTGCTAACCACTGCGCCACTGTGCCGCCCGTAATGTGACCAGAACTGTACGCAATACTCCAACTGTGACCTAACCAGTGTTTTATACAGTCCAGCATTACATCCCTGCTTTTGTATTCTATACCTCAACCAATAAAGGAACGCATTTCATATGTCTTCACTTTATCTACCTGTCCTGCCACCTTCAGGGACCTGTGGACGTGCACTCCAAGGTCTCTCACTTCCTCTACTGCTCTCAATATCCTCCTGTTTATTGTGTATTCCCTTGCTTTGTTTGCCCTCCCCAAATGCATTACCTCACACTTCTCTGGATTGAATTCCATTTGCCACTTTTCCGCCCACTCAACCAAACGATTGATATCATTCTGGAGTCTACAGCTATCCTCTTCACCATCAACTACGCAGCCAATTTTTGTGTCATCTGCAAATTTCCCAATCGTGCCTCCCAAATCGTTAATATATACCGCAAACAGCAAGGGACCCAACACTGAACCCTGTGGAATGCCATTGGAAGCAGTTTTCCATCTGCAAAAACGTCAGTCAACCATTACCCTTTGGTTCCTAGTCACTGAGCCACTTTTGGATCCAACTTGCTACATTCCTCCGAATCCCACGGGCTTTTACTTTTCTGACCAGTCTGCCATGTGGGACCTTGTCAAATGCCTTGCTAAAATCCATGTATACAACATCCACTGCACTACCCTCATCAATCCTCCTTGTTGCTTCCTCAAAAAATTAAATTTTGTTAGTAAGACATGACCTTCCCTTAACAAATCCTTGCTGATTATCCCTGATTAATCCATGCTTTTCTAAGTGACAATTCATCCTATCTCTCAGAATTGATTCTAATAATTTGTCCACCACTGAGGTCAGACTGACTGGCTTATAATCATTTGGCCTATCCCTCAATCCCTTTTTAAACAATGGTACAGAGTTCTCAGACCTCCAATCCTCTGGTATCTCACCTGTATCTAGTGAAGATTTGAAAATGAGCCCCAGAGCATCCGTTATTTATCCACTTTCAAGGATGTCTGACCCTCGAGTACTTCCTCTCATTATGCTAGTTCTATCTAATTTCACACTCCTCTTTAACTACAATGTCTGCATCATCCCTCTCCTTTGTGAAGACGGAGACAAAGTATTCATTAAGAATCTTGCCTACATCTTCTGCATCCATGCATGTTACCTTGTACATCTCTGATAAGCCCTACCCTTTCCTTAGTTATCCTCTTGCTCTTAATGTACTGGTAAAACATCTTTGGGTTTTCCTTGATTTTACCTGCCAATAATTTTTCATGTCATCTCTTTGCTTTCCTAATTTCCTTTTTACTTCATCTCTGCACTTTCTATACTCCTCAAGGCTTTCCAGGATATTAAGTTTTTTTGAGACTGTCATAAGCTTACTTTCTTCTGCTTTATCTTGTTTATGTTTATGTTTAGAGATACAGCACTGAAACTGGCCCTTCAGCCCACCGAGTCTGTGCCGACCATCAACCACCCATTTATACTAATCCTACACTAATCCCATATTCCTACCACATCCCCACCTGTCCCTATATTTCCCTACCACCTACCTATACTAGGGGAAATTTATAATGGCCAATTTACCCACCAACCTGCAAGTCTTTTGGCTTGTGGGAGGAAACCGGAGCACCCGGACGAAACCCACGCAGACACAGGGAGAACTTGCAAACTCCACACAGGCAGTACCCAGAATTGAACCCGGGTCGCTGGAGCTGTGAGGCTGCAGTGCTAACCACTGCGCCACTGTGCCGCCCTGTATGCTTCTAGATAACCAGGGAGCTCTAGATTTAGCAGTACCATCCTTTTTCTTTGTGGGGATATGTCAACACTGTGCCCATAGAATCTCGCTTTTGAATGCCTCCCACTGGTTTTGCCACTGATTTCCCTTCAAGTAGCTGTATCCAGTCCACTTTTGCCAGATTGTCTCTCCATTTCGTAAAATTTGTCTTCCCAACCCCCCCTCCCCCCCCCAATTTAGAACTTTTACTCCTGTTCTATCTTTGTCCTTTTCCATAATAATGCTAAAGCTATCTGTATTATGGTCACTATCTCCAAAATGGTCACCCACTGCTACTTCATCCACTTGCCCAGCTTCATTTCCAAAGACTAAATCTAGAAATTGCACCCACTCTCGTTGGGCTTGTTACCTGCTGGCTAAAAAAGTTCTCTTGAATGCAGTTCAAGAATTTTGTACTGTCTGTGCCCTTCACACTGTATCCCAGTTGATATTGGGGTAATTGAAATCCCCAACTATTAGTGCCCTATTGTTTTTGCACTCAGAAATTTGCCTACATATTTGTTGTTCTATCTCTCTCTCATTATTTGGGGGTCTTAGTACATTCCTAGTAGCTAACCCTTTTTTATTACTGAACTCAACCCATATGGCCTCATTTGATGATTCATTTAGCATATCATCCCTCCTCACACCTGTAATTGATTCTTTCACTAATAATGCTACACCCCCACCTTTTTATTCCCTTCTCCATCCTGTATCTGAGGATTGGAAGATTATGGCCAGTGCCTCTGCAATTTCCACCCTTCGGTATCTTCGGATGCATCTGATCTGGTCCTGGTGACTTATCAATTTTAAGTACAGACAGCCTTTCTAATGCCTCCTTTTGATCAATTTTTAGCCCATCCAGTGTCTCAACAACCTCCTCTTTCACTAGGACTTTGGCAACATCATCTTCCTTGGTAAAGGCAGAGGCAAAGTACTCATTTAGCACCTCAGCCATTCCCTCTGCCTTTGCGTAAATCCCTTTTTTGGTCCCTAATCAGCCCTACTCTTTTATCATCCTTTTAGTATTTACATGCCTATAGAAGTCTTTTGGGTTCCCTTTTATGTTGGCTGCCAATATATTCTTGTATTTTCTCTCTTTGCTGCTCTTATTTTTCACTTCCCTTCTTAACTTTCTTTATTCAGCCTGGTTCTCACTTGTATTATCAACCTGACATCTGTCATAAGCAATAATAGTAAGCAATAACAATTCCGAAGAAGGGTCACTGGCCCGAAATGTTAACTCCTGCTTCTCTTTCCACAGATGCTGCAAGATCTGCTGAGTATTTCCAGCATTTCTTGTTTTTATTTCAGATTTCCAGCATCCGCAATATTTTGCTTTTATATCTGTCATAAGCACCTTTTTTCTACTACTTACTCACTCTCTTTCGTCATCCAAGGTCCTCTGGCTTTGTTTGTCCTATTTTTCACCCTCATAGGAATGTATCTCTACTGTACCTGAACTATCTCCTCTTTAAAGGCAGCCCATTGTTTGACAGTTTTGCCTGCTAATCTGTTGTTCCAGTTTACCTGGGCCAGATCTGTTCTCAGCCCATGGAAATTGGCCCTCCCCCAATTATTTTTACTTTGGATTGCTACTTATCCTTTTCCATAGCTAACCTAAACCTTATACTATGATCACTGTCCCCTAAATGTTCCTCTGTTGACACTTGATCCACTTGTCCCACCTTCCCCAGAACCAGATACAGCAATGCCTCATTCCTCAGCGGACTGGGAATATATTGATATAGAAAATTCTCCTGAACACGCTCTAGAAACTCTTGCCCCTCTCTGCCTTTTACACTATTACTATTCCAGCCTATATTAGGATAATTAAAGGCCCCCATTATAACTACTCTATAGTTTTTGCACCTCTCTGTAATTTCCTTACAATTTTTTCTCTCTATATCTTTCCCAATAATTGGTGGCTATAAAATACACCCAGTAGTATAACAGTACCTCTATTGTTTCTTAGCTGTAATCAAATAGATTCTATCCTTGACCCTTAAGACATCATCTCTCTACAACACTGGAATATTATCCTTAATACTGCCACCCCCCTCCTTTCTTTCCTCCCCATCTTTCCAGAACACCTTTAATCCAGGGATATTTAATAGCCAGTCCTGTCCTTTTTTTTAAACTAAGTCTCCGTTATCACCAGAGCATCCTATTCCAACGTGGCTATCTGTGCCTACAACTCACCAGCTTCTATTCACCACACTCAGTGCGTTCACATACATGCACAGTCAACCCAATTTAGGATTTATTACATTCACTCTTACTCTGATCCCATCTAATACCTTACAGTTTTGTACCCTAGTGCTGTCTCTCCCAATTCTTTGTGCACCTTGTTTCTGCCTTCTAATGTTACCTCCTGGTTCCCATCCCTTGCTAAGTTAGTATAAACCTCCCCAACAGCAGAAGCAAACTGCTCCGCAAGGACATTAGTCCCGGCTCTGTTTTGGTGCCACCCATCGGCCTGTGCAAATCCTGTCTCCCCTAGAATCAGTCCCAATTTCCCAGGAATGGAAAGTCCTCCCTCTTGCACCATCTCTCCAGCATTTATCTTCTCTGACCTCCTATTTCTGCCTGGCACAGGGAGTAATCCGGGGATTACTACCTTTGAGGTCCTGCTTGCTATTTCCTTTCCTAGCTCCCTAAAATCTGCTGGCAGGACCTCATCCTCCTTACAACCTATGTCGTTGGCACTGATATGGACCACGACTGCTGGCTGTTCACCCTCCCCTCAGAGTGCTCTGCAACCACTCAGTGACATCCTTGACCCTGGCACCAGGGAGGCAACCATCCTGGATTCACGTCTGCAGCCACCGAAATGTCTGTCTGTTCCTCTAACAATAGAATCTCCTATAACTATTTCTTTCCCAATCTTCCTCTTGCCCACCCCCCCCCCCCTCCCCACTCTGTAGAACTGAGCCAGCCATGGTGCTGTGGATTTGGCTTGGGCTGCACGCCCAAAAGAACCATTGCACTCATCAGTATTCAGAACTGAGTACTGATTGGAGGGCAAAATGCACTCGGGACTCCTGCACTACTTATCTGGTCCTCTTTGACCGACAGGCGGTCACCCATTCCCTTTCAGCCTGCAAACCCTTAAAGCTGCCGGGTGACCACATCCAGACAAGCTATCCATGTAGCTGTCAGCCTCGCGGATGCACCACAGTGTGCCAGCTGCTCTTCAAGCTCCAAAACCTGAAACTTGAGCTCCTCCAGCTGACGCCACTTCCTGCACATGTAGTTGTCTGGGACGCAAGTGGTTTAAACCCTTTCTGAGAGAGAGTTTTGCACCTAAAATGTCGACCTTTTTCCCTTTTCCGATATTGATCAACCTGCTAAGTCTTAACAGCATTTTCTGTTTCATGTTTTCAGCATTTGCAATTTTATTTCATTTTAAGTATAGTTCTGTTACTTGGTTTCAAAGTGGAAAACCTACTCTAACAAATAGCATATTAGTGATTTGTATTTGTTGCAGGATATGATAAATATGGTCGTACAGTGGTGGTGATAGTGGGACGGAATATTCCTGTAACACTAATAGACCCAGATAAGGTGAGATTTACAGAAAATTTTACAACTATTGACTGTTCTTTTAAAATAAAAGAACAAATCTATTGTCTTGTTGCATTATCACCAAAATATCAAGTTTCACAATGGTTGGACACTTAACACCATTTCTTCCCCTTCCTCCTAAAGAAATGTTTAGCGAGCTCCTTTAGAGAATGGAAATGCTGAAAACATAGCTAGTTCCAGACCTCTACAAACATCTGATTCAACAGCTCGATAACTTAAAAGGTTTTGTGAGCTTTCCTTAAACTTCAGAATGATTCCTTAAATATTCCAGCTATAAAAATAGCTATGCTGCAAGATGTGTATACATATCTGTAAATGCAAGCTTACCACTGCATTATTTTGAACCTATTTTGCAGTGGACCCTTCTTACTGTACTTCCTAGGTAAGGACTGTTTCAACAGACTACCTCAAAATATCAATCTCCTCTTCTCTATCAATAACTATTGCACAACATCATGTCATGAAGCTAAATATTTTATTTCCTTGTAGAACTAGAGTGTATTTATCCTTTATTCTTCTACCCCATCCTCAAAAAAAAAGGAATGTTGTGTTTGTTGCATACTGTTCCCAGGCTTGGTTGGATAGTTGACCTCCAAACTTCTCATTAGTATAGTGCTACATTTAGAAATGTTTGTGCAGAATACACTAGAGAGCTACTGTCCTCATTTTTTTAAAAAGGAAGCATCGCTTCCAAAAATGCTGGCATTAGATGGTTTATTTTCTTGTTATATTGCAACAGAACTAACCTATTGGAATGTCAACAAATACAGAAAAATGTGGAATTTAGAATTTCAAGACACTGTTGTCATGACACAGACAAAAATCTGATGATTCACTTATCCCCAAGGATCCCTTCTCTGAACCTAGTTTGAAAACCCTTGTGTTCGGATATGCATGAATTACCCCATTCAACACTACTTCTTGATCCGGCTGAGATTAGTAACTTGCTGTCAGTGAAATCATGAGAGTGGCTCCATTTTATCATCTAGTTGTTCAATCTGTTGCTAAATTGAACTTCAAGTACTTGCTACTCAGCTCTTCAACTCAGTTTCCTCGTGGGGAGAAATTTAACCCAAAAAATGAGCTGGTTTGGGTCAGGTTCTGGGGAAGGGATCAATCAGATTCCCGACCCAAAACTGCCTCCAGTCTGCCAATTCCAGCTTTGACTGAAGCAGGAAGGTAGGCAAGCGACCAACACACTCTAAGGAGGCGGACTAGTGCTTTCAACGTTATGATGAGACTGTAAGCCTCATCGTTGTTCAGCTTTTTGAATTTAACTGTGGATGGCCAGGTTTCCTGGCAGCTACATACAGGCGAGGGCATTCAGATCCAGGAGGTGAGTGCCTTTACACCTACCTCCTGGATCCAGCATGCCTGCATGAGCAGCCCCTGCAATCAGGCAGCCAACTCCACCTCCGATTCCATCACTCCCCCAGGGCCACAGAAGCAGAGAATCCCAACTTCTGGGTTCCCCTGTGTCCTTCCAGCTGCCCCTGCCCCCACAGCTCTGGGCGGGTCAGTTAAGTTAAAAATCCAGACTCTTGTCTCTCCTCCACTTTCATTTCATACATCACCACTTAAATCTGTTTTTAAATTCGCTGCTTTAAAGACACAAAGAAAAAATGGTATAGTTTTTGAAGAGTCAAAAGCAGTGAAAATAAATGTGGTTGATTGATAAAATGTATGTTGTAATTATTTGCTAATGTTTTTAGGCTCTGCTGTATTTTATTCATATTATGGACCACATTGCTGCAAGAGAGTTCGTCATGGTGTATTTTCATACTCTGACCAGTGACCACAATCATCCTGACTCAGAATTCATCAAGAAATTGTATGACATAGTTGATGTAAAGTAAGTTCATGCCCATTTTGCGCATTTACCTAGTTCACCTAATCGAGATTATCGCACAGAAAGAAGATATTTGCCCCATCCTGCCTGTACTTGTCAACTATCTCTTCATATTGGAACTCCAATCGCATTTCTCTGATTTTCCAGGTTTCCTGATTTCGAATAACACACTAAATGAAAAGATGTTGAACAGCTTTTGTTTGTTTGTTTAATTAAAAAAAAGTGCCCAAAACACATTAATGGGCAAAATACTTTTTTTGGGGAGGAAGAAAGAGGCAAGTTTTAAGGGTGTAAAGACAGGAGAAGGAAGTGGCGAATCAGATGAGTTTAGCCCAATTTCAGTGCGTAGGACCTAAACAGCTGATGATACGGCCACTAACGGTGGGGAAATGTTTGGGTAATGCACAAGAGGCCGAGGCAAAGAAACAGAGTTCTGGGAAGAATGCAAGCCCGAAGGATGATAGAGATGGGGATGCCATGCTGCAAGGCCATGAAGGGATTTGAACTGGAGGCATCGGGGAACCAGGAGTCAATATAGCTCAGCAAGCACAGGTGATAGGTGAGCATGATTTGATGTGGGATAGGATACTGGCAGCAGCATTTTGGATGAGTTGAAGCTGACAGAGGATGTATGTCTGGACAGGAGAGTCTTGGGATATTCGCATCTGGAGTTAACCAAGACATAGATGATGGTTTCAGCAGCATTTGGGCTGAGATAGGGATGACGGCAAGCAACATTATGGAAGCCAAAGTAGATATTCTTTAATATGACACTGAAGTTATAAACAGTCAGACAGTGGCTGAAGAGGGGGAACCGATTAAGTGATGAGGGTATAGAGTCTGTGAGAGGCTGAAGATGATGGCCTCAGTCTTCCCAATGTTTAGCAGAAGAAAATTATGACACTTCCAAGACTGGATGTCGGACTAGCAGTCTGACAACGTACATTGGAGTGGAGGGGTGAAGCGAGGTGATGGAGAAGTAGAGCCTGGGGTCATTAGCATACTCCAAGTTCATGGATGATATCCCAAGAGGAAGAGGAGGAGGGACCCAGGATGGTTACATGGGAACTCTGAAGGTAATGAGGCAGGAAGGGAAACCATTTCTGGAGATGTGCTATGTTTGGCTAGGTAAGAGTAGAACCAAACAAGTGCAATCCCTTTGAACTGGACGACAGAAAGGTATTGGAGGCGAATGGTGTGATCAACCATGCCAAAAGCTGAAGAGTGCACCATGGTCACAGTTGCAGATGAAGCATTTTGACTTTCATTTGGGTCTTTTCAGTACTGTGCCAGGAGTGGAAACTTCATTAAAGAGATTCAAAGATGGTGCTGTGTGATAGACAGACATGGACTTGGAAGGTGACATGTTCAAGGACTTTGTAGAGGAAAGAGTTTGGAGGGTAGTAGATTAAAGGTGTAGAATAGAACTAACAAATGTGACATAAATATGTCATTTAAATTTAGGTTTACGAGAATGGGGCCAGGGATGAGGAACTTCAGTTACATGGATAGATTGGAGAAGCTGGAGCTGTTCTCTTTAGCGAAGAGAAGGTTGAGAGGAGGTGTTCAACTCCTGAGGAGTCTGGACAGAGTAGATAGAGAAACTGTTCCTATTGGTTGATGGGTTTTACAACCAGAGGAAACCGATTTAAGATAAATAGCAAAGGAACCAAAGGCGACATGAAAAATTGTTTTATGCTGCGAGTCATTAGGATCTGGAATGCACTGCCTGAGAATGTGGTGGAGGTACCAAGGCTCCTCAGACAGCACCTTCCAAACCCTCGACCTCTACCACCTAGAAGGACAATGGCAGCAGATGCGTGGGAGCACCATCACCTGCAAGTTCCCCTCCAAGCCACACACCATCCTGACTTGGAACTATATCGCCATTCCTTCACCCTAACGCCACTGTGGGTTTACCTAACCCACATGAACTGCAGTGGTTCACGAAGGCAGCTCACCACCACCTTCTCAAGGGCAATTAGGGATGGGCAATAAATGCTGTCCCAGCCAGCGACGCCCACATTCCATGAACTAATAATTTAAAAAAAGCACATTCAATCATCTCTTTCAAAAGAGAATTGGATAATTTTCTGAAATTTGCAGGGCTACGAGGAAAGGGCAGGGTATTGGGACTAGTTAAGTTGCTCTTGCAGAGAGCCAGCATAGACACATGGGGTTGAATGGTCTCTAATGCTGTAACCATTCTATAATTCTATGAAATTAAACATAATTCACTTTTATAGATTTTTTTTTTATTAATTGGAGATGCAGAAACACTAGTAGTTGTCTCAAAATAGTTAACCAGTTTGTGTAATTTTTGACTTTGCAGGTATGACTATTCAGGTATTTGATTTACAGAATTATGCTCTCTGTCCTTTTAACATCTGCTAATTTTTTTGGCAGAGTCATCAAAGGGAAAAGATAAAACACATGGTTTAGCAGTGACGTTTTTTTTTAATCTGCAGAAGCCGTTTACAATGAAACAAAATGTATACTAGTATTTATAGTTGTAGACCAGAAATATAGGTAGTGACACACAAGCAAAATACTGTAGATGCTGGAAATCTGAAATAAAAACAGAAAATGCTGGAAATAATCAGCAGATCTGATAGCATCTGTGGATCAAGAAATAGAGTTAATGTTTCAGGTCGATGACCCTTCATCAGAAATGACTGCAGGTAGTTGCAAGATCAGATTCAATCAATGAAATTTCCACACTCTAAGTTATTAACAATTGTACTATCAAATAATTTCATTTAAAATGTATCCAGTGATGTCCAATAAAATCAGTTTAAGGGAATCATCTTAGTTTTCAGAATTGAAATTAATGTGTTCCAATATCCTATAATATTTTCTCCTATGAGGGAACCTGCACTTCATTCTCTGATCACCCCCCACCCCGATCGCCATCAAATACAATTAAATTTAATTCAAATACAGTCCTGTTTCAAATTCTGTGCTGATGCCCAATGCACTGGTTAATACGATTCCAAACCCTTACCTTTATTTGTTTGTCACTAACTGGGCTTATTTTTGTATTTGTCTTTTTGCACTCATTGTTCGACTTCACAGGCAATGCCAGACTTCCTGACTTGTTCTTCATTTTCTCACTTGACCAACTGCAGTCACAGACCACTGGTAATTAACAAACTAACCTTACTGTACAAACGCAAAACTTTAAAACAATCTTGCAGTTCTGTCTGTGGCCTCTTGCACTCTTCTGATTTTGCAATGGAGAGTCCGTATAGTTACCTACATAAGTTAAATGATTAGAATTAGTTTTTGCTTAATTGAATCAGCTGGTTAAGAAAATTGAAATGGCATCAAGTCATTCAACTTAGATGAAATTCAATGGTTTGAGCAATGATTTCCTAGAAATTCATCTTTTTTTATATAAAATGTAATCAGTTTTTTGTAAATGCATCATTCGCTTTGGTTTATAATGTGTGTCATGGAGGCAGAGAGAGATGCATGGTAGAATGACAGTTGACATTTCTAAGTCCTGTCTGCAATGAGTTTAATTAGTTCTTCAGTGCACCAGATGACCTGTCTTGTAGAAGAAACTGGCCAGGTCACCCTGTGTGATAAAACTGTGACCACTACTAATTGGTACAGAGAAAAATTGATGCTTTTTATGGCAAGGTCCACAACAAAAACTGTTTCATATGTGTTAAATAAGGCAACCTTCAAAGGGAGCAATGATGTAGGGGGTAATGGTGGTGGAAGTTCTTGATGTGAAATGTTTCCCTGTTATTTTCTTCAGGTACAAGAAAAACATGAAGGCGTTTTACTTTGTACATCCAACATTTCGGTCTAAGGTATGGGTTTTGTGTAATGAACTTGCTGGTGATATACTTATGGCAGATCAGGGAATATCTATGATAGAATCCAAAATTAGGGAAGTGAATTTTCAAAATAAGCAGTAGTGTAGTATTATTTACTGCATTTCTTTTGCAGGACATCAGTTTTAATATACATTGCACTGTTGACAGAAGCCTCAAGCTTCATTGCTTGTTTCTTCATTGATAACTCTTAGACATTTCAAACATGCGTACATTGTATTTAAGACTTATATTTCTGAGGTTCTGCAGTAGTTGGATCAAGTTCAGTTGCCCTTGAGAAGGTGGTGGTGAGCTGCCTTCTTGAACCACTGCTGTCTATCTGGTGTAGGTGCAACCACAGTGTTGTTCAGAAGGGAGTTCCAGGTTTTTGACACAGCGATACAGATCTAAGTCAGGATGATGTGTGACTTGTGGGGAAACTTGCAAGTGGTGGTGTTTGAATGCAGCTGCTGCCCTTGTCCTTCTAGGTGCTAGAGGTCGTGGGTTTGGAAGGTGCTGTGGAAGGAGGCTTGGCAAGTTGCTGCAGTGCATCTTGTATATAGTACACACTGCTGTTACTGTGCACCAGTGGTGGAGGGAGTGAATGTTTAAGGTGGTAGATGGAATGACGATGAAGCAGACTGTTCTGTCCTGGATGGTGTCAAGCTTCTTGAATATTGTTGGAGCTGCACTCATCCAGGCAAGTGGAGAGTATTCCATCACACTCCTGACTTGTGGAATGTAGATGGTGGACAGGTTTTGGGAAGTCAGGAGGGGAGTTACTCACTGCAGAATTCCCAGCCTCTGACCTGCTCTTTTAGCCAAAGTATTTATATGGCTGGTCCAGTTCAGTTTCTGGTCATTTGTAACCCCCAGATGTTGATGGTAGGGGATTCAGAGATGGTAATGCCATTGAATGTCAAAGGGAGATGGTTCAATTCTCTTTTGTTGGAGTTGATCATTGCCTGGCACTTGTGTGGCATGTATGTTACTTGCCACTTATCAGCTCAAGACTGAATGTTGTTTAGGTCTTGCTGCATATGGGCATGGACTGTTTCAGTTTCTGAGGAGTTGTGAATGGTGCTGAATATTGTGCAATCATCAGTGAACATCTCCAGTTCTGACTTCATGATGGAGGGGAGATCATTGATGAAGCAGCTGAAGATGGTTGGGCCTAAAACACTACTTGGAGGAACTCTTGCAGCGATGTTCTAGGACTTGGATATTTGGCCTCCAGTAGCCACAGCCATCTTCCTTTGTACTAACTATGTCTCCAACCAGTGGAAAGTTTTCCCCTTGATTTCCATTGACTTCAATTTTGCTAGGGCTCCTGGAAATTACCCTCAGTCAAATGCTTCCTTGTTGTCAACGACAGTCACTCTCGCCTCATCTCTTAAGTTCAGCTCTTTGTCCATGTTTGGATCAAGGCTAAATTGAGGTCAGGAGCCGAATGGCCCTGGTGGAACCCAAACAGAGCATCACTGAGCAGGTTATTGCTGTGGAAATGCCACTTGATAGCACCGTCGACGACACCTCCCATAACTTTGCTGATGATCAAGAGTAGACTGATGGGGCGGTAATTGGCCAGTTTGGATTTGTCCTGCTTTTTGTAGACAGGACATACCTGGGCAATTTTCTACGTTGTCTGATAGATGCCAGTGTTGTAGCTGTACTGGAACAGCTCGGTTAGGGGCGCAGCTATTTCTGAAGCGCAAGTCTTCAGTACTACTGCCGGGATGTTGTCCTGGCCTTTACTGTATCCATTGCTTTCAGCAGTTTCTTGATCTCGCGTGGAGTGAATGGGATTGGCTGAAGACTACTGGCATCTGTGATGCTGGGGATCTTAGGAGGAGGCAGAGATGGATCATCCACTCGGCACTTCTGGCTGATGATGGTTGCAAATAGAAAACATAGAACATAGAAAAATACAGCACAGAACAGGCCCTTCGGCCCACGATGTTGTGCCGATCCTTTGTCCTCTGTCAAGGACAATTTAATCTATACCCCATCATTCTCCTTTATCCATATACCTATCTAAAAGCCGTTTGAAAGTCCCTAAAGTTTCTGACTCAACAACTTCCCCAGGCAAGGCATTCCATGCCCCGACCACTCTCTGGGTAAAGAACCTTCCCCTGACATCCCCCTTATATCTCCCACCCTTCACCTTAAATTTATGACCCCTTGTAACGCTTTGCTCCACCCGGGGAAAAAGTTTCTGACTGTCTACCCTATCTATTCCCCTGATCATCTTATAAACCTCTATCATGTCACCCCTCATCCTTCTCCGTTCTAATGAGAAGAGGCCTAGAATGTTCAGCCTTTCCTCGTAAGACTTATTCTCCATTCCAGGCAACATCCTGGTAAATCTCCTCTGCACCCTCTCCAAGGCTTCCACATCCTTCCTAAAATGAGGCGACCAGAACTGCACACAGTACTCCAAATGAGGCCTTACCAAGGTCCTGTACAGCTGCATCATCACCTCACGGCTCTTAAATTCAATCCCTCTGCTAATGAACGCTAACACCCCATATGCCTTCTTCACAGCCCTATCCACTTGAGTTGCAACTTTCAACGATCTATGCACATAGACCCCAAGGTCTCTCTGCTCCTCCACATGCCCAAGAACCCTACCGTTAACCCAGTATTTTGCATTCGTGTTTGTCCTTCCAAAATGGACGACCTCACACTTTTCAGGGTTAAACTCCATCTGCCACTTTTCAGCCCAGCACTGCAACCTATCCAAGTCCCTTTGCAGACGACAATAGCCCTCCTCGGTATCCACAACTCCACCAACCTTTGTATCATCTGCAAATTTACTGACCCACCCTTCGACTTCCTCATCCAAGTCGTTAATAAAAATCACAAACAGGAGAGGACCCAGAACTGATCCCTGTGGCACGCCACTGGTAACTGGGCTCCAGGCTGAGTATTTACCATCTAAGACCACTCTCTGCCTTCTATCAGTTAGCCAATTCTTAATCCAACTGGCCACATTCCCCACTATCCCATGCCTCCTGACTTTCTCCATAAGTCTACCATGGGGGACCTTATCAAATGCCTTACTAAAATCCATGTACACCACATCCACTGGTTTACCCTCATCCACTTGCTTGGTCACCTGCTCAAAGAATTCAATCAGGCTTGTGAGGCAAGACCTACCCCTCACAAAACCGTGCTGACTGTCCCGAATCAAGCAGTGTCTTTCCAGATGCTCAGAAATCCTATCCCTCAGCACCTTTTCCATCAACTTGCCTACCACCGAAGTAAGACTAACTGGCCTGTAATTCCCAGGGTTGTTCCTATTCCCTTTCTTGAACAGGGGCACAACATTTGCCACCCTCCAATCACCTGGTACCACCCCCGTCAACAGAGAAGATGAAAAGATCATTGCCAGCGGCTCTGCAATTTCATCCCTTGCTTCCCATAACATCCTTGGATATACCCCGTCAGGCCCGGGAGACTTGTCTATCTTCAAGTTATTCAAAAACCCCAACACATCTTCCCTCCTAACGAGCACTTCCTCGAGCTTACCAGTCTGTTTCACACCGTCCTCTTCAGTAATACACCCCTTCTCATTCGTAAATACCGAAGAGAAGTACTCATTCAAAACCTCACTTATCTCTTCCGGCTCAACACACAGTCTCCCGCTATTGTCCTTGACCGGACCTACGGTCCCCCTAGTCATCCTCATATTTCTGACATATGCGTAAAAGGCCTTGGGGTTTTCTTTTATCCTACCCGCCAAGCATTTTTCATGCCCTCTCTTAGCTCTCCTAATCCCTTTCTTCAGATCCTTCCTGGCCATCTTGTATCCCTCCAGAGCTATGCCTGTGCCCTTTTTCCTCAACCTTATATACGCATCCTTCTTCTTCCTAACAAGACTCTCAACCTCTCTTGTCAACCACGGTTCCCTCACATGACCATCCCTTCCCTGTCTGACAGGGACATGCTTATCAATGGCCCCTACTATCTGCTCCTTGAAAAAGTTCCACATTTCGACCGTGCCCTTCCCTGCCAGCATATGCTCCCAACTTATGCTCCTCAGTTCCTGCCTGACAGCATCATATCTACCCTTCCCCCAATTGTAAACCTTGCCCTGTTGCACATACCTATCCCTCTCCATTACCACAGTGAATGCTACAGAATTGTGATCACTATCTCCAAAGTGCTCGCCCACCAACAGCTCTATCACTTGCCCTGGTTCATTACCTAGTACCAAATCCAATATTGCCTCCCCTCTGGTCGGGCAGTCTACATACTGAGTCAGAAAAGCTTCCTGGACATACTGCACAAACACTACCCCATCCAAACTATTCGATCTAAAGAGTTGCCAATCAATATTTGGGAAGTTGAAATCCCCCATAATTACTACCCTGTGACTTCTGCTCCTTTCCAAAATCTGTTTCCCAATCTGCTCTTCCACCTCCCTGCTGCTATTGGGGGGCCGATAGAAAACTCCCATCAAGGTGACTGCTCCTTTCCTGTTCCTGACCTCAACCCACAGTGCCTCAGTCGGCAGATCCTCCTCGAAAATTCTTTCAGCAGTTGTTACACTATTTCTAACTAACAATGCCACCCCCCCACCTCTTTTACCACCATTCCTAATCTTATGAAAACATCTATAACCAGGTACCTCCAAGAACCATTCCTCCCCCTCACCTATCCACGTTTCAGTGATGGCCACAACATCGTAGTCCCAAGTGCCCATCCACGCCTTCAATTCACTCACCTTATTCCTGATGCTTCTTGCGTTGAAGTACACGCACTTCAACCCTTCTCCGTGCCCATCTGTCCTCTGCGACAGTGCTACCTTCCCCAATACCTCACTACACTCTTTGTCTTTCTGAGTGGACCCACTGGTCCCTGGACTACAAGTCCGGTTCCCATCCCCCTCCCAAACTAGTTTAAACCCTCCCGAACAGTACTAGCAAACCTCCCTCCCAGGATATTGGTGCCCCTCTGGTTCAGATGCAGCCCGTCCTGTTTGAACAGGTCCCATCTTCCCCAGAATGCAGTCCAATTATCCAAGAACTGGAAGCCCTCTCTCCTACACCATTCCTGCAGCCACGTGTTCAGCTGTGCTCTCTCCCTATTCCTAGCCTCACTATCACTATCAAATGCTTCAGCCTTGTCTTTTGCACTGACCTGCTGGGCTTCCCCATCATCGAAGATGGGGATTTTTTTTTTTCAGAGCCTCCTCCCCCGTTCAATTGTTTAATTATCCACCACCATCCACAACTGGATCTGATCCATTGGTTCTTGGATTGCTTAGCTCTGTGAATCGCATGCTGCTTCCACTATTTAGCATAGCACGCATGTGGTCCTGTGTTGCAGCTTCACCGGGTTGGCACCTAATTTTTAGATATGCCTGGTGCTGCTTCGGCATGCTTTCCTGCACTCCTCATTAAACTAGGGTTGTTCCCCTGGCTTGATAGGAATGGTAGACTGAGAGTTATGCCAGGCCATAAGGTTACAGATTGTGGTTGAATACAATTCTGCTGATGGTCCACAGTGCCTCGTGGATGCCCAGTTTTGAGCTGCTAGATCTATTCTGAATCTATCTCGTTCAGCACAGTGGTAGTGCCACACAACACTATGGATGGTATCCTCAGTGCGGAGTTGGGCCTTCACAAAGACTATGTGGTGGTCACTCCTATCAATGCTGTCATGAACAGATGCATTTGCGACAGTTAGATTGGTGAGGGTGAGGTCAGGCAGGTTTTTCCCTCTTGGTTTCCTCACCACCTGCCGCTGACCCAGTCTGGTAGCTATGTCCTTCAGGGTTCAGCCAGCTCAGTCAGTAGCGGTGCTACTGAGCCACTCCTGGTGATGGGCATTGAAGTCCCCAACCCAGAGTATATCTGCCCTTGTAACTCTCCATGCTTCTTCCAAGTGGTGTTCAACATGGAGGAGTACTGATTCATCAGCTGAGGGAGGGTGATGGGTGGTAATCAGGAGGTTTCCTTGCCTATGTTTGATCTGATGCCATCAGACTTCATGGGGTTCAAAGTCAATGTTGAGGACTCCCAGGGCATTTCCCTCCCGACTGTATACCACTGTGCTGCCACCTCTGGGATTTTCCTGTCGGTGGAACAGCATATACCCAGGGATGGTGATGGAGGACTGTGGGACATTGGCTGTAAGGTTTGATTTGGTGAGTATGACTGTCAGGCTGGTGTTTGACTAGTCTGGGCAGGGTGTACCATTGTTGTTTTCGGTGCTTAGGTCAATGCTGGGTGGTTCGTCCAGTTTGGTACAACTGAGTGGCTTTCCAGGCCATTTCAGAGGGCAGTTAAGAGGGCCTTTCTGTGGGACTGGAGCCACATGTAGGCCAGACCAGGTAAGGATGGCAGATTTCCTTCACTAAATGACATTTGTGAATCAGCTGCGTTTTAATGACAATCCAATAGTTTCATGGTCACCATTACTGAGACTAGCTTTTAATACCATAGTAGGTTTTGAACTCATGTCCCCAGAACATTAGTCAGGACTACTGGATTACTCGTCCAGTAACATTACAATTACCCTACCTTCCCGGCTGAGAAACAGATGCTAAAGCTAGCTTTTTAGCCAATTGAAAGTCTAAACATTAGAAATTTACGGGATCAATAAAATGAGGTAAATCTCTGCGTTTAAAAAAAAATGGAAAAGACTACTGAGTAGCAAGTACAGTTTATAACACCTAGAAGATAATTGTTCCAAGACAATTAATAGAGAAATAACTTTTAATGAAAAATTGCTAATTTATCTTGTTTCCACTGCCCTCCTTGTGGGAGAATCTAGAACTAGGGGGTCACTGTTTAAAAATAAGGGGTCACCCATTTAAGACAGAGATGAGAAATTTTTTTCTCTGAGGGTCGTGAGGCTTTGGAATTCTCTTCCTCAAAAGGTGGTGGAAGCAGAGTCTATAAATATTTGTAAGGCAGAGGTAGATAGATTCCTGAAAAGCAAGGGCGTGAAGAGTTATCGATTGAGGCAGCATTATGGAGTTGAGCTTACAATCAGATCAGCCATGATCTTATTGATTGGCAGAGCAGGCTCGAAGGGCCGAATGACCTATTCTTGCTCCTAATTCATATGTTTGTAACTGTTTGCACTGTACACCACTTTCAAATGTTTTAAGGTTCCAGTGGAATGTTGCAGAATAAAATTAATATCAGAATGATGCCATTTCAATCTGTGATCAGTCTAAATGCTAATCTGACTGAAGTAAAACATTAAAAAAAAATTCTGGAGATTTCAAACTCATGGCTCATTTTCTATTATGTTCCTGCTTACCTAGGTGATGACCTGGATGTTCACAACCTTTTCTGTCTCTGGGTTAAAGGACAAAGTTCATCATGTTGAGACCCTCCCTCAGTTGTTTACGCTCATTTCCCCAGAGCAGATTGACATTCCGCCCTTTGTACTGGAGTACGATGCTAGGGTAAATCAACAGATTACTCTGTCCTATTACTTTTTTAAAACATTTTACTTGGAAAAAGTGGTATTGTATTTTCATCTAAAATGCCAATGATTAAATTTGTTTTTTGTGACTATTCAGTTCCTTTTCTCAATTTGAAAATCAGTAGTCCAATTCCAAATCCTTTAGCATTTGTTTTTTCCGATTATGATCAGTTTGGTAATCTCAATTTAGATAGGGAACTTCTTTGTGCTATATAGGAGATGTCTAAGAAGAACTGGTCCATGTTGGTGGGGAATAAAAGGTTTCACGTCCAATGTGAATAAAACCTGACTGGAGTGATGCACTATATCTACATTTGAAGTGATTCACAGTCCCTTGTGTTGAGAATAAATGCAGGTTGCCTGCTACCAAATGTGTGACAGTCCTTCTGCAAGCCAACCTGCAGGTGCCTGCCACATTATTACTTCATCCACTTCTTACCCTAGTCTGTACCAAGTGCCTCCTTGTCAGAAACTAGGCATATGACGATAATTACTCACTTTTCATCACTCTGTAGTGGCTTAAACTGGCAAATGATCAAGGGAGGGCATATGAGAAACTGGATGAGTCAAGTTCCTGAACTTCAGTGTAAGGGAGCTAAATTTGCATTACCAATTAAAAAGAAAACATCCTGGATTAATAAATGTCTCTACTTTAGTTCGCTTGCATGCCCAGTACAGTGACTGTTACAAAACACCACACCTCTCTTTCTCTTTGTCCCAACCCTAGTCTTAATGAGAGAATAAATAATGCTATTATCTAACTTGAATTTATCTGAGAACAAATCAGTCCAATTTTGGTTGAGGAAGCAACTCTGACTTAGTCTCTCTGGCGGGAGTCCCATTGGTCACTGTAAAAAGTTCCAAAGTTGCCACTGATGCTTCTGACTCCAGGTCACGTTAATAAGGTTTGAATAAGATTTGCTGTTCAGTATTAATCTATAAACTCACAATTAGACAAATCATAGTGAACATCATGATATTGCTGCTTCTGAATTACCAGTTTTAAGTAAAACTAATTTAAAAAAAAAATGATTGAATAGAATTAAGGCCGCATTTGCTGACAACGCTGCCGCTAGGTAGCGCTGCTGTGGCACATGCGCAAATGCAGCATGTGCCACAAAAACATCACAGTCTGCGACTTTAGGCAGCTGCCAGGACTAAAGATGGCGCTGCTCAAATAATCACATGGAGGCAACCTAACGAACACATGGCAGCACACAATGGCCGGAGTGAGAGAGGCGGGGGGTGGGCGGGGAGCGGAGCGGCTGACGAGTGGGCGAGCGAACGGGCCGGTGACGGAAGGGAGCGGAGCGGCCGGAGACAGCAGGGGGAGGGAGGAGGAGTGCATTTTTCTGCGCATGCGCCATGAACTTACAACAGCAAAAGACGCACCGGCCAGTCCCTGCACCCGGCGACACCAAAGTCTTCGGCAGCTCGCTCTCTACGGCCTCTCACTTCTGGCCCTCACCATCCAGCTGTTCCCTCCAGCTACAGATCCCCCATCCAGCCGCTTTCTCCCCTGCTTCTCAACTGTACTTCAGGCATTGCAGCTGGCTAGTCCCTGCCTTTTGCATCCCCCTCTTCAGGAACTTCTGAATTTAACTCCCTCCCACTACACCCCCTCCCCCTCTGCCTCCCCCCCCCTCTGCCTTCCCCCCCATCTTCCACTCTGGCCGTTATTTGAGTTTTAGTGCTCAGTCTCTTCTTGCTGAATGTTCCCCAAGTGCTTGACCGCTTTGGATGCCCTCTCTGCTTGACAGGCAGCAGCTGGCAATTGCGGAGTCTCAAGGCTCTGCATGGTTGTTTCAAGGGTGGATGGGGAAACAGGTGGCTGTGTGGCACATGCAGTGCCCCAGACAATGGAAATGTTTTCAGAGCAACTTACAACAGGGACTGGAGCACATGTAGTGCCCCAGACAATGGAATTGTTTTCAGAGCAACTTACTTTGGAGCAATCTCCTCTTTCTGATAAAAATGAAGCAGACTGAAATCTTCAAAACGACTAAATAATTGTGATAAAATGCGAGAAAATGCCCAACAAAACCTCTCCTTCCACTTTCAGAAACTCGCGCCGAAGGTTGACGCATGCGTGAATGTCCGAAGGTTGACGTATGCGTGAATACCCGTTGGCGTTGCATAAAACGCATGCGCAGAGGCCGACCAGGCACGTTGCCCAAAGATGCACACGTCACGCGATGACATCATCGGCGCATGCGCTGACCAGTCCTGGCAAGCCGGAACGCAGTGCATGCGCAGAGAGCAGGAGACCGTCTGCGCATGTGCTCACCGCGGCGCAGCCTGATGACGTCAGTGGCGGCCAGCGTTGTCAGGAATCACTTTGTAGAATTAAACCATTGTCAGAAGTTAGCCTTGAATTCATAGAATCAGAACAACTGGTTTGCAGTGACCATATGCCATCCAGTTTTTTAGTCCACGGTATTTTGGGACTTTTACAACTATTTTGGTGATAGCAGTCTGTCCTTTTGAATTGGAGTCATTCATTTATGGTGACGAGATTAGTCCAATTTCTGCTGTTGGAGTTGCATTCTGTCCAGATTTCCTACTTAAGCTGCATTTCTTTGCTCATGTTTCCAGGGAATAAATTAAGTAATAATCGTTGCAATTTTCCAAATACGGACTGGCTTTCTCACGTCTAGTAGTAGAAACCAATAATGCCAAGATAATTTTTTTCTAAATTCTTTCTTGGGTTGTGGGTATCATTCGTAAGGCTGACTTACCTTACTTATTTAACCTTAACTTTACTTGCCTAACCTTAGTTGCCCTGAAATAATGGTTTGATACTGAGTGGCTTGTTCGGCTACATCAAAGGCCATTTAAGAGTCAACCACATACAGGCGAAAGCAGTGTGGATGGTAGATTTCATTCCTTAAAGGACATTAGGGCTGAGCTTTTATGATGATCCAACAGCTTCATGGTCGCTTTACTGATAACTGCTTTTTATTTCCATAGTATCTTTTAATCTGATTTCAGATTCGGAATGCTGGTGTAGGAATTGAATGCCTGTGTTCTCGTTTATTACTTGGACTCTAGAATACTAGTTCAGTAACACAACCATGACACTACCATACCCTAACCTAAGACTAACTGGGTTAAGCTTGATGTTCCTAGAAAGCCTAGATCTTTCTGAATTATTTTGAGTGTATCTATCCCTAAAGCTGGTGTGTGACATCAAGCAGTCACTGCCTGGTCTGGCTATTTGCCTGAAGGAAAATAGTGGATTGAAAAATGAACTGCTTGTGCAGAATATGAACTGGTGATTAAACAACAGCATGATAAATGTTGGCTTAAAAATCTTGATGGAAAAAGAAGTATTCTTTTTTATGAAAAAATGCTTCTAGAGGCTTTTCTAGGAAATGTGAAAATCCTAGACTTTTTATTAAAATTAAAGTGGACAGAAAAAACCTTGCAAATGGAAGAATCTATCTTACTGTAATTTTGTGACTTTTTACCACAAAACTATGGAAATTACTATGGAGAGTTTGTCTAGTTGGTTTGTCAAATGGTGTGACTGGGACTTTAGCAATAAGCTTTCTGAATGAGTAGGAACTACATGCTTAATTATTATAACAACAGTAGGAGTATTTTGGCAATATGTGTCCTGTGATGGTGTGCTAAGAGAAAGGTCTGTTGAGCACTGTCTTCTCTTTCTAAAGGATTTGGGGTGGTAAAAGAAAACGTATCTAAATTGGAAGAAATTGAAATGATCATCTCCCTACATTTTGTTCACAGGTTAATGGACCTTACCAGTATTCGTGCCCCTCTTCTCCTGACCTCTGAAGAACCAGCATGCCATTGGTTTCTCGATCCAGCTGTTTATCAGAAACTGGATGTTCTGAATGAATAAATGTTCATATTCAGGAGGCCTTTTTCCCTCAGATTTTTTGAAATGTTTTTAGAGTAGCAATCATTATTGTATGAGACAAAATGCAAAGGACAGCAACCTTTGTATTTGGGATGCAAAGGTTTTACAGTGCATTCCTATTTTCATTTAAAATGATGTCTAAGATCATAATTAATGGGTTCTTGATTTATTAATCCACTGACTAAAACCTGTAAGTGAAATCTAGCTCAAAATCATGGAAATTCCTGTAAGCGGTATGGGTTAACACTGTTCTTAAAGGTAACACCCTGAATTTGCAGTTGTTACTTTACAAAAGTTCTTCAGTGCCTGATGTAAACTGAAGTATAATAATGCTTTGGTGCAAAGAACATTTTTGTTCAGTGTGGGATGAATAATATAATTTTGACAGTTCATTCAGGATTTCAGGATGTAGAACATTTTTACAAATTCATTTTTAGTAATGACCATTATGTGTCAATACTTGATGTTTGCTGTTATTTGTGGGCTTTTGTAAAACCTAAACTTCAGACTGTGCATGAAGGAATACTCAGGCAAAATTGAAGTGAGCTGATCTGTAACGTGTAAAAACTCTTGTATGCTCAGTTTCTACCCAAACAATTGAAGTTGAAGCGAATGTGCTGCAAAATTAATGTTAGCAGTTGTCTAGCACTCCAACTTCAATTAAGTAAAGTCAACCTCCATATGCTGCCCTTACTCACTGAAGGTTCATGTCTAACTGCAGGTAAGCAGTTAGACACATAGGAGAATTGCAGTTACTTTGCCTTTGTTGGGAAGCGTAATCCAAAGGCACTTATTCAGCTTTGAGCAACATATTAATGCATTGGGTAAACGAAACACAAGACTTCAATCAAAAGATCCTCAACGGGGATTAACTTCAGGCAATCACGTTTTTGATGCTGTTTATAAAAGTTGTTTCATCAGTAGGAAAGCCTCATGTTATTTCAGTCATTCCTGTTCAAAATAGTTGGATCAGTTGTGCAATAGTCTTTATTTCATGGGTGAATGCTAGTAGGTTTTTACATTTTGTTATGGATCATATTTCCCAGATGGAATTCCTAATTGAAATTGCATTGAATAATTTTACTTTGCAGCAAAATTATCATTAGTTCTCATATAATCATTGCTTTTATTGTACTGATTTTGAAAGTCTATCAAGATAATTACTATTTTTTAATCCTATTTAATAGTGATAAGCTTTCAAATTTACATTTTATAGATTGTTGAACTGTAGTTGCAGTGTCTCCAGTTCGATACAATGCAGAATATTTTTTGTTCACATTATAATGCCACAGTTTAAACCTTTTATTCAGAACATTCAGAGCTTAGGGGGAATTTAAAAAGTCTTCAAGTACTTTTTCTTTACATGTTATGGCCACTAAACATCAAATCAAGATGTGCTGCACAGTTATTACATTTCAAATGCTTAATGTAATTTTCATGTGTCTAGTTAGATGCTCTATGCCAGGTTTAAATCCAGTCCCGACTGGTAGGATGAAAGTCCACTGTACCACATTTTCGGGTGACTTAACTGGTAGGAACTTACTGCACAAAAATTAATTAGGCACTTGTATTGGTACTTAATTGCCTACTACACCCAGATTATTTGCTGTTGTGCAAATGTTACACTGATACAATAGGAGATTTATTTGAAATTAGGGTTAGGGTAATTGTTTATGTGACGGGGCAAATGTTTTTATTTGATAGAAGTATTCTAAAACTCAAATAATGGCCGGAATGGTGACATAAAATGGAGCGGGAGATTCCGGGAGGCCTTCCCAGCCCGCTCCTGCCTCTGCCCCACTTTACGTGCGCCGCAGGGGGGTGAGAAACTGGCCACCCGCCCAGGCCAATCGAAGCCCTGAAGTGGCCACTTAACGGCCTTCGCCCGCCTCCATGGGTATTTTACCCGTGGCAAGCGGGCATCCGGTAAACGTGAAAGACCGCCTTGCAATACCTGGCGGCCTTCCAGTGCACCCCGGGGTGGGGGTGGGGAGCCTGACAATTGGGCACAGGGTGCCCGATTGAGGGCTGTCTCCGCTTCCCCAATCACCCCCAGGACCCGAGATGACCCCCCCCCCCCTCCCCCAAACGACCACCCTTGCCTTGCCGGCAGCGACTAATCTGCCCGGCGAGGCAAACCAAACTTACCTCGGTCCCAGCTCCATGTCCTCGGCTGGACTGCAGTCCAAGCAGTGGCCACCACTCCCAGTGGCACTGCTGGGACTAAGAGCTGCCAGCCCGATGATTGGCCAGCAGCTTATTGAGGTAGAACTTCCTCCCTCAAGCGGGTGGAAATCCTTTCTCTGAACAATTAAAGCCCGGGGACCCGTAAAATGCGGGTTGGATCCCCGGGCTGGGCGGATGCGGGTTCGCCATTGAATTTTATGTCGGTGGCCAACTCCTGTCCACCCATCGTAAAGTCCAGCCCAATATCTTACTGTGTTAAATTGTATTGTAAAGGTTTTTTCACTTTCCTTATTTCTTCCCATTCAAGACAGCTCAATTTTATCCTCTCCGTATTGTAAATATTCTTTGTTTACACTACAGCTACAAGTGCATATACAAAGTCAATGCACCACAGTTAAGAGCATTTTAGAAATGTTTCATATATTGAATATTTCAACTTTAGACACTTTATTATAATACAGTTTCCATTAGATTCTTGTTTTCGCATGTACATTTTATGAGCTTAAAACTTCAGATAGACTATTATGGGATTGAGCCGTTTTAATGAAATGGAGGTAATTGTGGCAGTTCTGCTGGATTGGAGGATGAATTATTTATTTACTCGGAGCTCATGATTCATTGCTTTCACCCAAGAACATAAACCACGCCAATAGAATATATAGTTTTGCATGATGAAGGGTATTAGCTTTTCCATTGAGTGGACTCCTCCTGTTGTTCTCGCCAAGAGTTAATAAAATGAATTATGTGTTGACTTTGATGTCAAAGAGCACTTATATTTGAATTTGTAATTGTCAGAGTTGTAATGCAGAGATGTTGCCAATTTTACAAAGGATTGTGGCATTTGGCTAAAAGCTTGAAAGGTACAAATGATGTATGAGCATATTTTTTGAGGTATTGTACAATTTGAGCACGATTCTTGTTTTTCAAAAATTAAATCCTAGTAGTTCAGGGGACCTAGAGGTTATAAAATGTATTTGTTTTAGTTTTCCCTATTTTAAGAGGAGCCAGATCTTTCCTTAATACAAGAAAAATATGCACCAAGGTTTTTTTTTATTAGGAGTGAGCTGCAAAAAATGGAGAAATTCTGAAAGATGTATATTTGCTTATTTACACTCTCAATGCACAATCTTACAAACAAAAATAAGCTATACAAAACTCAATTAATATGTATATAAACTAAATTCACCCTTGCATCTTTTAATTCAGTAGCCAATCTTCACACTAATAGTTAATTATTGTCTACCTTTGCCCAAATTTACACTATGTTCTTATTTTTCATTGAATTATGTGGTTGCATCACTGGTGAAATATATCACAACACTGAAGTAGAGTCCTGCCTTATTGTTACGACCCGGTGAGAAAGGGGTTTTGGGTTCCCTCTCAGCCTTCACAGTTTAATTTTAAACCTTTTTTACACTTTTTTAGCTTCCCCCTTAGTGAATCCTTGTTCACTAACTTCCAATTATAAGGCAAAGAAACTAGTCAAACAGGTTTTCTTAGATTTAAAGAAAAAAGATTGAACTTTATTGAACTTAAACTCTAATTCAGTTAATGCCTCCTGATACACGACCCACCCATGCTAGCATGCATGCGCGATACATGCAAATAGAGATAAAATAAAGTGGAAAATTTGAGGCAATATCTGAAGATGGTTTTGGTTACTGTTCTTCGAGCTGGCTGTAGAGTTCTTGATTGTAGGTAGGTCTTGCTTTTCATTGGGGCCCAATATTATTCTTAAACCTTGTTTGATGTAGGAGATTTCTTTCTCTTGGGGTCCAGAGGTTTGAGAGAAAGAGATGGGAGCAGACAGGAGAGGACTTTTCACTCCAGGAGCAAACAGTCTTTCTCAGTTCAAACTCTCTGCAATTCAGAAAACCCCAGGTTGCCAAGCAGGTTAGTCATGTGACTAGTTGGTCTGACCAGGTCTGTGGATTCTCTTGTCTTAGCCGACCTTGGAATGTCTTTTCTTACGCACAATACTTGGTGATCAGAATCCGTTGTGGGTTAAGTTGGAGCAGGGAATAGCCCCTTTGTCCCTCCAAGCACTGTCTGTTAGTATGCAAATGTTTTTTCTAGCCACAGCTAATCTGTTTAACAAGTAATTTCCTCGCTCTAGCAACAATTTAAAATCGATGTTAATACGAAATTAATATGCCTCATTCTTGGCAGCTAGGGGGTCTGCATGACACTTGTGCATTAAGTGAGGGGGACCAAAACTTTTAAGGTAATTGGAACCCTGTTTTTCAATTGCTTGACAAGAGTTTCCAGCATCAAAAATGTTTCTATGGAATAGCACTTTTTTTTTAGAAGAGGGGAGGAGAGAAGAATCTCCACTGGGAATGGTGAGTCATGGGGGGTGGAGGGGTGGAAGGGTGGGGGGGGGGGGGCGGGGAGAGGTCAAATTTTAAATGCTGAAAGCATAGACTGGCATTACTGATCTTTCATTCACTGAGACTTCAAACGCTATGCAAATTATTTTGAGTGGCATGCCATCAGCAGTGTAATGTGCAGCTTGTATAAAAGGCAGAAAATTTTGTGTTTAAATTGCAGTCTTCTGTCACAAGTTAAACATAATTGCAAGTATCATAAAACAACTGACCTGCGGCAGCAAAATTGTAAGAATGTTCACTGCCATGCAAATTATGCAATATAAGTGCTGCATGAATTTTAAACTGTTGTGCGTTAAGATTCAGATAGTAAATTCTCCTTCACTGGTCTTAATTTGACATTTTGATTATTGCTTTACAATGGGAAAAGTATTCCTTTAGTATTAGCAAAACTAGTACTTCTATTTCCCCTCCTATTATACTTGGAAACATCTTGCTTCCTTCTCCAGCTTTTTTGGCAAGTGAGAGGGGAGGACCATCATGCCCAACAATATGGAAAAGAGCTGATCCAACTGCTTATACCTAGTCAGTTGTTCTTTGTGCCAAATAGCTTTGGATTCTCAATCTCAATGGTGTGTGCCATGTGGCTAACAATATTGCTGCCAAGTCGTTTTATATATGCAAAGGTCAAGCATAGTTCTGAGAGATTCATCTTAAACACACAAAATTCGTCTTTTTATCTTTTACTTAAATGTCATGCTTGTAGCTAATCCTTACACGAATCCAGCTCATGGCTCCCCACATTTGTTAATATACACTTTTTAAAAAAAAAATTGTTCTTGGGATGTGAGCATCACTGGAATGAATAAAAAAAACTTAGCATTTGTGTTTAAAACTGGTTTCACTTTATTTGCACATAGCTTTTATTTGGGTGAGCACCAATGTGTTTATCCTGAAATTTGTGTTAAGAACTGCCCTTATTTGGGCAGGAAAGTTTTATTTTGTGTTAAATAAAAAAAATTACCAATCAAGTGAAAACCTTGACTACTTTTTTTTAATGGTTTAAGTGTAGATATGTGCTCAGTTGCTTAACTTCAGTTATTCAATTACTACTCTGAATTGGGTTTGAATGCCCTTTCTTTAAAAAAAAATACATTTCGAAAATTGAATCTGGATTTTCAAAAGCTAAAATGCTAACCTAAAATCACTCTAGATGTTGGATGAATCGATAGGAATTCATTTTTTTTTAACAAGCCCTATATTTTAAAAGAAAGTCTAACAAAATTGATTGAATTTTTTGAGGTGGTGACTAGATGTGTAAATGAGGGCAAGGCGGTTGATGGACTTCAGTAAGGCTTTGGATAAGGTATAGCATAGGAGATTGGTTAAGAAGGTAAGAGCCCATGGGATCCAGGGCAATTTGGCAAATTGGATCCAAAATTGGCTTAGTGGAAGGAGACGGAGGGTGATGGTCGAAGGTTGTTTTTGCAAATGGAAGCCTGTGACCAGTGGTGTACTGCAAGGATTGATGCTGGGACTCTTGCTGTTTGTAGTGTACATTAATGATTTAGATGTGAATATAGGAGGTATGATCAGTAAGGTCGCAGATGACACAAAAATTGTTGTCGTAAAAGTGAGAAGGAAAGCCTTAGATTACAGGACGATATAGATGGGCTGATAAGACGGGTGGAGCAGTGGCAAATGGAATTTAATCCTGAGAAGTGTGAGGTGATGCATTTTGGGAGGACTAACAAGGCAAGGGAATATACAATGGATGGTAGGACCCTAGGAAGTACAGATGGTCAGAGGGATCTTGGTGTACGTATCCATAGATCACTGAAGGCAGCAGCACAGTTAGATAAGGTGGTTAGGAAGGCATATGGGATACTTGCCTTTATTAGCTGAGCAGGGAGGTTATGATGGAGCTGTATAAAACGCTAGTTGGGCCACAGCTGGAGTACTGTGTACAGTTGTGGTCACTGCATTATAGGAAGGATGTGATTGCACTGGAGAGGATTCGGAGGAGATTCACCAGGATGCTGCCTGGCTGGAGCATTTCAGTTGTGAAGAGAGACTGGATAGGCTAGGGTTGTTTTCCTTGGAGCAGAGAAGGCTAAGGGGGGACCTGATTGAGGTATACAAAATTATGAGGGGCATTGATAGGTTAGATAGGAAGAAACTTTTTCCCTTAGTGGAGGTGTCAATAACCAGGGGGCATAGATTTAAGTTAAGGGGCAGGAGGTTTAGAGGGGATTTGAGGAAAATCTTTTCACCCAGAGGGTGGTTGGAATCTGGAACACACTACCTGAAGAGGCAGGAACCCTCACAACATTTAAGAAATATTTAGATGAGCACTTGAAACGCCATAGCATACAAGGCTACGGGCCAAGTGCTGGAAAATGGGATTAGAATAGATAGGTGCTTGATGGCCGGCACAGACACGATGGGCCGTAGGGCCTCTTTCTGTGCTGTATAACTATGACTAGCTGGCGAAACGATAGGCCCTATGGACCAGAATAAAACCTGCACGTTATTTTTCTGGCCAAAATAAAATTCAGGCAATCTGATAAATAAATGCAAAGTACTGTGGATGCAGGAAATCGGAAATAAAACCAAAGTGCTGGAAATACACAGCAGGTCTGGCAATATCTGTGAAGATGGTCCTGATGAATGGTCACAAACCTGAAATGTTCACTCTTAGCAATTTATTTGATTCCAATGACATCACCATGGGTCATGTGCCAAATTAATCCAAATGATTTTGCTAATCTATGCATTTTAAAAGGAGATAGCAGAGGCATTGCTACGCTTATTCAATAATTCATTAGAAAAAGGTGTGCCAGAGGACTGGTGGATAGCTAAAGTATTGCCTATAGTTAAGAAGGGGGATAGAATGTGTCCAGGGAATTATAGTTCAGTCAGCTTAACAGTGGTAGTAGGGAGAATAATGCAATCTACTAAAAGAATAGAACATCTTGAAATGAAAAGTGTAATAATAGTGTGGATTTCAAAAGGGAAAATCTTGTTTGACCAATCTTACTGAAGTTTTTGATGGGTAACAGAATAGACAATGGTAATGTAGCAGATGTAGTTTATCCGGATTTTCAAAAGGCCTTGATAAGGTGCCCCATAATAAACTAATGAATAAGGTCAGATAATGTGCAGTCAAGGGACAAGTGGCAGAATAGAATGCTACCTGGCTTCAAGACAGAAAGCAGAGTGTGGGTGTAACTATTCACAGTGGCAGAAGTTGGGCAGTGGTGTTCCACAAGGATCAGTGCTGGGACTACGGTTGTTCACAATTTACATTAACAATTTGGACTTTGAAATCAAAAACACAATTTCTAAATCTGTGAATGACATCAAATTGGGGTGGGGAGGATGTGGTGTGAGGCAATAGTCAATACTGAGGAGAGCTGCAACAAATTACAGGAGGACGTAAAGAAACTTGCGGAATGGGCAAATGAAGTTCAGAACAGATAAATGTGAATACGTTTTTGGTGGAAGGTGCAAGTCTAGGTGGGGCAGAGGCACAAATGGAGCTCGGAGTTCAAATAAACCAATCATTAAAAGTAGCACCAAAGGTTAGTGAGGATTGAAAAGTAGAGAAGTTATGCTAAATGTGTATTGAACCTTAGACCATACTTAAGAGTAATCCATACAGTTCTGATCACCATGTTATGAAAAGGATATAGACTTACTGGAGAGAATACCAGAAATATGAGACTACACATTTCAGGAAAGGATGAACAGGCTGCGTCTCTTTACTCTCGAAAAAAAGCAGGCTGAGGGGTGACCTGATAGCGGTCTTTAAAATTATGAAAGGTTTAGATAGCGTGGCTATAAAGAGAAGGTTTCCACTTGCGGGCAAGAGCATAACTAGAGATCATCAATATAAGATAGTCATCAAGAAATCCAATAGGGAAGTCCGAAGAAACTTCTTTACCAAAAGAGTGGTGCGAATGTGGACATCATTATTACAGGGAGTGGATGAAGCGAATAGTATAGATGCATTTAAGGGGAAGCTAGACAAGCATATGAAAGAGAAAGGTATGGAGGTTATGTTGATGCATTTAGATGAGGAAAGATGGGAGGAGGCTCAAATGGAGCATAAACACTGGCGTAGACTAGTAAGGGCACATAGCCTGTTTCTATGCCATATGTGCTATGTAACCTCCCTCCTCCAGCACTCCATTCTCCTGATGAAGGTATTCATTGGGTGATCAGTTTACAAAAGTTTTCCACAACTGTTTAATAACATTGCATTCATAAGTATTTGTACTACATATACCTGTATTCCATGATTCCGCAGAATCACTTTCTGCAACCAAGAATCATAAGTTCATACAACATCATGAATTCATGTAGTACCTTTAACATAGAAACACATCCCCAGGTGCTACACAGGAGTTTTACCAACCTAAATCTAACACTGAACGACACAAGTATATATTAGGGCAAAGTGCCAAGTTTTAAGAAGTGTCTTAAAGGAGGGAAGAGAAGTGGAGATGTTTAGAGAGGGAATTCTGGAGCTTAGGACCTTGGCAGCTGAAAGCAAGGCCAACAATGCTGAAACGATTAAAATCAGGGATGGTGAAGAAGCCAGAATTGGAGGAGCGTAGTTGCACGGTGGGTTGCAGGAGATTACAAAGATAAAGAGGGGTGAGGCCATGGAGGGATTGGGAAACAAAGAAGAGAATTTTAAAATTGAGGTGTTGCTTAACCAGGAACCAGGACAGGGGTGATAGGTGAACAGGATTTTGTGCCAGTTAAGTCGCAGGCAAGATAGCAGGGTAGAATGTGGGAGGCTGGCCAGGAGTGTGTTGGAATAGTCACGTCTAAAGGTAATGAAGGCGTTCATGGGCATTCAGCAGTAGCTGAGCTGAATGAGGCCCGGAGGCAGGTGATCTTATGAAGGTGGAAATAGGCAGTTTAAGTGATGGCACGGATGAAACTGGAGGAAGTTGCAAGCTCTTGGCTCAGGCAAGAGGGAACCATACAGGAAATTAAGTCCGGTAGGCTAATGGAAGGGAGCAAAATGGCAGTGGCAGTTGAATGGATGGTCTCGATCTTAGTGACAAAGTCCACAAGCTCCTCACACTGGGGCTGAATTTTATTAGCGCATCGCACTGCATGGCAGTGCGCTTTGAACTCAGCTGCCTTCCGATACGGAAGTGCCGCCGCTGAGCCCCCGTGATATTTTGTACGGGGGCTCATTTAAATTCCGTCCCCAGCAATGGCGTCTGGCACCACCGCGCAGGTGCTGGCGCCATTTTTAAAGGGCTTCAGGCCCTTCAGACTTATTAAAATTTTTAAAGGGAAATAATGCTGAAAAGTAAAGATCAACATTTGCTCACATTTTCAATTCCCTCTCCCACACACCCAATGAATAACAAATATGTAAATTGCCCTCTCCCTCCAGAAAAACTTTTTTCAGGTCTCAAACTTCCTCCCCACCTCCCAACCTTCTTTACCTATGACCCTAAACCTCTTCCCACCATCCCCACAGCCAATAACAAGTGTTTTTCCTGCCCCCCCCCCACACCCCCTCCCCCGCCCTGATCATTTTAGTCCTCCCCCCTCCCCACCAGTGTCTCACCTTGGAACTCCGAACAGAATTCCAAAGGCACACGAGGAGCAGCTGGCAGGATTAAAACTGGCGTGGAAAGGCTGCCGGGACCAGGTAATTTTATTTGCATTTTGTTTTAATTAATATTAATATGAAATTAAGGCCCCGCCGCTTAGTGATGGGGGTGGGGCGGGTGGGGGCCGCACCAAGGCCTCACTGCTGCCGGTAACATGCGGCGGGGTCTTCTCGGCGTCGGGGGTCATGGCTCCCACAAGTTTTTTACGGGCCCCCCTGCCACGACCCCCCACATCAAAGTGCTAGTAAAAGTCAGCCCTTATTGTCAGAGGTGAGGGTGGAGGAGGCAGTGGAAGGTTCTTTTCAGAAGAAGGTTTGTGGTGAAGAGGAGAAACTGGGGGTTATCATTGCATTCCTGAGTAATCTTTGAAGCATAACCTGAAAATGATTTTTGCAGTCCAGTCAAATCTGGTGATGGATGGTTAAACCAGTTGTCTACCAAAGACATTGAAATCTGCATCTCATGAATTTAAGAAAGCAGAGATGAGGGGTATACTGGGGAAATGAGAGAGTTTTGTTGGCGACTAGGGAATCGAAGGTAGTGGAGAGAATGTGATTTAGCAAGTTGGTAGCTGCAGCAATGTTATGGTGAATTTTGGGCTAAAGTCCGGATAGTTGTGTATTTTAAAGTGCAGTGGTAAATAACTTGAAGGAGAGTTTTTTCAGGGTAAACACAGAGAAGTGGGATTGGGAGGGGGCAGGAGAATATGGATAGAGAGTAATACAAGGAAATAATCAGAAATTATACTATCAGTGATGGAATGAGACCATGTGAGGTGACAACATCGAGTGGGTGGCCGTCAAAATGAATAGAAGTATTTACAAGAAGAAAGGGATTAGAGAGAGAGAGACAGAAAGAAAGCAAGAAGAGTTGGGATGGAGGCTGAAATCACCAAGGACGAGAAGTCACTCAGTACGGAGTGTTACAGCCACGTGGTGCAATGTGGGTGGTTCCCACTGTTCAACTCCCCATCTGACCGCAGTAAGTGTTTTGTTATTAGGGTTTAACCAAGGTTCGATACAGGTTTAGAATAACTTCCCTACTTTTCAATTTTATCGCTCTAGAAATAAAGCCTTGTGCCTGGTTTTCTTTTTTGTTTCAATGGCCTTGATAACCTGTGGTGCAACTTTAAGGGATTGGTGTATTTGTACTCCGAGATCCCTTTGTTTTTCTACTCCACCTTGACTCACACCTTCCAAGTAATAAGTGACCTCTGTAACCTCCCTACCAAAATGTACTACATCATATTTATCTGTCTTGAACTTCATTTGCCAACTATTTTCCCATTCTGCAAGTTTATTTATGTCCTCCTGTAATTTTTGCAGTCCTCCTCAGTCATGACTATCTCCCCACCCCACCCCACCCCACCCCCTGCCCCAATTTGGTGAATGGTGAACAGCAGTGATCCCAGCAGTGATCCTTGTGGAACACCACTTCCCACCTTCTGCCATTCTGAATAACTACTCTTTACTCCCACTCTCTGCTTTCTGTCTTGAAGCCAGCTAGCAATCCATTCTGCTATTTGTTCCGTGAGTCTGCATTCTCTGACCTTATTCATTAGTCCATTTATTGCCCATTCCTAACTGTCTTTGGGAAGGTGATGGTGAGCTGCCTTTTTGAGCCACTGTAGTCTGTGGTGAAGGTACGCTCACAGTGCTGCTAGGTAGGGAGTTCTAGGATTTTCACCCCGTGACAATAAAGGAACAGTGATATATTTCCAAGTCGGCGTGGTGTGTGACTTGGAGGGGAACTTGCAGATGGTTGTGGTCCCATGTGCTTGCATTTCTTTATTTTCTAAGTGGTGGAAGCTATGGGTTTGGAAGCTGCTGTTGAAGAAGTCTTGGCAAGATGCTTGTAGTGGTAAATGGAGTGCCAATCAAGCAGGCGGTTTTGTCCTGGATGTTGTTTATCTTCTTGAGTGTTGTTGGAGCTGCACTCATCCAGGCCAGTGGAGAGTATTCCATCACACTCCTGACTTATGCCTAGTAGAAGGTGAAAAGGATTTTGGGAGTCAGAATGTGAGCCAATCGCCACAGAATGCCGAGTTTCTGAACTCCTCTTTTAGCCTCAGTATTTATTTGGCTGGTACAGTTATGTTTCTGGTCAATGATAACCCCCAAGATGTTGATAGTTGGAAATTCAGTGAAGATAATGCTGCTGAATATTAATTGGAGATGGTTAGACTCTCTCTTGTTGGAGATAGTCATTGCTTGGCACTTGTGTGGCATGAATGTTAATTTCCACTTAGCAGCTCAAGCCTGAATATTGTCCAAGTCCTGCTGCATGTGGGCACAGACTGCTTCATTATCTGAGGATTTGCAAATGGAACTGAACATTTTGCAATCATCAATGAATATCACCACTTCTGACCTGAAGATGGCAGGAAGGCCATTGATGAAGCTGCTGAAGATGGGTTAACATAAGAAATTTCCCTGTGGAATCTTGTAGCGATGTCCTGGGGCTGAGATAATTAGCATCCAAAGACCACAACCATCTTCCTTTGTGCTAAGTAAGACTCCAGGCAGTGGAGAGCTTTCCCCCAATTCCCATTGACTTCAGTTTTACTAGGGTTCATTGGTGCCACACTCAGTCAAATGCTGCCTTAATGGCAAGGGGGCAGTCACTCTCTCCTCACCTCTGAAATTCAGCTCTTTTGTCCATGTTTTGACCAAGGCTGTGATGAGTTTTGGAGCCAAATGGTTCTGGATGGAAACCAAGCTAAGCATTGGTGAGCAGGTATTGGCGCATAAGTGCTGCTTGATAGCACTGTCGAAAACACCATCCATTGCTTTGATGATGATTATATATGCTATTCGAAGCCCTGGTTCAACCACACCTGCACTACTGTTAGCAGTTCTGGACACCACCTTGGAGGGAGTGCAACGTAGATTTACGAGACTGACAGCTGGACTTCAAAGTTTGAGCTATGAGGAGAAATTAAACAAACTCGGGTTGTATTCCCTGGAATTTTGAAGGTTAAGGGGAGAAATTATTTTCACTAGTTGGGGGGTCTATGGCTGGGGGCATTGTTAAAAAATTAGATCAAGGCCTTTCAGGAGTGAAATTAGGAAACATTTCTTCACACAAAGGGTGGTAGAACTTTATTCCGCAAACAGCAATTGATGTTACATCAATTGTTAATTTTAAAACTGAGATTCATAGATTTTTATTAGCCAAAGGTATTATGGGATATGGGGCAAAGGTGGGTATATGGAGTTAGGTCACAGATCAGCCATGATCTCATTGAATGATAGAACAGGCTCGAGGGGCTATATGGCCTACTCCTATTCCTATGTTCCAATGATTGAGAGTAGACTGATGCGGTGGTAATTGGCTGGATTAGATTTGTCCTGTTTTTTGTGGACAGGACATACCTGGGCAATTTTCCACTTTGTCAGATAGATATGAATGTTGTAGCTGTACTGGAACAAATTAGATAAGAGCATGGCTCACTCTGGAGCACAAGCCTTCAGCACTACAGCTGGGATGTTGTCAGGGCCCATAGCCTTTGCTGTATCCAATGCATTCAGCCGTTTCATGATAGTGTCACAAAAGGTTTTATTTTTGCACTCAAATCTTGGACTTCTTTGTGTTTCAAAAAAAATTAAAGAAGGAATTTGCTCAGTGAGGGACATCTGCAAGGAAGTTCAGAACAAAGAGTTGAACTTTATGGGTGTTTTGAAAGAAAGTTAAACTTGTTAAAGGACATGAAAGTCAACAGTTTCAAGGAAATGAAAGGGGATTGATCTTTCTTCAGTGTGGCTTGAGTGACAAGGGGGAAACAATGTGTCTAGACATGTGACCATGTTCAGGAAAGTGTTTATTTCACTTTAGATCCTTAAGAGCCTGTGAAATGGACAAAGAGCAGGCATTTGAAATATTTTCTTGATCTGCCTGTAACCAGAGAGAAAAGACCCAGAAAAGTTCTATCTTTCTCTCTGTAAAGGAGACTCGCATCTCTTGAAAAGGAATCCTACATTTGAAAGGTAGCAGATTCCTGTTGCCTCCAGTCTCTGAAGAATTTCTACACCCAGTGAGATTCCTGCTGCCTCCTGTATTCTAACAAAATCCTGAAATCTAAAGAATTCATCTACTGCTAGACTGCTGCTTTAAAACCCAAGCAGACCTGTTGGTACATCCCTGATGGAAGACCTTTGTGATGCCTGCTGCAGTTAAATTGTCGTGAACACCTACCTATCACAGACTGTTCATAAACCTCACCTGGAGAGACTTTGAGTGGCATCCGGCTATTCGACTCTGGGACACCTCACCATACTGAAAACATCCTACCAGAACCAGAACTCAATTATTTTTTATTATTAATTTTATTCCTAAGAAACAGTTATAATCCAAAAAACCCTTTTGAAACTGGTTAACCGTTTCTTTTTTGAATGTATTTGTGTGTGCATGAGGGTTAAGGGAATAAGGGTTTTTTTGTTTTATAGATTTATCTCATTAGTAGTTAAGACCTAGTATTTCTTTTCTAATAAATAGTTAATGTTGTTATTGTTTAAAGAAACCTGGTTTGGTGTGCTTTATTCTGGGGGAAAAATACATTGTTTAATTTGGCTAGTCTTCGGTTGGTGGGAAACTTTATTTGATATGCTATGACCTTTGGAGTAGTGGGACCGAATTAACAGTGCATTACTCCCACCTTGGTCATAACTATAGCATGCGGTGTGAATCAAAGTTGCTAAAGATTAGCATCTGTGATGTTGAGGACCTCAGGCGGATGCTGAAATGGATCATCTGCTCAGCACTTCTGTCTGAAGATGGTTGTAGATTTCAGCCTTATCATTTGCACTCAAATGTTCGGCTCCATCATCATGTTTATGGAACCTTCTCTTCCTGTTAGTTGCTTAATTGTCCTGATTAGCTTTGATCTAATCAGTTGGTTGTGGGATCACTTAGCTCTGTCTATAGTATGCTGTTTCCACTGTTTAGCCCTGGGTTGTAACTTCACAAGGTTTGCACTTCATTTTTGGGTATTCCTGGTATTGCTTTGGCATGCTCTTCTACACTCTTCATTGAATCAGTGTTAATCCCTTGGCTTCATGGTAGAGAGGGGGATATGCTGGGCCATGAAGTTACAGATTGTGGTTGAATACGGTTCTGCTGCTGTTGATGTCCCACAGCTCTTCATGGATGCCCAGTTTTGAATTGAACAACAAAGAACAGTACAGCACAGGAACAGGCCATTCAGCTCTCCAAGCCTGCGCCGATCTTGATGCCTGCCTAAACTAAAACCTTCTGCACTTCCGGGGACCATATCCCTCTATTCCCATCCTATTCATGTATTTGTCAAGATGCCTCTTAAACGTCGCTATTGTACCTGCTTCCACCACCTCCCCCGGCAACAAGTTCCAGGCACTCACCACCCTCTGTGTAAAGAACTTGCCTCGCACATCCCCTCTAAACTTTGCTCCTCTCACCTTAAACCTATGTCGCCTAGTAACTGACTCTTCCACCCTGGGAAAAAGCTACTGACTATCCACTCTGTCCATTCCATTCATAACTTTGTAAACCTCTATCATGTCGCCCCTCCACCTCCGTCGTTCCAGTGAAAACAATCCGTGTTTATCCAACCTCTCCTCATAGCTAATGCCCTCCAGACCAGGCAACATCCTGGTAAGCCTCTTCTGTACCCTCTCCAAAGCCTCCACGTCCTTCTGGTAGTGTGGCGACCAGAATTGCACGCAATATTCTAAGTGTGGCCTAACTAAAGTTCTGTACAGCTGCAGCATGATTTGCCAATTTTTATACTCTATGCCCCGACCGATGAAGGCAAGCATGCCGTATGCCTTCTTGACTACCTTATCCACCTGCGTTGCCACTTTCAGTGACCTATGGACCTGTACGCCCAGATCTCTCTGCCTGTCAATACTCCTAAGGGTTCTGCCATTTACTGTATACTTCCCACCTGCATTAGACCTTCCAAAATGCATTACCTCACATTTGTCCGGATTAAACTCCATCTGCCATTTCTCCGCCCAAGTCTCCAACCGATCTATATCCTGCTGTATCCTTTGACAATCCTCAACACTATCTGCAACTCCACCAACCTTTGTCAACCACAAACCTACTAATCAGACCAGCTACATTTTCCTCCAAATCATTTATATATACTACAAACAGCAAAGGTCCCAGCACTGATCCCTACGGAACACCACTAGTCACATCCCTTCATTCAGAAAAACACCCTTCCACTGCTACCCTCTGTCTTCTATGACTGAGCCAGTTCTGTATCCATCTTGCCAGCTCACCTCTGATCCCGTGTGACTTCACCTTTTGTACCAGTATGCCACGGTTGACCTTGTCAAAGGCTTTACTGAAGTCCATATAGATAACATCCACTGCCCTTCCTTCATCAATCATCAATTGCTAGATCTGTTCTGAGTTCATCCCATTTAGTACAGTGGTAATGCCATACAACACGATGGAGGGTGTCATCAGTGTGAAGATGGGAATTTGTCTCCACAAGAACTGTGTGGTGGTCACTCCTAACAATACTGTCATGGATAGATGCATCAGTGACATGTAGATTGGTGAGGACAAGGTCAAGTAGTTTTTTATCTCGTGTTGTTCTCTCACCATCGGCTGCAGACCAGCTCAGTAGTGGTAGAGGAAGCACACTTGGTGATGGACATTGAAGTTCCCCCACCCAGAGTACATTTTGTGCCCTTGCCACCCTCAGTGCTTCTTCCATGGTATTCAATATGGTGGGGTATGATGACTCATCAGGGTGGTAGGAGGTAATCAGCAGGAAGTTTCCTTGCCCATGTGTGATCTGATGCCATGAGACTAACATTGACTGGCCTACTCCTGTTCCTAATCCATCAGCTTTCATGGTTATGTTGTTATGGTATCAGCCTGCAAACCACCAGATTTAAGTAATTCAATTTCCCTGTGTGTGACACGGTGTTTGTGAGTGCTGTACCCCACGTGTGTTACAGAATCTCTGTTACAAGGTTGTTTTTGTAAAAATATTTTTTCATTTAGAATCAGTTTTTAGTCATCCTGTGTTGCCCTCTTTAAAAACATTCATTTCTTTTCAGGAAAATAAGCCCATTTCTAATCACTCCCACCCTCACCAAAACTCTGCAAATAGGTCAAATGTTTCAAAACTGATTTACAGACACTGAAAGAAGTAGCAATTCTAATATGACTTTAAAGAGGGAAAATGGAAGGAAGTGGTAAAGAACTGAAGAAAATGCGACACAGCAAACTCGAACGGGACAACTTTTATAATATGACATTGAGAAAAGAAGGAAAATTTCAGCTCCAACATAGAAAGAGGCAGAGTGAGAAAGCTGATTTTAGAAAATAAAAGATAACTGCAATGTGCATCATTTACTATCCAGTTTGAGGGCAGATAACCTGAGTGGCCAATGTCATTTGAAAGTTGTCTGTGTCATATAATTACATTATGTTAAAAATGCACCTTTGTAAACAGGTAAGAAATTTGGCTTAGACATAAATTGGTTAGTCTGGAGTACAATCTTACTAAGCATTTTATAACTGAATAATACATGCAGTAACAACCGCTCAACTTTTTGCAGAAAAGCTTTTTGTTGATAATTATCTTGTCAGAGCTCAATCAAAATTGACAGTGATAGACTGAGAAATAGACATAAGTAAATTTAAGAGAATCATGTTATTGGAGCAACTGAAGGGCGCTCTTTATTTGTAATTGCATTTATCTCATTCTGTCAGACGCTATGGTGAGTAAATGACATTTTGTCCATGAGGGATTCTGTTGTTTCTGTATTTTGGAATCCAGGACTTAGTTTAACAGCCTGTCAAGATGTCTTGGCTACCTACCGTTAGTCTCTCTGTCCCTGTCCCACTCTGCTTTTCTGTTTTACATGACTCTTCTGAAGTACTATCTGCTCCATCCTATAAAATTCTCCTGATTTGGAGATCATTGCCCTTTTGTTAGTTGCCCTGTCTTCAGACACATATTACAAACAGGTGGAGAAATTGCACAAACTTTGACCAGCATGGGTTCAATTATCTCGTGACAATAGGAGTGTGAGAAATGGTCTGTCTTCCTATTGCTGATTTTTCTACTGCCTCACCTCAATAACCACAATAACAATCCTCTCCTTGAGTTTAATGGTTTATTGGACGAATTTGCACTCTGGACACAGTGTGAATTCACAGAGGTCATCCAATAAGGTGCATCTACCACCCAATGACATAGTGTGGCTAGCTCTATCCTGTCAACAAAATTAATTCGCATTGGCATTGCATACTATTTTGCTTGCTAGCTAGCTAATATAGTTGTTCTGCTCTCCATTGATGTTTGTCTGTTTGGCTACTTTATTTATTGGGAGAAATGTGTTTTAAATCGGACTGTGTTTTGATGGCATTAGATTGGCTATAGACTTTATATACAGATTAATTGCCCCATGTCCGTGGCTGAGTCAATAATTTCGTCAAATGTCCGTTGTGCAACATGTCGGTGCCTATCCCTGACAAGGAAGCCAAGGCGTTGAAGAGAATACTGAACGAATGGCTGCACCAAATCATCGCCTCTGCTGTGACATTTCGTGCTGGAATTGCTGCTGTTTGCTTGTATTGACAGCAGAGGGGGTGGTGTCACCAGCCTCAGACCGACAGGCTGGCTTTCAGCCCACAGGTCTGACGAATCTGTCTCCATGGAGATAAGTTTACGTACGGATCACGGAGAGGTTTGGCGCTGTGATCCCATTTATACAGACTGTGTCGGAGAGACAGATCACATTTATAGGTGGACGAGAAGCGTACAGACTGAAAAAGATCCTCACAAGTTACTCAACAAGGACTTCACGTGGGACTGAACCCAGGACGCTTTAAATTCTAATTCTAAACATTATGTTTTATTTCACTTACAAAGCTTTGGCTGTGACTTTCTGAACACCAAAAGGTCTGGTCAGCAATTCCATTGCACTATTTGCAGGGGTGAGTAACACCGCAGAGCCAGTTTGTGAGCCGTGTGTAAGCTGTCACATTTCACTGCAGGCAGCGCCACCATTAATACGCTGAATCAGCAAATACTATTTTTAAACAGTGTCAGATAGATACTAACACCTAATTTATACATAGACAGCTTGTATCTATATATAATGGATATACTTAAATAAGGTAATGTTAATTAACAACTTCTAGTAGAACTGCTAGCTATATTCTCTATTGCCTTGCACTTTGGAAAGTAGGTGTTTCTTCTTAAAGGTGTTAGCACCTATTTCAATTTGACAAAATTAATAGAAAATGGTCCTAAACTAAAATATAATTATCTTATAAGTGTATAAGTCATGACTTTCGGAAAAGGAAATTGAGATAAAATAGAACTATCATTCAGTTGCAGCCCCCTGTCACCACTTTTTGTACAATTCGAATAGATTTCGTGAATAGTAAAGATTATCGGTACCGTATCCACTGAACCTGTTAACAGGCTATAATCCAACTGAAAGGTTTTTTTTTCCTGTAAGACATGTTTATTAAACCGTAATATGTAAAGTGATACTAATAGTTGTAAAACTTACTTGCGTACGAAGTAGTTTGAAAGAGTATTTTGCAGCGATGTGAAGCAGCACGCTCTTAAAAAAACTCTAAGCAAATGACACTATAGAGGCGTTATAATTGCATGGATACATACATTACAGGCATAAGAGCGAACGCCGTTCATTAACACTTGAATACCGCTTTTAAAAATTAATGATGTGCAAATTGATTTCTGGTGATAGATTTATCTACAAAATGTTAACAACACAGCGGAATAAAGAACACGTCTGGGGTCTGTTTCTGAGACAGTACGGTGAGCTGCTAGCAAAACAAGTCCTTACTAAAATAGTGCATGATGTGGGTGATATGATTCTTGTAAGAAGGTCATAAGGGAACTTGAGCTTATGTGTACACGAGAACTTAGTTGAGTATTTAAGGACCAAAAGATTTTTCTTCAAAGAGTAGACAATATTAATTAAAAACTCAACACGAAAAGGGGAAATAGCAACTCTTTGGTTCTACATTTTGATAGAGATTATTGTGAATGATGCATATATTCGAGGAACTGTCACTCACTGATTAACGTCTGTTTCCCACACGTGCTCCTTAAAACTACTTCCCTGTAAAAAAAATAAGTGAAATCCACGTATGTTTACGTCACAGTAAAAAAACAAAGAAAATTGAAATCTTCAGTCACATCAAAGACGCTACTGTGGTCTTGGTAATTCTTTGAAACACACGGAGACTGAATGTACTTTGGTGGGATCTGTGTGTACAGTATTAAATGTAAAAACATATTAAAAAGGAAAGGTCCTTTACAAATCTGATTAGCAAAGCAAGAACATTTTGTAACAGCAGATGGACTTTGACGACTAAAACTTAAAATCTTGAAATCGAGGAGGCTGAGCGCAGCCTGGTGGGGATAGAAAGTAATACATAAAACATCACATACTTGCTCGTTAGGTACGAGGAACAGTGCACAACCAACAGTGCTCCACTTTAAGTTTTACATAATACTTCAGCTAGCCCCGAACTCACATCAACAGGTAATTTAAAAAATGACATGGGAGAAAACCGTTGACAGTCGCTGAACTGTTTTATAATAGACATCTCGTGACATTTAAGACATTTGTAGATTTGAGATAAAAACAAAGTTAGCTTACTATACTAGAGGAACCAACCTTTATATGCATTTAGGAATTCAAAAAAATCGCAAGATAATTATTGATAAGGAAGGCTACTTGGCCTATCATAATTCATCTGAAGAGATTCTAATGCCGTCTAATTGTTTCTTAGATGGTTTGAGGTATTGCGTTCGTTACTGTTTCTGGAGTTGTATTCCACATATTGATCAATAACAACAAGATCAGTCTTTGTATGAATAAGAATTTCCTGATATCACACATAAAATTGCATTTAATAATTTGTACTTGTGTCTCTTAGTTCTACACCTACAGTTTAATGTAAAGTGATTTTGTGGGTTACCTTTTTTATATATCCTTAACACCCTTCCAAGTTTCTCCAATCTTTTAGAACTCAGATCCCTGGCACTAGGGCTCAGACTTAGGCTCTGCTCTGCACTGTCTCTGGTGCCTGATTGTGTCTCCGTCAGATCTGAATGCAAAATACTAAAGATGGGGTTTAAATAGAGCGCAGGGCAGTTTGATGCTCTGACTTATGTCCTATAGCATATTGTTTGTTGTCCTGCATTGGTTGGACTTGTTTAGTGCAGCCACAAAGACCCTCAATACTCTTTCAGTTTTATCCTTAGATATTTGGATATCTTTCAAGACAAGATTATGTGTGCCATCGAGTTAATCTTCACACGTGTCCGTCCTGCTTTACACTTGGCTGCATTAAATTTTATGGGTCATTATTCTGCCCACGTAGGTATCTTGCCCAGTTCATTCTGTAATTTCTAAACAGCCTCCTCCAATTTCACAGCCCTTCTTAGTTTGGTACCATTTGAAAATTTGCATTGTATATCTGAATTCAGGTTCCTTGTGTAAATTAGAAGCAGTCGTGGTTTTCACACCCATCCCTGAAGCATTACCACTACAACGTTCTCATCCGTCAGCTCAGCAGCAATGTTGGGGTCGAATCAGTTCACACCCTTGTTGGCAGACCTGGCTGCTTCAGTCATCTGTAGTCCTGAAGCACACCACATTCAATAACATAACTAACTCCTCCACCCTGCACTCCTTGTTTCTTACTCTTCAGCCAGTCTCTGGGCCATTCCCAAGGTATACCTCATATCCTCATAGTTTTGAGTTCATTTTTTAACCTTCTCTAGCGAAACTTATCAAAAGCCTTTTGGAAGTCCAGGTCACAGGGTTTACCAGAGTCCATGTGGGCTGTCACTTCTCAAAAGAAGTGAAAAAGGCAGGATCTTTCCCTTCCAAACCTATGTTGATTGCAAACTGATTCTTACATTCAATCAAATCCATTATTTATATTTCCAACTGACTTTCTTGAATCCAATCTAAAATTGGCAGAATAAATTGAGGGCTCGAGCGGTAGGGAGTATTTTCTTTAAATAAATAAACTGTGATTTGCACTGCAGTTGGCTGGGTTCTACACTACGTCTGACCAATTGAGGTGCTTGAACTTATTTCTAGGTATTTCGAATCCAAGCTCGCAGCAGGTTCCATTTTCTCTCCATTCCGGTTGTATGATACACACAGCATTGGGGTTCTTCGAGGACAACGTTAACGGCAACAAAAACAAGAAATGCTGGATTCACTCAGCAGGTCTGGCAGCATCTGTGGAAAGAGAAGCAGAGTTAACGTTTCGGGTCAGTGACCCTTCTTCGGAACTGACAAATATTAGAAAAGTCACAGATTATAAACAAGTGAGGTGGGGGTTGGGCAAGAGATAACAAAGGAGAAGGTGCAGATTGGACCAGGCCACATAGTTAACGGCAATTGTGGATAAATCCCTCATTTTGTTTCCTTTTTGTACAAGCGTTGGAGTGAGGAGAACAAAAGGTCGGCTGCACAAGCCCGAGCCACTCTCGGGCTCCGTTTTGCCACTATCTAACTCACCGCTTGCTTTTTTCCCCCGTCAGATTCTCTCCTTTCTATAAGATCTGTCTGTTATTTTGGAACTGAAGGATTTCGAAAGTACTTTACACATGTTCTATTGAATATTGAAACATCAATCCTTTAGTTCATCCGGATCAAGACATGAAGTTAAGGATGAGTTCCTTAATTTTTCTCTTGCCCTCCCCCCCCCCCCTCAACAAAGCTGACCACATAGCTTTTTATGACATGGCCTTGCACCATAGGACATGTTGTTTAAAAGCTATTTGCTATATCTCAGCAGTCTAGTGTACAGAACTGTCTCTTGGTCCCCGGATATCCGGGCTAAGTCATTAAATTACAGAATGAGTAATGTAACACTTGGCATTTTGAGTCGAGCTTAATTATTGTGCTTTCCGGATTGGAACTAAAGTTTCATTTAAGAAAAAAAAACTGCCCGTCTGAAACTGTTCCAATATATTATAAACTGTAACTGCGTAAGGTATTCAAAAATGCAAATACATTTAATGTCATCGATACATTAAAATAATATCAGAAGAAATAACGTAAATAGATTTGTATATTTACAAAATATTCTTCGTGATCAGTGAAAATCAATGCATTCTCAGTCATCAGTGTTTTTACTTAAGTAAGTTACGTAATTACAAATTACAAATCATTATACTGTAGCTATTGCCTCTCTTCCCATGGGTTGCCAACATTGTCCCAGAGTCACGAGGAATTAAAAACGATTCTCCCAGTCACCATGGGAGAAAAATAATAGCAACGTTAAAAAAAATTGTGTGTATTTTCATTTTCCTTGAACACTTTTGTTCATTATAAAAGTATTGGAGATTGAAGTGGTTGCTTGACTGACAGTCAACAATCATCCAATTGGGTAACAAAAACTCTGTTCACATTCCAAGTGTTGTGGGAAGGCAATGCGCTGCAAGGATGGTCATGTCGGGCAACCAATGGCAGAAGCATACAACGGGACGGTTGGAGGCAAGAGGTCATGTGATGAAACTTTCCAGAATACATCCAGAGTTGGCAACCCTCCCACCTCTCACACACACACGTATTCCTGAACTCCATCAAAATGAAAAAGAAATTGTTTGTATTGCCACATCAGTCTCCTGCTAACAAGTCTTCACCAGTGTATCAGAATTGAGGCAGGAATACCTTCACATTGTGGTATGAAACCATCTGGGAAATTTTATGTTCTCCCCTGTGGCGGGTTTGGAGGCGGGGAGAGTGTGTAATTGGGTGGGATGGTGGCGGGGGGATCCCGTCACCTTCCCACCTCTGCGGAAATTAAGTCCAGGGTGGGAAAGCCCGTTCATAAGCATTGCCAACATTGTCCCAGAGTCACCAGGAATAAAAAATTCCCTTAAGTAGGCAACAATCCCCAATTAAGGTACCCATCCCGCCACCGCCGCAATTAGCCAAGTGATGGGCATGCCTGGTGCTGCATGAGGAGCACGGCAAGAAAAACTATGTGGGTTGCTAGCTCTGGGGTTGGGGGGGAGGGGGTGGGTTGGGGGGTGCGTGGAGCCCCTCGTTAAATGCACTTAGTGTCTGAACGAGGGACCCGGCATCAGGAATGGCTGGGCCCGCTGAGAGCCACCCCTTGCCCTTGCTGCCGACCCTGTTACATCCCCTCCCCTGCGATCTACACCCTGTGAGACCCCTCCAGCCCTGACCTACCTGTGGCCTGGGTCCAGCACCGCTCCTGGGCCTTAGGTAGGTGCTCCACCAGCAGCAATCATGGCTTCCACAGTGCCACTGCTCAGTTAAAGAGCTGCTGGCCTCTGATTGGCCAACAGCTCTCACAGAACAGGACTTCTGTGGAGGTCCCACCACTGCCCAGTTAAGAGCCTAACTGGCACTTCATTCGGCGGGTCTCCCACAGAAGGGGCAACGAGGGTTCTCGGCGGCGCTTTTGCTGGAGGTCGAGACCCCTTTGCCCAACTAAATCCCACCCCATGTTTCACAGTTAGATATTATCATAATTTTGTAAAGATATAAACAATGTAAGAATCTGAAGGCAAATAAGTTGTGCAGTGGCATTCAGCCACACTGTATCATAAAGTAGTAGGATTACTGCATGATGTCTCCAGATAGCAAGTTTTCAATTGCACCCTTGCTGTTTGGGAGAGATACTGAGCAGAGGTGAGATAACTTTTTTTTATTTATTCATGGGTTTGCTGGCTAGGCCAGCATTTATTGCCCAAACCTAGTTGCCCATGAGAAGGTGGTGGTGAGCTGCCTTCTTAAACCGCTGCAGTCCATGAGGGGTAGGTATACCAATAGTGCTGTTAGGAAGGGAGTTCTAGCATTTTGACCCAACGACAGTGAAGGAACGGAGATATAGTTCCAAGTCAGGATGGTGTGTGGTGTACATCTGCCGCCCTTGTCCTTCTAGTTGGTAGAGGTCGCAGGTTTGGAAGGTGCTCTCTAAGGTGCCTTGGTGCATTGCTGCAGTGTACCTTGTAGATGGTACACACTGTTGCCACTGTGTAGGTGGCGGAAGAAGTAAATGTTTGTGGATGGGGTGCCAATCAAGCGGGCTGCTTTGTCCTGGATGGTGTCGAGCTTCTTGAGTGTTGTTGGAGCTGCACCCATTCAGGCAAGTGGAGAGTATTCCATCACACTCCTGACTTGTTCCTTGTAGATGGTGGACAGGCTTTGGGGAAGTCAGGAGGTGCCGCAGGATTCTTAGCCTCTGACCTGCTCTTGTAGTCATGCTATTTATATGGCCATCCCAGTTCAGTTTCTGGATGTTGATAGTGGGGGATTCAGTGATCGTAATACCATTGACTATCAAGGGGAGATGGTTAGATTCTCTCATGTTTGAGATAATTATTGCCTGGCACTTGTGTGGCACAAATATTACTTGCCACTTATCAGTCCAAGCCTGGATATTGTCCAGATCTTGCTGCATTTCTACACGGATGGCTTCAGTACCTGAGGAGTCACGAATGATGCTGAACATTGTGCAATCATCAGTGAACATCCCCACTTCTGACCTTATGATTGAAGTAAGGTCATTGATGAAGCAGCTGAAGATGGTTGGGTCCAGGACACTACCCTGAGGAACTCCTACAGTGATGTCCAGGAGCTGAGATAATTGACATCCAACGACCACAACCATCTGACTTTATGCTGGGTATGACTCCAACCAGCCGAGAGTTTTCTCCCTGATTCCCATTGACTACAGTTTTGCTAAGGCTCCTTGATGCCATACTCGGTCAAATGCTGCCTTGATGTCAAGGGCAGTCACTTTCACCGCACCTCTTAAGTTCAGTTCTTTTGTCCATGTTTGAACCAAGGCTATAATGAGAGTCAGGAGCTGAGTGGCCCTAGCGGAACCCAAACTGAGCATCACTGAGCAGGTTATTGCCAAGCAAGTGTCGCTTGATAGCACTGTTGATGACACCTTCCATCACTTTACTGATGATAGAGCGTCGACTGATGGGGCGGTAATTGGCCGGGTTGGATTTGTCCTGCTTTTTGTGTACAGGACATACCTGGGCAATTTTCCACATTGCTGGGTAGATGCCAGTGTTGTAGCTGTACTAGAACAGCTAGGGGCGTGGTAAGTTCTGGAGCACTGGTCATCAGTACTATTGCCAGAATGTTGTCAGGGCCCATAGCTTTTGCAGTATCCAGTGCCGTCAGTCATTTCTTGATATCATGTGGAGTGAATCGAATTGGCTGAAAACTGGCATCTGTGATGCTGGGGACTTCAGGAGGAGGCCGAGATGGATTATCCATTTGGCACTTCTGACTGAAGAGTGTTGCAAATGCTTCAGCCTTATCTTTTGCACTAATAATTATTTTATCTGTTGTACTGATGTGCTGGGCTCCCCCCTCATTGAGGATGAGGATATTTGTGGAGCCACCACCTCCAGTTAGTTGTTTAATTGTCCACCAGCATTCATGACTGGATGTGGCAGGAGCTTAGATCTGATCTGATCTGTTGGCTGTGGGATTGCTTAGCTCTGTTGCATGCTGCTTATGCTGTTTGGCACGCAAGTAGTCCTGTGTTGTAGCTTCACCAGGCTGACACCTCATTTTGAGGTATGCCTGGTGCTGTTCCTGGCATGCCCTCCTGCACTATTCATTGAACCAGGGTTGATCCCCTGGCTTGATGGCAATGGTAGAGTGTGGGATATACGAACATACGAATTAGGAGCAGGAGTAGGCCGCTCAGCCTTTCGAGCCAGCTCCGTTATTTAATAAGCTCATGGCTGAACTGATTACTCCACATTTCCACCTATCCCTGATAACCTTCCACTCCCTTGCTTATAAAGTATCTATCTACCTCTGCCATACCGGGCCATGAGGTTACAGATTGTGGTTGAGTACAATTCTGCTGCTGCTGATGGCCCACATGGATGCCCAGTTTTCCATTTCTAGATCTGTTCAAAATCTATCCCATTTAGCACAGTAGTAGTGCCACACAACGTGATGTTGAGTATCCTCAATGTGCAGACGGGTCTTTGTCTCCACAAGGACTGTGGGGTGGTCGCTCCTAGCACTACAATCAAGGAACCAGAAGCTGATAGTTTATAAGTAGGATTGGTCAGAGGCCCAGGAAAAATTGATTTGTCTGCTTTCCACAAGTCAGCAGCTTAACAAAAACTGACTTTTAAAACCTCATTTATCAATGTACTTTTTAACTGTATAAGTATATTTTATATATATTTCATATTCAGCTGAAATAATCACTATCTTCCAGCTACTTAAACTATTTCTTTCATTATTTTATGAATCTTAATTATACCATCTTTCAATCTTCATTTTGGCATTGTTACAGACAGGTAGAAGTTGATAGGGATGGGTTCCCCTCTTTCGCCTGTCAACTGACCGAAGATAGTGGCCGGAATTTTATGGCCCCCCAACGAGTAGGCTGGTAGTGGTGGCAGGCAGGGGCAGGGTGCGTAAAATTGAGTGAATGATGGGGGAGGCCTTTCCCGACCCCCTCCTGGCCCGCTGGAATTTTACACAGGGCGGCGGTGGAGAGAAATGGCCTGCCCGCCCCAGGCTAATCAAGGCCCTTAAGGGGCCAATTAACTGCCAGTTAAGGGCCACCTCCCGGACAGCAAAGGCCCCAAGAACCCTGCCTGGTTAAACCAGGTGGCCTTCTTGTGCGCTGCGGTGGGGAGGGGCCCTCCTGATCGGGCACCCTGTGTCCCACGAAGAGCCGCCCCAACCACCCCAATGCAGAACACCCCCTCCTGCCCTCCAACCGACACCCCCCACCCTCTTACTCTCCAGGGTCCGGCCATTTGTCCCCGGCAAGGCCCTAAAAACTTACCTGAGTTCCGGGGCTGTCATTCCTGTTGCCGCCGATGGCTGGGTGTAGTCCCAGCAGTGGCCACAGCTCCCGGTGGCGCTACTGGGACTAATAGCTGCTGGCCTGCTGATTGGCCGGCAGCTCCATTAGGTGGAACGTCCTGCCTCAAGGTGGTGGAAATCCCGCCCAAGACCAATTAAGGGACTGGGCGCAAAAAATCTTGGCCTGGCTCCCCAGGCCTGGCAGAGACAGGCTCGCCACTGACTTTTCAGCCGGTGGGTGGGGCCTTCCACCCAACGTAAAATACCAGCCATTGTTGCGTTGAAATTTTTTTTTTATCCTGAGTGTTTTAATGATCAACAAACAGAGAAATGACAGGTTTTCTCATAAGTTTGAAAGAAAGATAATAGTTTATTATACAACACCCAAAAATGTACGAAACATCACCACTGTCACAAGCATACAGATACACACACACGCACACACACACGAAAAGCTAGAGATTAAAAGATGCATTTAGGTCTGATGGTTTAAATGTGTCCTCTGTTTAACTTACTTTTGTCTGCGGTGAAGACTTGGAATGGTGCAGGCCTGTATTCTTTTCCCTTGCTCACTGAAGTCTGCAATGCCATTGTTAACGCAATTCATTGGAGAGAAGTAGCCATTAACACAGAATTTAGATTTTAATGCCTTCTCCAAGGCTTGTCCAGACATGAAGGTTGGCTCAGGTTTCTAGCAGTTTCCATGTGTATTAGCAGTACAGGATCAAGTCATCTGACCTCTCGACTCCATTTTATTTTTGGGAGGTTTAGGAAGACAGATGCGCTGCTGCAGACTGCTTTTGTTATATTCTAGCCAAAGGTCAATGGCGAAGTCCTGGTATGATTTCTCAGGTGGGAAATTCAAGGCCAAACTCCAGGAACCGTCCACATGTAGTTCAAAGCTGGTAATCTTAGGCAGGGTCCTGTCCCTTCAATGGCAGAGATGGTTCGCTCTCTCTTCTGTTCTTGCTTTGTCTGCCCAGAATGTATCTTCTTAAAAATCCCTATCAGAAACCTGGTTTCTGTCATTTGACCAGAGTTTCTGTCTCATTGTTCTCATAAATGGTGTCTGATGGTGAGGCCATTGTTAGACAATGGGGTCTGGGTGTCACTCATCTTCATTCCACCTTGATAAAGTGGAATTTTTTCACACCCATTCTGTTTAATTTGAATTTGGAGTCACCAAGTCTGCAATGCTATTGTTAACGCAATTCATTGGAGAGAAGTAGCCATTAACACAGAATGGATTGTTTACATTTTAATGCCTTCTCCAAGATTTGATAAGAAAAGAAATTTGTCCAGACATGAAGATTGGCTCAGGGTTCTTGCAGTTTCCATGTGTATTAACAGTACAGGATAAAGTCACCTGACCTCTTGACTCCATTTTGTTTTGTGGGAAAAGTGTTTGTTTTCCAGTTTGGGTTTAGTTCATAGTTTCTCCTTGCATGTGTGTGACAACATTCACACTAATCCTAATTATTTCAGTTTATCCTATGTAAAGTCTTGAAGTGTTTTGTTGCTTTTTCTCTACTCTTTCAAATGCAACACTGGTGTTTTGTAGGCATTGCGAATATATTTTAAATATATCACAATTCTATTGTATTTTAATAAATCAAGGACAGTGCATAATTATGTAGTGTCTTTAGAATCAAGAAAATATCCTCAGGCACTCCATAAATAAGCATAAGAACATGTATGCTGTGCCAAGCGGAAGAGACTGGGTGGGTCAGCAAAAGGTTGGTCAAGGAATTGCATGTTGCGAATTATATTAAAAGTGGAGAAGGAGGTGGATATATTGAGAAAAGGAGTTCCAATAGTGTCAAGGTGGCTGAAGGCTCTGCAAAATGGTAGGGCAAATGGAGGGAGGGGTGCACAGGAGGTCAGAGAGAAGTGCAGTGTATAGAACAGAATAATAGGATTGGAGTAAATTGCAGAAATATGATGGGGCAAGGCCACAGAGGGACTTACAGATGAAGACAAGACTTGAAATTTGGCAGGTAGGAAGCCATTGTGTCAGTAATGATAGGATGGGCATATGGGACCTAGTGTGTGACATGTACCAGAATTTTGATCAAGTTTGAGTTTATGGTGCATAAGGGATGAACATAAGAAATAAAAGGAGTAGGCTATATGGCCTTTTACCCAGCTCCACCATTCAGTAAGATCATGGCTCATCCTGTGCCTCATCCCCACTTTCCTGCCCTATCCCCATATCCCTTGATTCCCTTGAAAGGTTGGTACAGAAAGTATTAGAAGCAAAATACTGCAGATGCTGGAAATCTGAAATAAAAACAGAAAGCACTGGAAATATTCAGCAGGTCCGGCAGCATCTGTGGAGAGAGAAACAGAGTTAATGGGCTGAATTTTATAGAGCCCTCGACGTTGGGAACAATGGCGGGGGAGGACATGAAGATCACTACGGATGAGGCCTGCCACGGACCCCGGTGCTTGCGGGGCCCGGCCCGATCTCAATGGAGGCGGAGAGGCCTTGTGGTGGCCCCCACCCGCCCCCGCCGCTTGGTGACCAGACCATGATTTTCATATGTAAATAAATTAACCTACCTGAATTAATGAGCGGGGTCAAACTTTTCGGATTGGTCGAGGGAGTGATGGGAAGGGATAAAGGACAAAGGTTGTGAACTTTGGGAGGGGTGGCGGGGGAAGGTCATATATTCTAGGTAAGTATTCCAGGGGGGAAAGGGCAGGAATGATGTGTAATGCTATTGGGGGGATGGGAGAGGGGCTGGAAAAGTTTATAAAATTATTTACAATAACATGTACTGCACTTTATCTTTAAAAATGTAAATTGTAATTTAGGGCTCTAAGCCCTTTAAAAATGGTGCCAGCGCCCGCGCATTGGCGCCGGACGCCACGTCGTCAGGGTGGGGTGGGGCTGCCCCGGCCATGCTAATGAGCTGCCGCATTTGGAATTGCGGTGGCTCCGCGACGTGGGCCCTGTGTGTGGGGGCCACCTATTTCGGCAGCGGGCCTATAGAATGCAGCCCAATGTTTCAGGTCCATGACCTTTCATCAGAACATAGGAAGGTGTTGGAATAGTTAAATCTATAGTAAAAAAAAGGGATGCATAAGGATTTCAGCAGCATCAGGGCAGGTAGGATGGGTATTAGGCAGTGTTGAAGGGGTGGAAGTAAGTGGTCTTAGTGATGGATAAAGGTATAGGATTTAAAGCTCAGCTCATGGTCAACCAGACTACCAAGGTTGTGAATGATCTGGTCCAGCTTGACAGGGGAAGGGAATCGATTCAGTGGCAGTGCTGGGATTGAGATAATACTTCTGGCTACTATTTGATCTACAACTTAAAAAGTTTTAGCACATTCAGGTATTTGTATTAAATTTCAGGTGTCTAGCATTTGTTTCAAGGAATCGAAGTGGAGAAAAGGATAGTATAGCAATAATATATTGTCTACAAATTTATTTAACCTGATTTGTCAATGTGGTTATTATCAAAAAGAATTTAATAAATGTGAAATTGACATCTAACAGCAAACATTAATAACAGGTTTTATTTTTCGTAAAGTGATAAAAACTTAAATTGAATCCTTATGATCCTTTTATGTTGTCTAAATGGAAGGTCAACTGCTCTTTCAACATTTGACAATATGTTTAGATCTAATGCTGCTTTTGGCATTTACTTTTCTAATGCTAATCAGTATCCTTGACACCGAGATGCTCCATTTCAAAGTGGGTGTTCACCACAGAATAGAATTACACATAATTTTGTAATACATTTGCAGTTTCACTTTGATAGGCTACAGGATAATTGACATGGGAAATAAAAATAATTACATACTGGTGGACAGAAAAGATTTCATGGCCCTATTCGAAGAAGAGCAAAGAGTTTTCACAGTCTCTGGGCTGACATTTTTCCCTCAATCAATACCACCAAAAAAAATTTAACTGGTCAATCATCTCATTTGCCTTTTTTGGGACCTTGCTATGTACAAATGGGATGCCACATATACCTACCTAACAATGACTGCATGTCAAAAGTAATTAACTAGTTTTTTGTGTCATCAGCAAATCTAGAATTTCTCCTTTTAATCCCTTCATTTAGGTCATTTTTGTGGATTATAAAAAGTGGAGGTATAAGGATTGAATCCAGATTGAAGAAAGGTGTGACCAGCCACAAGTTATAAGCACACACTCACATAAAGGTATGTGATCATGAAATATATATGTAAGCATCCGCCTTTCAGATGAGATGTTAAACTGAAGCCCCGTTTACTCTCTCAAGGGATGTAAAAGATCCTATGGCACTATTTGAGGAAAGGCAGGAATGCTCTTCTGATATCTTGGCCAACATTTATCTTTCAACCAAAACCTAAAACAGAAGATCTGGTCATTTATTTCATTGCTGTTTGTGGGACCTTACTGTGCATAAGTTGGCTGTGGAGTTTCCTACATTGCAGAAGTGAGTTTACTTCAAAAGTAAAAGGAATCATAGAAATGTAAGTGTTTCTTTTGTCTTCTTTATTTGTAACCACTTCTATCAGGAGTCCCATGGTGCACACTAAATCTACTTTTTCATTGCTGTTGCGTTCTCAGCAGAGTAATTAAGTGTACCTGTCTCCATGCGACTGGTGCAAATGGATGCCAGCATGTAGTGCATGCAACTGGCCACACAACTACAGTCAAATCAAAGTGTTAGCATACATACGAACATACGGATTAGGAGCAGGAGTAGGCCACTCGGCCCCTTGAGCCTTCTCCACCATTCAACAAGATCATGGCTGATCTGATTGGAACCTCAACTCCACATTTCCGCCTACCCCCGATAACCTTTCACCCCCTTGATCAAGAATCTATCTACCTCAGCCTTAAAAATAGTCAAAGACTATTGAGGAAGAGAGTTTCAAAGCCACACGACCCTCTGTATGAAAAACATTTCTCCTCATCTCTGTCTTAAATGGGCCACCCCTTATTTTTAAACTGTAACCCCTAGTTCTGGATTCTCCCACAAGAGGAAACATCCTTTCCACATCCACCCTGTCAAGACCCTTCAGGATCTTATATGTTTCAGTCAAGTGGCCTCTTACTCTTCTAAACTCCAGCGGACACAAGCCTAGCCTGTCCAATCCTTCCTCATAGGACAACACACCCATTCCAGGTATTAGTCTAGTGAACCTTCTCTGAACTGCTTCCTTAAATAAGGAGACCAGTACTGTACACAGTACTCCAGATGTGGTCTCACCATTGCCCTTTACAATTGAAGCATAACCTCCCTACTTTTGTATTCAATTCCCCTCGCAATAAACGATAACATTCTATTAACTTTCCTAATTACTTGCTGTATCTGCATACAAACCTTTTGTGATTCATGCACTAGGACACCAAGATCCCTCTGCATCTCAGAGCTCTGCAATCTCTCACTATTTAGATAATATGCTTCTTTTTTATTCTTCCTGCCAAAGTGGACAATTTTCCCATATTATACTTCATTTGCCAGATCTTTTCCCACTCACTTAACCTATCTATATCCTTTCGTAGCCTCCTTATGTCTTCTTCATAACTTACTTTCCTCCCTATCTTGTGTCACTCGCAAATTTAGCAACCATACCTTCAGTGCCTTCATCTAAGGCATTTATACAAATTGTAAAAAGTTGAGGCCCAAGCCCTGATCCCTGTGGCACACCACTCATTACATCTTGCTGACCAGAAAATGACCCATTTCTGCTTACATTCTGTTTCCTGTTGGATAGACAATCTTCTATCCATGCCAAAATGTTACCTCCTACACCATGAGCTTTTATTTTCCACAATAACCTTTGATGTGGCACCTTATCAAACGCCTTCAGTACATCTACCAGTTCCCCTTTATCCACAGCACATGTTACATCTTCAAAGAACTCCAATAAATTGATTAGACATGATTTCCCTTTCACAAAACCATGTTGACTCTGTCTAATTACCTTGAATTTTTCTAAGTGACCTGCTATAACTTCTTTAATAATAGCTTCTAACATTTTCTCTATGATAGATGTTAAGCTAACTGGCCTGTAGTTTCCTGCTTTCTGTCTCCCTCCCTTTTTGAATAAAGGAGTTACATTCGCTATTTTTCCAATCTAATGGAACCTTCCCTGAATCTAGGGAATTTTGGAAAAATAAAAGCAATGCATAAACTATTCACTACCCACTTCTTTTAAGACCCTTGGATGAAGTCTATCAGGACCCGGGGACTTGTCAGCCCACAGCTCCAACAATTCGCTCAGTACCACTTCCCTGGTGATTATAATTTGCTTGTGTTCCTCCCTCCCTTCCATTTCAACAAACAAAAAGCAAAGAACAAAGAACAGTACAGCACAGGAACAGGCCATTCGGCCCTCCAAGCCTGCACCGATCTTGATGCCTGCCTAAACTAAAACCTTCTGCACTTCTGGGGTCCGTATCGCTCTATTCACATCCTATTCATGTATTTGTCAAGATGCCTCTTAAACGTCATTATCGTACCTGCTTCCACCACTTCCCCCGGCAGCAGGTTCCAGGCAATCACCGCCCTCTGTGTAAAGAACTTGCCTCGCACATCCCCTCTAAACTTTGCCCCTCTCACCTTAAACCTGTGTCCCCTAGTAACTGACTCTTCCACCCTGGGAAAAAGCTTCTGACTATCCACTCTGTCCATGCGGCTCATAACTTTGTAAACCTGTATCATGTCGCCCCTCCACCTCCGTCGTTCCAGTGAAAACAATCCGAGTTTATCCAACCTCTCCTCATAGCTAATGTCCTCCAGACCAGGCAACATCCTGGTAAACCTCTTCTGTACCCTCTCCAAAGCCTCCACGTCCTTCTGGTAGTGTGGCGACCTGAATTGCACACAATATTCTAAGTGTGGCCTAACTGAAGTTCTGTACAGCTGCAGCATGACTTGCCAATTTTTACACTCTATGCCCTGACCGATGAAGGCAAGCATGCCGTATGCCTTCTTGACGACCTTATCCACCTGTGTTGCCACTTTCAGTGACCTGTGGACCTGTACGCCCAGATCTCTCTGCCTGTCAATACTCCCAAGGGTTCTGCCATTTACTGTATACTTCCCACCTGCATTAGACCTTCCAAAATGCATTACCTCACATTTGTCCAGATTAAACTCCATCTGCCATTTCTCCGCCCAAGTCTCCAACCGATCTATATCCTGCTGTATCCTCTGACAATCCTCATCACTGTCCGCAACTCCACCAACCTTTGTGTCATCCGCAAACTTACTAATCAGACTAGCTACATTTTCCTCCAAATCATTTATATATACTACAAACAGCAAAGGTCCCAGCACTGATCCCTGCGGAACACCACTAGTCACATCCCTCCATTCAGAAAAACACCCTTCCACTGCTACCCTCTGTCTTCTATGACCAAGCCAGTTCTGTATCCATCTTGCCAGCTCCCCTCTGATCCCGTGTGACTTCACCTTTTGTACCTTTCTGCCATGAGGGACCTTTTCAAAGGCTTTACTGAAGTCCATATAGATAACATCCACTGCCCTTCCTTCATCAATCATCTACGTCACTTCCTCAAAAAACTCAATCAAATTAGTGAGACACGACCTCCCCTTCACAAAACCATGCTGCCTCTTGCTAATAAGTCCATTTGTTTCCAAATGGGAGTAAATCCTGTCCCGAATAATCCTCTCTAATAATTTCCTTACCACTGACGTAAGGCTCACCGGCCTATAATTTCCTGGATTATCCTTGCTACCCTTCTTAAACAAAGGAACAACATTGGCTATTCTCCAGTCCTCTGGGACCTCACCTGTAGCCAATGAGGATGCAAAGATTTCTGTCAAGGCCCCAGCAATTTCTTCCCTTGCCTCCCTCAGTATTCTGGGGTAGATCCCATCAGGCCCTGGGGACTTATCTACCTTAATGCTTTCCCTTTAGTCCATCCACTCACAAAATCAGTGTGTTACTTTTTTTGGTAAACGAAACAAGAAAGGACAGTTTGTATCAATTGAGACTTCAATTTGAATCAAATTCATATTTTTTCTCTCGTCTTGTCTTTTTCCCTTCCAAGTTTTTTCCCTCCTCTTTCTTCCGAAATACATTGTCACCTCGAGGGATCCCTCACCCGAGAGCTATTATTCCTGTTTAATAGGTATTTTACATTTGGCGCTTCTGTAGTTCAGCAGCAGATCAGGGTGGTAATGACCTGGAACTTGCTGCCCACAAGGGTGGTGGAAATAGAAACAATCAATGACTTCAAGAGGAAACTGGATAGCTGCTTGAAGGAAATACTAGCAGGGCTACGGGGCTCGAGCGGGGGAGTAGGATTGACTGAATAGTTCCGTGGAGAGCCGGCATGGACTCTTTGGGCCAAATAGCCCCTTCTGTGCCATAAATAACTCTATGACTCTGTGTGCTAACTCCTTGGATTTACATGGCCAAAAATGAGCTCTATTATCCCTAAAAAAAAATTTAAAAGATGACTTTTATGTATATTTAGTATTTCTAATAATCATAATGCCGAGGAAAACAAAAGTTTTTCAAAATATATATGAGTACTGCCATAGATTTTTTAAATGTTCTCAGGATTTGGGCAATGCTGGAAGGGCAAGGTTACATTTATTGTCCTGAGCAGATGGTGGGTTTTCTACTAGTGATTGTTTGTGCAACTGTGGAGCTTAACTAGGCCGCTTCACTGAGCATTAAGAACCAACGGTGTAGTAGTGCTAGGTTCCTTTCCTGAAGGACATTAGTGAGACAGTGGGTTTTTAATAATCATCCAGAAGTCTTTATGGGTCATTTGTTCTGGTGCCAGCTTGCAAATGACCAGAGATGTTTAATTTAATTTCACAAACTTTGGTGGGATTGAATTTATGCCCTCTGAGGGTGCTAGTCCAATACCATAACCACTTCACTATCATACCCATGTATATACTTAGTATATGCCAGCTCATTCCTGCTTATTGAAAAAAGATAGAGGTAGATGACAATATGAAATTTATAACTGAATTGAAATTGTGGGTCAAAACAGATTTTAAGTCTAAATATGACTAACTACACTCTAGAATGCTTAACATATAAAACTGTGTTAAACCTACATTAAAAAAATGAACACGCATCTTCTATTAATTTCAGTAGGAGCTTATTCAGTTCTATATGGAAATCATAGAATTTTCATACAGGAAAAGAATTTGGACCTCGAGAGGATATATGTTGGATAATAGTAAACCAGACTTGCACTGATTGCATTGCTCACTGGTGCTACATAATTGTGAGTTATGTCGAATGTAACATAGTGTTTTATGTTAATGTTTCCTGACATATATTTATATGCAAACTTAAAGAACATAATGAAATAAAGTATACGAGAGCCATAGAGAGAAACAGAAACAGATAGGCAGAATAGATGATGAACAGAATGGCTAAGCAAGAGAGACAGGAAGAAGTGAAGAGATTGTTGCAGAAAGAGAGACACAAATTTGTTTCTTACTTTTCTCGATGAGCAAAGTCACTGGAAATCAATTAACGTAATCCAAAAATGTATTGATTTAGTAAATAATCTCATGAACTATGTGATTTAATAAATAGCTTAAAAAGTGAGACTAACTCATGACTTACAAAGTTGTGAGTGCGTTATGGTCAGCTGCACAAGCGCAATGATTTATATTACACTAATATCTATGACATATTTCATCTATAGCACATGCAAGTATCTTACAAAAAGTGGAAAAAATATAATCAGTGTTTTTGTAGCTGATGAAATCAGTTGAAACTGGTTTATGATGTCACTGTGATGTCATAGCCGTGGAAATATTTTTATTCCTCCTGTTAACTTTCTTTCTGAGTATTATAACCAGGGAAAGTTTAATCATCCAGGGTATGGAGTTGCCATCTTTTTAAGATGTGTAAGAGCTAAGCAGTGCCTCAATGGCCCCAATTCTCACTTTTACAAGCAGTAATGTAATCATTTATTGAAACAGGTCAGTTTGAGATCTATTCTTCCCTAGTAATTGCCAGAGATTAGCCAGTGTAATTTGTTTTTAAATACTATTTAAAGTATCCTATTGTTAGAAATATGGGGCAGCAATCTTGGAAAAAATGTATATATATATATAAATCTGAAGGATGTAACCAAAGCATTTTATTACATTGTTCATGAATGACTGTGGCATGTTGATAGGAAGTGGGTAGTAAGAGGTGGGATGGGGCTTATTAGGGACAAAGAAGGTGATATATGCTTAAAGGTGCAGGGCAAGGCTAGAATAATTTATAAGTACTTTATATTGGTGTTTACTAAGTAAGAGGATGCTGACAAAGTATCGGTAGAAGTGGAAATGGGAGATGTAATTGATTGGTAAAAATTGATAGGCAGAATGTACTGGAAAGGCTGGCTTTGCTTTGAGTGGATAAGTGCCTGGCTTACATCCGAGGTTACTAAAGGAAGTGGAAGTAAAGATAGCAGAAAGACTTGCTATAATCTTCCAATCCTTACGAGATGTAGGGGAGGTGCCAGAGGATTGGAAAGTGGCATATGTGACACCCTTGTTCAAGAAAGGTTGTAAGGACATGCCTCAAAACTACAGACCGATCAGTTTAACATCACTGGTGGTTAAGTTTTCAGAAAGAATAATCAGGGAAAAAATCAACAGGCATTTGGACAGGTTTCAGTTAATTAAGGAGAACCACCACAGATTTGTAAAAGGCAGATCATGCTTGATTAATCTACTTAGATTTTTTGATGAAGTAACAGAGAAGGTTGATGAAGAGAATGCAATGGATATTGTTTATATGGATTTTAAGAAAGTGTTGGACAAAGTACCACATAAAAGGCTGGTTAACAAAATTGATGCTCATGGAGTAGGAGGGTCAGTTTCAGCTTGGATAAAAAATTGGCTTCAGGACAGAAAACAGCAAGTTGTGGTAAATGGTTGTTTTTCAGTCTGGAGGATGGGAGACAGTGGTATTACCCAAGGAGCACTGCTAGAACAACTGATATTTATATAAATGATTGGATATTGGAATACAAAGTAAAATTTCAAAATTTGCCAATGTTGCCAAACTTGGTGGTGTGGCAAACAGTGAGGATGATACCAATCAACTGCAACAGTACATAGATAGGCAAGCAGAATGGGCATACAAGTGGCAGATAGAATTTAATACAGCTAAGCGTGAGATGGTGCATTTTAGCAGAAGGACTGGGGAGAGGCAATATTGGCCTAATGGCACAGTTTTAAAGAGTGTGTAAGGACAGGAGATCCTGGGGGTTCATGTGCATAGTTCTTTGAAAGTGGCAGGACATATTGAGAGTGTAGTTAACAATGCATATTGGATCTTGGGCATCATAAATGTGGGAATTAAATACAAAAGCAAGGAAGTTATGCTGATTCTTTATAAAGCTCTGATTAAGTCACAACTAGACTATTGTGCCCAGTTCTAGTCACCACACTTTAGGAAGGATGTGAAGGTCAAAGAAAGAACAAAGAACAAAGATAATTACAGCACAGGAACAGGCCCTTCGGCCCTCCAAGCCTGCGCCGATCCAGATCCTCTCTCTAAACATGTCGCCTATTTTCTAAGGTTCTGTATCTCTTTTCTTCCTGCCCATTCATGTATCTGTCTAGATACATCTTAAAAGACTCCATCGTGCCCGCGTCTACCACCTCCGCTGGCAACGCGTTCCAGGTGCCCACCACCCTCTGCGTAAAGAACTTTCCACGCATGTCCCCCCTAAACTTTTCCCCTTTCACTTTGAACTCGTGTCCTCTAGTAATTGAAACCCCCACTCTGGGAAAAAGCCTCTTGCTGTCCACCCTGTCTATACCTCTCATGATTTTGTACACCTCAATCAGGGACCCCCTCAACCTCCGTCTTTCTAATGAAAATAATCCTAATCTACTCAACCTCTCTTCATAGCTAGCGCCCTCCATACCAGGCAACATCCTGGTGAACCTCCTCTGCACCCTCTCCAAAGCATCCACATCCTTTTGATAATGTGGCGACCAGAACTGTACGCAGTATTCCAAATGTGGCCGAACCAAAGTCCTATACAACTGTAACATGACCTGCCAACTCTTGTACTCAATGCCCCGTCCGATGAAGGAAAGCATGCCGTATGCCTTCTTGACCACTCTACACCTCCTTGAGAGGGTGCAGAGGAGATTTACCAGATTAGGGTGGAGAAGCTGGGGTTGTGTTCCTTGGAGCAAGGGAGGTTGAAGAGAGGTCTGATAGAGGTGTACAAGATTATGACAGGTTTAGATAAGGTAGACAAAGAAAAGCTGTTCCCATAGCTGATGGTACAAGGACTAGGGGCCACAGATTTAAGGTTTTGGGCAAAAGATGCTGGGGGGATTTGAGCAACAACTTTTTTATGCAGCCAGTGGTAATGACCTGGAACTTGCTGCCTAGGAGGATGATGGAAGAGGAGATGATCAATGATTTTAAAAGGAAATTGGATGTGCACTTGAAGGTAATAAACTTGCAGGGAAACAGGACTGACTGGATTGCTGTACATGGACTTGATGAGCCGAATGTTCTCATTCTGTTCTGTAATGACTCTATGAGCAAGATTTTATCTTGCTGTTAGAAATGGGAATGGAGGTGGCGGGGGCACACAAAATGGCATGGGATGGTGTCAGGTGGCGTGCCAACTAATGGCCACTTAAGGACAGCCTCCTGCCTCTGCTCCCATTTTAATGAAGTTGGAGCAGCCTCCTGCCACGTGGAGACACTGCCAGGTGAGACCTGGCGGCCTCCTAGCGGGCTCATGGCAGTGATCCCTCCTCTGGGGGCAATCCATTTCCCACGGAGGGCTCCCGAACAGCTATAGCAACCCATGTGGCAAGACCCTCCCCCGCCCTCACCAGACAAATCCTTCTACCCCCTAGCTGGGGCCTGACTGACTGGCGCCGGCGACTCCGAGCCCACTCACCTGCGCCCAGGGTCACCTCCATCTTTACCACTGAAGGCCTCCTGCGGTACCAGCAGAGACCACTGATTCCAATGGCGGAGCTGCTGACCTTCTGATTGGCTGGCAGCTCTGGAGGCGGGAGTTTGTCCCTTAAAGGGATGGCGTCCCCGATGGCGGGCAGGTAATTAGATAAAATCTGGCCCTATGACTCTTCACCTGGAGTAACTGAGCCATACAGAAGAGGTCCAAGTTTAATTGCTAGTCTTTGCTAAATCGGCTGATCCTCACAGGTTTGAGAATAGGGAATGTTACATTTTAAAAACTTGCCTGGGTTTCTGTTCCTGATTACTAAAGGATTCCTGCTGAAAATATGTGTGCATGGATGTTGGTTGAGAATACAATTGGCTTTGGCTATGATGCCCTCATGATTGAATAGCCTGTTGACACTCAAAGTTTACAAATAAATAAACTTACTTCAGCGAGGTACTGGAGAATGACTAACGATGATGGAATCATTCTCCAGCAAAGAGTCAATATCTTCAGGAGATGAGGAGATAAATAACCAAATAAAAACTGTAAGCTTAATTTGCTTCTATTTTATATTGCTTTCTCCATCCCTCCAAAAAAAAGGATCATTTGGTATCATGCGATTTTTTTCAGTCAAGAGTACAACCTTGTTTTTCCCTTTCCGATTTGTTAAGTGTTAGCTTGCCTCATTGGGAGCTCAACCATTTTTGAATCAGAAAGTCATGGGCCAGAATTTTACGAGGATGGAGTGGCCCTGTCCACTGCTGGAAAGCCATGGGCGAGCCCACCTCCACCAGCCCTGGAAGCCACGACCGTATTTTGCATGGCTCTGACAATTAACTGACTGCAGTCCTGGCATTTGTGCCACTGAGGTAGGATGTTTCACCTCCAAGAACTGTGCGTCAATCACAGGGCTGTCAGCTCTTCAGTCACAACAGCGCTACCAGAAGTGGTGGCCACTGCTGGGACTGCAGCAGTCCGCCGACCCAGCCAGCAATGGAGCCGGAAAAAAGATGAATGGAGTTAGGGCTCACTGGGACCAATCATCTGGGCCCTGGCAAGGTGTGGTGTGGCGGGTGGGGAGGGAGGTCGATCACGAGGGCAAGGAAGTTTGTCCAGCGGGTGTGGCCCATGCTGTTGTGGGGGGGCCCTCTGTGGGTGGCAAAGTGCCCATCCGCCACTAGTAAAATATTTGCACATTCTTCTTTTTTATATAACAGTCTAATTCTCTTTTGAATGTTTCAATTGAACCTGCCTCCACCACACTCTCAGGAAGTTCATTCCAGACCTTAACCACTCGCTGCGTGAAAAAGCTTTTCCTCATGTTGCTTTTGCTTCTTTTACCAATTGCTTTAAATCTGTGCCCTCTTGTTCTCGATTCTTTCACAAATGGGAACAGTTTTTCTCTATCTACTCTGTCCAGACCCCTCATTATTTTGAATACCTCTATCAAATCTCCTCTCAGCCTTCTCTTCCCCAAGGAAAACAGTCCCAACTTCTCCAATCTATCTTCATAACTGAAGTTCCTAATCTCTGGAATCATTCTCATGAATCTTTTCTGCTCCCTCTCTAACGCCTTCACATCCGTCCTAAAGTGCGGCTCCTAGAACTAGATGCAATACTTCAGCTGAGGCCGGACTAGTGTATTATACAAGTTCAACATAACCTTAAATACTGAGCAGGTCAGGCAGCATCTGTGGGAGGAAACATTTTCTGTTTTTGTTTCGGATTTCCAGAATCCACAGTATTTTGCTTTTGTACCACTGAAAACAGATCTTCTTTTCATTTATCTCATTGTGATTCGTAGGAAATTGATGTGTGCAAATTGACAGACGCATTTTCCTTCAAGGTAGTGGGTAGTGACTACACATTAAATAATTAATTGATTGTGAAGTACTTTGGAACATTCTGAGGATGTGAAAGGTGCTTATAGTTTATTTCATTCTTATTAAGCTATGTAGCTTAAACAGTTGTGGAGGCATCTTTCTTGAACTAGTGTTTCACGTTCATGCTATCTCATGGAGCTCTTACTGCTGAAACCTGCTGAACCTCATGACATTTGAGTCTAGAATGAATCTAGTACAAGGCAGCTTCAGGACTTGAGCCTCTAAATATTTAGCATGTAAAGCTGACTTATTACTGACTGTCTCCATTTCACATTACAGTGGAGTCAGATAAAGTGAACTTCCATTTGTGCAATAATAAAAATAGCCAGTATCCCAAATAATTTATCATAGACTAAAAGACATGGCTTGGCCATGTGAGCCGCTTGGAAGATGGCAGGATCCCCAAGGACACATTGCACAGCGAGCTCGTCACTGGTATCAGACCCACCGGCCGTCCGTGTCTCCGCTTTAAAGACATCTGCAAAAGCAACATGAAGTCCTGTGACATTGATCACAACTCGTGGGAGTTAGTTGCCAGTGATCGCCAGAGCTGGCGGACAGCCATAAAGGCGGGGCTAAAGAGTGGTGAGTCGAAGAGACTTAGCAGTTGGCAGGAAAAAAGACAGAAGCACAAGGAGAGAGTCAACTGTGTAACAGCCCCGACAACCAATTTTATCTGCAGCGCCTGTGGAAGAGTCTGTCACTCTAGAATTGGCCTTTATAGCCACTACAGGCGCTGCTCCACAAACCACTGACCACCTCTAGACGCTTACCCATTATCTCTTGAGACAAGGAGGCCAAAGAAGAAGAAGACTAAAAGAGACAATTTTCCTTTTATATTGAAGATAGTACCTATTTATAATTCAATTTCTGAGAGAATTGACTTTTGTTCATTTCATAATTACCAGTATTAACTGTCCATTGCAGTAGTAGCGCTCTTGCCGTTAAATAAAATGTCAGGGGTTCAGGTCCCACTCTAGGATTTGAGCACATAATCCAGGCTGACACTTCAGTACAGTACTGAGGGATGGGACATTAAACCGAGACTTCATCTGCCCTCTCAGTGGATGTAAAAATCTCATGGCACTATTCAAAGAGTGGGTGAGTTCTCCTGGTGTTCTGGCCAAGATTTTCTCTCAAAAAAATCACTTAAAAATACATTATAAGTGGTCACATATCTCATTGCTGTTTGTTGGCTCTTGCTGTTGCATGTCCCCACAACAGTGACTACACTTCAAAAATCCCATTAGCTGTCAAGCACTTCGGGGCATTTTTGAGTCGTGAAAAATGTTATATAAATGAAAATCCTTCCCTCTGAATGAGGTTCATATTTCTCGTCAATCAGAAATAGGTTTGCCAAAATATATATTTTATAAATTATGTTGTCTCTAAAAATGCACATTAATTCATTTTAATATATTTCTATAACAACCTAGATAATTATGCTTGCCTTAGATAATAGTTAAATGAGTAGTGGAATGTGCCTCATAGATTAATGGAAATTGATGTGACTAGTAAAAGTACTTAATCTTTATCTGGCCACCGTGCAATGTACATCAACTGCTTATATGCAGCTACTGCTGCAAGTTATTGGCAGAGGGAATCACATCGTGACTATGCTCTGGTACATACTTGGACATGTACACCCTGTTGAATTACACATTTTAATTTTGACTGGCCTGGTATTGCATCCATTTGGCATATATTTTGTGGAAAACAATTTGCGCAGTACAAGTACTACAGTAGATCCAATTGATATCAGGCAGAGGAGAGACGAATTGGCTATCTGTGGGGAAAAAGGTAAATTCCTTTCAGAACATCAAAACATTTAAAAGGAGAATTAGGCTCTCTGTCTCTTACCATCTTTCAGAAAAAGCACGTGTGATTTGGATAGAAGAATACAGAGAAATGTTAGGCAGGACCCTGATTTGCTTAGCAGAGAACAAGCCTGATATATATCTGTAATCTTTTAGCACCTGTGTTGTATCACATAGGGAATCACTTTCGAACCAAGCCTCATATGTTTTGTCATAGGTAAATTAATTCATATTCCATGTTTGTTATGGGAAAGCAGTGTTAGAGGGCCACAATGTCTGTTCTATCAGAAATAGCAGTCATAAAAGGTAGCAATTAATTCTCATTTTGCTGAACACCATAAATATGAATGATAACGAGGAAGACTTTCAATATTTTACTGGTCAAGTAGAATGCTAAAATTCTTTAGTTCAAGCTTAAGTGGCAGTTCAATGTCTGTGTCATGGAATGGTAGATAATATGCACTCATGATGGTGGTGTGACCTCAACAGGACCCTGCAAGCAAAGATCATGTGGCCAAAAGAGGGCACTGTTCCCCAAATAGGGGTTTCTTCTCACCTCAGTCTGTGTAAACAGGTTAACGTGGGATTAACAGTGAACACGTGGCTGCTTCTTCCTCTTGGCAGGAAATTATATATTTTTTTTCATAACTGATAAGGAGACACTGGATTGCCCCAGTAGCATCAACTGAATACTAGTTTTTTTTTTAAATGTGGCCCTTTTTATGGGGTACAACTACAAAATAACAACCATAAACAAAGGAACAAAGAAAATTTATAAAAGTAAATTGGAAATGTTGCTTCCATTGTTCACTAAGCATTCCAGTCCTTGCTATGCCCACCAGTTGCAGAAGGCCTCAAGTGTACATGCTCCCTCTTTGGGGTCACTTGGGTGCTGACAAGACTGCGGACATGAGGCAGGCAGGACTATGCCCACCACCCACCTCCCCCATCCTAACTAGGTCCACCAAATTGCCTCCCCCTCTTCTCTGCACTGGGTAGCCAAAGTGTTGGACTGAGATGGAGTCAGATGTTGAGGAGCAGACCCCTCAAATGACTGAACAGGGGCTGCAATCTCTCACTCTCAACAAAAATATGAAATACAGGCTCACACAAGTTACAAGTGGTGTAATGGTATATAGATTAATATCAAAAGAACAAAAGGGGGAAAACTTTGTAGAAATATATTAAAAAGAATGTGCTTTTTTAGAGGCAACATAATTGGCAAACCTGTTTCTGATTAACAGGAAATATGAACCTTACAATATTTTTGTTGGAAATCACTTGATATATTTCAATGCCATTTATAGTATTTCCTAGTTTATTGGTAAATAAAATATTTATGAATCACTGTTTCACGATAAATAAAGCGAGTTGAAGTTATATAACAACCTAACTAATTACGCTTGCCTGAGAAAACAGTTAAATGCTATCCTAAAACTAAAGGCTCTCAGTTACCTCACCTACCTCTATTAAAGAAAAGCCTCCCAATAACACATGAACTGGCAATCAATCAGGAGGGCCGGCTCGGATTAATCCCGATTAACTGGATCCTTTGCAAAGAAATAGTGCGAACAAAGAACTAAAGCGCGTTAATAATGTTTAGTCCAGGACACAAAAAGTGCAATTTAACCAAAGCAGAGTGACTTTTTCTTGGAGATGGGTCTTGGCCCTTGCTAATATGTGCTGCAGGTGTGTTTGTGGGGTGGAGAGGCACAGCTATGTTTGTTTGTGAAGGGGTCTGAAATCTATAAATTGCAGAAGGGAGGGCTGGAAGGTACTTACTCGATCATGGAATTTGTTGTGTTTGGCTGGAAATGTGGGTGCCTCTCGCATTTCGGTTCTAATTTTCTGTCGTTGTAGTTAAATAGACCGTTGTAAAATGTATGAGATTGTAGTGCTTTCTCATATGCCCAGACCACCAGGATGTTCTGTTTTTGTAAAATATGCCTTCAATTCAGTTGTCTTGCTGTTAGTTGGCAAGTGTTACTTTGCCATCTAACTAGGTAATAAGGTAATCTAACTGTTTAAATTTTTAAAGGAGCTAAAGCAATAGTTTGCATTATCAGTTTAATCACTTGGTGTTTGAATTATTTGAGGGATAAATGTTGTAAAAGGGGGTGTCTCATTTCCCCACCCCTTTCCCAAAAAACGATTCAACTAATTGTTCCCTGGAGAGTAAAATTTATAGTTAATTAGTTTAAAATATTTATTTGTTTCATGTGAATCTCAAAGTTCAAATATGTTTGTAGCTGAAAATAACTAAGTTTTAATTAACAGTAATATCAGTGCCATTATATTTTACTTCAAATTTCAAGGGTGATCAGATATACTTATTTTTTAAATAAAAGATTAAAATGAATTCAATTCTAATATTTCTGTATGGTATACTTTATGAAACTGTATTATAAATGTTACTTTGCACTCCAACTTTCTGGTGAATAGCAAACATCTAAGTGATCCTATGAGGGTGCATTGGTTTAGTAATGTAGGCAGTATAGCCTAAGAGCTCTGTTAAACTTTGAGTCTGAGTAGAACTAGCAATCAAGAATTTTTTAATTATCTCTATCTATCTCTTTATTTCCATCTATCTGGAATTTGAGGTTTCCAACATCACTTTGGGGTGTAAAGTATGTTGAGTCCCTTTCTTCATGCTTATAACATCAAAGCTAATGAGGGTGGATGGAGCTGTTGGATATCAATCAACAAGAAAATATTTGAATCATTTATTACTTGCTTGAATGTGCCCCACTATTTCAAAAGACATGCTTGTTGCTGCGAAATCTTGTGTCTAAGCTAGTTTAAGAATGTGAAAGTTGTGTTGAATATAAAATCTATATGTTGACCATCTGAAATATTTTTGATAGGTGCTAAAATTAATGTAGAGGCATGTATTGTATAATTATGCAAATATCAGGTTTTGCAGAACTAGTAATTGGTATTAAAGATTTAATTCAATGTAGTAAGGTTTTGTAAAGTGTAGTTTGTCTTGTTAATCCTCTTCAGATATGAAAATTGTGGCATGGGATTGGAAGACTAGGGTGGTGCAGTGTTTAGTACCGCAGCCTCACAGCTCCAGGGCCCGGAGTTCAATTCTGGGTACTGCCTGTGCGGAGTTTGCAAGTTCTCCCTGTGACCGTGTGGGTTTTCGCTGGATGCTCCAGTTTCTTCCCACAGCCAAAGACTTGCAGGTGATAAGTAAATTGGCCATTGTAAATTGCCCCTAGTGTAGGTAGGTGGTAGGGAATATGGGATTACTGTAGGGTTAGTATAAATGGGTGGTTGTTGGTCAGCACAGACTCGGTGGGCCGAAGGGCCTGTTTCAGTGCTGTATCTCTAAATATAAGTAACATCATAACCCTGTTCAGGAAGGAATTCAATTAATTTATTTACTATTTATTGTGGGCTAACTTTTAATCGATAATTCAACATCACATTATTCCATGCATTGTTAAGTGCTTACTAATATAAAACCACCAGAATAGGTTGTTAAAGGCAAGTAATGCTTGTTAGATTTGAATTTTTTGTCTGTTACTGGATAGGTAAAATGGTGGAGTTGATATGGATTTTTCAGAAGGTGTTCTATAACATTGCACAATAAACTTGTTAGAAAGATTCACGTGTATGGTATGAGGAATGAAGCTACTTGATTAGTAAAGTGGATGATAGGAAGCGAAGAGTTAGAGTTTAAAAACAAAGTGCTAGAAATACCCAGCAGGTCTGGCGGCATCTGTGGAGAGGGAGAAACCGAGTTAACATTTCAGGTCTGTGACCTTCAGTCAGAACTGAAGAGTTAGTTAATGATATTAAGATTGGTAAAGGATTAGAATTGGTGTTCCTGGTTTCCACAATTCATTTAGTTTTTGTTCCAGGAGTGTATGTAGACGACTGCATAAGGAACAATCTCTCAGTTTGTTGAGAACGCAATAGGGGGTTTGGCAAACAGTAAAAAAGACTATTAAAGGCTTGAAAAGGACAAAGACAGGGTAGCAGAGGCATTTGGGTAATGTGGGTAAGCTTGAGTTAATTCATTTAGAGCAAAATGAATTATGTGGGTATACAGTTAATGGAAAGATGCTGAATGATGTAGATGAACCACATCTCAAACTGCACACAGTATTGGTCTCCTTATTTAAGGAAGGATGTGAATGCGTTGGAAGCAGTTCAGAGAAGGTTTACTAGATTGATATCTGGAATGAACAGATTGACTTATGAGGAAAGGTTGGACAGACTGGGCTTTTTTTCACTGGAGTTTAGAAGAGTGAGGGGTGACTTGATTGAAGTATATAAGATCCTGAATGGTCTTGACAAGGTGGATGTGGAAAAGATGTTTCCTCTTGTGAGGGAGACCAGAACTAGGGCATGGTTTTAAAATTGGGGGTTGACCTTTTTAGGACAGAGATGGAGAAATTTTTTCTGTGGGTTGAGATTTTGGAACACTCTGCCTCGGAAGGTGGTGGAGGTAGGGTCATTGAATAATTTTAAGGTGGAGGTAGATAGATTCTTGTTAGGCAAAGGAATCGGGTAGATGGGAATGTGGAATTCGAAACGCAAACAGATCAGCCATGATCTTATTGAATGGTGGAGCAGGCTAGAGGGGTCGATTGGTCTACTACTTCTAATTCGTAGGTTTGTATATTTGTATGACCCAGGGCTCAAATCCATAATTCTATGAAATTGGGAGTGAGGGTAGATGGATCTTTTTTTTTAAAAAAAGGGGGTTTTTGGTTTTATAAAGAGATGAGTACAATAGAAAATAAATAATTTTCTATATAGCTGTGGTTAGACCATAGCTGGAATATGTTTTACCATTTTAAGAATACCATTATGAAAAGAGCACACCATAAAGGCATACCAGGATAGGATGATAGAGATGGAAACAAAATAATGATGAAGGATTTGTCATGCATGAACTGTTTTCACTGAAGCAGAGAAAGCAAGCATGAGACTCAGAATTTTTTAAAAATGTAAGCTTTTGGCAGGATGTTGAGGGGTCATCAATTTAAAATTTCTCATGCAGTGGGGTTAGAGTTGTTCTGAACATTTTTTTGAGATCCTCATTGAGGTTGTTTAGAGTCTGTTGAACAAAATGTCTTCATACGTGCCATGTCCTCATCTTGTCTGAAGGAGTGGTTGCTGCAATCGATTAGGTTTCTATGACCTATGGCTGTAAAAGAACTATTGTCAAGGTGCCCTGACATGAATTCGAGTGGCCTTATTGGTTATTTACTGTGTCCATACTGCACTGTGTAATAAATTAACTTTACTTTGTAAACAAGTGAATCAGCTGAGTTGGCACCTAAGTATTCTGGCTCCAGTAACTGCTACTTGTTTGATCTTGGTACAGTGATCTTGCCGAAAAACTCATTTTTTTTTTTTGTAAAGTCATAATGGGTTATTATACTGTTGGAATATGCCAAAAGTAAGTTTCCACCTGTTGTATAATATAATGCAAAAAAGGTTTGTTATTAATGGGCAGTAAGTACAAAAGTGAACTTTTTGTATGAAAACTTTCAACCCCTTCAACCTCTAATTTCAGACTTGATGCAGAGCAAACTGCTTAGAAATTTTAATCCTTTTTATTCTTCAGAGGTGTATATTTGGGACTTTTACCCTGGGTGTATTTATTACTGTTTAGTGACAATCTTTCATAAGAGGTTCTAATAATGTGTAAAAGTTGGTGTGCTGTAATATATTTTTATTTTCTTTCCAGCTGATTGAAGTCCAAAGACACAATATGGCAGAAAGTAAGGCCACTAGTGTGCTGAGCTGGGATCAAGTGAGCAGTTTGAATGATGTCCTTACTGAAGTGGTCCTTATTCACGGCCGTGGAAACTTTCCAACATTAGAGGTCAGACTCAAAGATGTGGTTAAGACTGTAAGGACCAGGCTCTTTGAAAGTGGAATTCTAGTACGGGATATCCGTCTTAACGGGTCAGCAGCCAGCCATGTCCTAGTAAAGAATAATGGCTTAAACTACAAAGATTTGGACTTAATTTTTGGGGTTGATCTACCAGGGGAAACTGAATTCCAGTTGGTAAAAGATGTGGTGTTGGGTTGTTTGTTGGAATTTCTTCCAGAAGGAGTCAACAAGGAAAGAATCACACCCCTTACGCTCAAGGAGGTCTATGTGCAAAAAATGGTGAAAGTTTGCACAGATACAGACCGTTGGAGCTTGATTTCTCTCTCCAACAATAATGGGAAGAATGTGGAATTGAAATTTGTGGACTCTCTCCGTCGACAGTTTGAGTTCAGTGTTGATTCCTTCCAGATCATCTTGGATTCTCTCTTATTTTATTACGATTGCTCTGAGAACCCAATGAGTGAACATTTTCACCCAACAGTAATTGGGGAAAGTGTATATGGGGACTTTGAGGAAGCGTTAGGCCACCTCAGGAATACACTAATTGCAACCAAGACTCCAGAGGAAATCAGAGGAGGAGGACTGTTGAAATACTGCAATCTTCTGGTTAGAGAATTCAAACCAGCCAGTGAAGAAGTAATCAAATCCTTAGAGCGGTATATGTGCTCCCGTTTCTTTATTGATTTCCCAGACATCACTGAACAACAGAGAAAACTGGAAGTCTACCTCCAGAACCACTTCATTGGGGAGGAGAAAAGCAAATACGATTACCTGATGATCTTGAGAAATGTTGTGAATGAGAGCACTGTTTGTTTGATGGGACATGAAAGACGCCAAACTCTCAACCTAATAAGCCTCTTAGCCCTCAGGGTGCTGGCAGAGCAGAACATCATCCCCAATGTCACCAATGTCACTTGCTATTACCAGCCTGCTCCATATGTCAGTGATGCAAATTTTAGCAACTACTATGTAGCACATACTGCCACCTCATACCAACAATCGTATCCTACCTGGCTTCCCTGCAACTAATCAGTAATGCTATGTTCACAGTTGACTTGTGTGCAATTGATGCAGCTCAGCTCACCTTAATGGCTTCTTTCATTCACATTAGCTGAGAAGGGAGAAAACCCTTTGGCTGTTGTACATGTTGCATGTATTAAACTGCAATGAGAATACAAGAATAATATGCACACATTAATTTTTGCTATAGGAAAGATCCAAATAAAGTCACTGATGGGTGGAACATAAATTTAGGAAGGGCGACTCATCACTAGCAAGAGTCCTGATAGTACACTGTGTCATAGTGTTCTGGAAATGTAACTTTCACTTTCTGTAAAGGGATATCCATCATCCTTGCACTGTGTACTAGGAGCTAATTTGTTAATCTTTAGAGCAAAAATGCAAATAGTTCACAAAATAATTCAGCATTAAAGAAAGAAAAACAGGTCCTAATAGTGATAGTTACAAACTAAATGTAGGGGATAAGCAGTGGTTACTCGGTAGTTTTCTTTTTGAATGTTAGATCACAAACTTAGAAATTTGTAGTTTATAGCTCACATTTCAGTTCAAATGGTAAGTAATTCCTCTAGTGACTCATGGGTGGGAGGCGGGGGGAGGACAGGGAGGGTGAGTGGGTGGTGGTGGTGGGTGGGGAGGTGTGAGAATTGGTGTGCTTATGCTATAAAGTTGCAAAGCTCCAGTGCACAACTGCAAACCAGATTGTTTAGGTAGGCAGGCTATATTATGGTTGGCTCATCATTTGCATGTAACCACAATGAGCCAAGAGTATACTAAGAAATGAGAATGAGTATTCTGAAAATTTCTACCTCCTGAATAAAAACAATTGACATTTGGAAAGTTTGAGGATAAATAAAATGTAAGTTCTTTGTTGCAAAAATATTTTAGAAGGAAAAATTCAGAAATATTTCCTTTATTTTGTACAAACTCAAATCCTGCTCAGAAAATTGAGTTGAGAGAGATCTTTAAAAAAAAAAATTAGGTATGCTCTCTCTCTCAATTTAGTTCATGTTAATGAATTCAGTATAGCCTCCTCTAGAGTGAGCTGCAATGTTGAATTATTTTGGTGCAGAAAATTGTGAATTTTGCTTCTGTACCATAATGGTGGAGTATAAATAATAGCCTTTTTGTGGCTGCATGCATCAGCCTTTTAATCTAACCTATATTCCCAGGCAATGGAAGTTTCAGTATGCTGGAATCGTTGCACTCTTTTAGCCCAGTAAAGCTGGGTTTTAAAGGTATGAGTCTAATAGGTGGCAAATCTTAATCTGTGGGCTTTACCACACCAGTGAGTATACTGGAGTAAGAATAGATAGAAATGTAAATTGAACTTTTTGGATTCTAAGTCAGCCAGTGTGTGGCGTGCTGGCTGTAAAAAGTGTAGTTCATGGTATAAAAGAAATGTGGATTTTGTGGAGTTCTAGGTGCAGAAAAATTTTTGTAAGCATTTTTACTGTAATGCTGAGCTGTTCCATAAATCTAGCAAATTGTTGAGTGGCAAATGGTCTTTTTTGATGGATTTGGATGACTTCAGATACTAAAGTAAACTGAAGAAAGGGTGTGGCTTGATGAAATTTGATCCACATTTTGCTCCGGACCAGATTTGTGTCCTTCTCGGTCATTTTGATTTTGAGTACAATTTGTGAATTGTTAGCACTCAACTGTTGGAACAGAATTAAGAACATTTCCTGAACCCCTCAAACAGGCTTGGAAAGCAATTGAGTTTGAGCCTGATAGTTGTAAGCTGACCCATTAATATCCTATTTGATTTAAATACTGCAGGAGAATAAAGGCAAGTAGGAAGGGTGTAAATTGAATATATTCACTAGAATTAATGAAATACACAAAATAACTAAATTATCTCAACTTAGCACATTAGAATGAATGTTAGCACCAGAAAAATGAGGAATTATGCAGTAATTCCATTCATCAAATGAAAAAAACACAGTGTACTATTGGTGAGGCCTTGTCCTTTTGAGACTTTATTATACCTTTTGTGTTAATGAATGCCGTCAGTGCAGGATGAGTACTGGTCCAGCACACATTCCAGTTCAGTGTGAACATAGTATTGCTGTACTTTAAGTGTAGGGGCAATTGAAAATTTTAACTTTAATAAACTCTATACTGAATTTCAAAACACCAGCTCTGGAATATATGGAACTGAAAATAGCAGACTTTAACTTTGCAAATGTAAAGGGTTTGCATATATTTTTGATCTTTATTATCTCCACTTATTGAGTACTTGCATATGATTTCATTACAGAATAGTGGGGAAGGTGAGGAATAAATCTTTTTATATTTAAAAATACTAGCTAGCATGGGCAGTTCAGATAAGAGCCTTAGATTAAATTGCAAAATTAATTGAAGTGCATTGTACAATACCTTATTACAACAGATGAGTTCAGCAGCGAGTCCTGATTAGAATTGTGTGCTTGAAAGGAAACCTGCTGCCCAGTATGTCTAAAAACTGATTGATTTATGCAAGGAAAATCGAGCAATCTGAGTTGTAAATTATACTTTTGATCTTTTCTATTGCACTGGGAAACTCTCTATTATAGTGTTGACTTCTGTTGCAGTGTGACTCTTTTACAGACAGTGTCAACCTTCTGATATCTTTGCACAATTCAATGAGATTGTTTATAGTCTGGATGGTGTTAATGAACTGTTCAACAATGGATTAGGGCATCACAGCTGCATCTGGTCCTGTCCTCTCATTGACACCCAAATAGGTATTTTTCTGGGAGCGTCACTAGGTAGTGACCTGAAATGGGAATGTTGACTTTCTAAGCTGGGGGAAAAAAAAACTGAGGCCAGCTGATGAGGTGCTAACACAGCACAGACAGTCAATAAAATCTAGGACATTCCTGATCTCTCTGGCTTGTCATCTTCTCACATGGTGAATTTACCCATTGAAGCAACAGGGAAGCCTAGAGGGTAATTTTATATGGTTCTGTTTTTTTTTCAGGGAACTGCAAGTGTGCTTAGTCTTGAGGGTGCTTGCTGCTGCACATTAATATTCCAAAATGTGGCTAAATCAATACTCTAAAGTAATGTTTAGTTCAGGATTGTGTAGATACTGGGTGTGTATGATGCATTGGAATTCTCTTGTTAATGTATGTTTTTGTACCCTGAAACTGGTTACTTTCCTGTTGACTAGGGGCAGGAGGAAAAAGAAAGTAAGCAACTAATCTTGACCATTTCCTTTTCTGTTTTTGGGGTGCAATGATAAAGTATGAAGATGATTGGGACTGAGACTTTTACTCCTGCGAGAATTAAAACTATTTTTATTTTCAGATTTATTCAGCTGTTACTGGCAGTGTTTATATATGAAAAATAAATTTTTGTTTCCAGATTGTGCTGCTGTACATGCTTTGTACAAACCAGAGCACCTGTAGACCTTTGGTCCCTATTTGACAATAAAGACTAACCAATAAAAGGTCAACTCAACTGAATGTTTTTTTTTAAACTAATTTGTTGATTGTCCTTATTTCTGTCCTACAAAAAATTGAAACGTCTGATGTCTGTGCCAGATCATGCAAACTGCATGGTGTGTGGAAAGGATCATTGAATTGCAGCACAAGTTTGCTTACATTTATTCAGTATGTCATACACAATTATATCTCTAGTAATTTTACTTTATTCCCAAAGCTTCATAAGTGTGTGAAGGGTGCTGTGAATTTTTAACCATGTAGATTTACCTTCAGCCATCTACCTACCTTTTTTGATCAACTTCCCTAATGTCATCTCCTTTTGGCTGGGTGTCAGTTTTTGTCTGCTTACTCTCCTGTGAAGCACCTTGATGCTAAAGGCATAGTATAAATGCAAGTTGTCTAATATGTGGATGCATAGGAAAGTTGAAGCCAATTGTCCTGGATTTAAAAAAAAAAAATTGGATTTTAATTACAGCTTGATCATGGTTTTTATTGAATGCAGTTTAAGGTTCATTCACTCTCTGTAGAGCATTCTGTTATAGGTCAATATAGAAGTAAATGTAAGTTATTGGACTGATCTTCAGCAATGTGGTGCTGGTGTCAGGTTGGTCATTAGAGGAATGTGTTGAATAGATCTGACATGTATAAAAAATCTCTAAGTTAGATTTTTCCCTTTTTTAAAATGTTGGATCAGGAGGGCAACATTTTTAATGTAGTGCAGTCCATTATTTTTTTAAATAAAGAAACTGAAGGGATCCCTCTTTGTATAAAAGGCCTAGAGTTACAACTAAGTTTGGTGAGGGTCACAATGGGTTAACACTTGTCCTCTCAATAACCTTCAGTCTTTGGTTTGAATACAGTCCACACTGGGGCAGCAAGCACCTTCTATAATTTTGCTTGTGTGCAAGCACAGTGACCCCTAACTTCATCTGCAATTTCAGTCTGATGGGGTTTGCACTGAGGTTTGGTATCCTGGCAAATATACAACATAACCAGACTAATTCTTAACCTCTTCATTCTGACTCATCCCTAGTTGGGTCTACTATCCAGTTGAGGTCTGAGTGCATGATGCCAAATTTAGCACACCCAGCTGTTCAAGTTCAGAGTGTGTTTGAATTCACCTCAAGCAGGATACCCCCAAGCTACAGAGTAAATTAGCATTTTCTTGCTAAATCATTAAAGACAGACAGCAGGTCATGCACAATTATGACTAATTAGTCATAGACTAATTAATTGTTTGCAGCCTGTATCCGAAATTGCATCAAGTCTGGTTTACCCATCACCCCTGTGTTCAGTGACCAAAATTGGCCCCTGGTCCAGAAATGCCTTTTTACAATTTGATCCTTGTTTTCAAATCAATCCATAGCCTCACCTTCACCTCTAACCTCCAGCCTTACAAACTTTCAATATCTGTGCTCATTTAATTCTGGCCTCTTGTCCATCTGATTTTAATCACTTCACAAGTGGTGGTCATGACTTAGCTGCCCAGGTCCTTAGCTCAGGAATTCCCTCCCTAAACCTCTGACTCCCACTCCCTTTTTATATAAGATGTACCTTTTTTAAAAAAAAACTAAGGTTTTGGCTGCCTTTCTAATATCTCCTTATGTAGTTCTGGTCAAATTTTGATTGACAACTTTATAATGCCTCTGATGCAGTAAAATGCTGGAAGACACTGTCTGTGACCTTTCATCAGAACTGGGAAAAATTAGAAATGTAATGGGCTTTGAGCAAGTGAAAGGTTGGGGGGGCGGTGGTGGTGGTGGTGGGTGCGGAGGGGAAAGAACCAAAAGGAAGGTGTGTGATCGGGCAGAAGGCAGCAGAACAAAAGGAAAAGGGAGTGCCAATTGTTGTAGTAAAAGACAAAGCAGTAGTCTAGAGGGAGTGTTAATGGCAGAATAATGAACAGCTCTGTCCAAAAGCAATGATAAACCAGTTTAAGACAGGCACATGGTTAAATAATAAAATGAAACAAAATAAGTTCAAATTGCAGTCATGCTCTGAAATTGCTGAACTCAGAGTCCAGAAGGCAAAAGAGTGCCTAATCAGATGATGAGCTGTTGCTCAAGCTTACATTGAGGTTCTTTGGAACACTGTAGCAGGCCAAGGGCAGAAATGTGGGCATGAGAGCAGGGTGGCAAACTAAAATAAGTGACTGGAAGCTTGAGGTTATGCTTGTGTACTGAGCAGACGTCTTCGTGATGATGTGGATGTGTGGGTGGAATCTCATCCCATTCCAATATGACAGCAAAGTTGCAAATCATTTGGTTTTGCCTCCATTGCCAGGGCAAAGAATGGAGTTAATGGCTAAGGAACAGAGTTTGTGATGGGGACTGAAGATTATGGATTTGGTTTTCCCAACAATTAGTTGAAGGAAATTTCTGCTCATCCAGTACTGGGTGTTGTACAAGTCGTCTGACAATTTTTAGAGACAGTCAAGGGGTTGAGAGGTTGTGGTAAGGTAGAGCTGGGTGCTGTCAGTTGACATGTGGAAACTGCCACTGTTTTTGGATGATTCCGGAGGGGCAAATGAGAAAGAAGACAGGGCCAAGATAGGTCTTTGAGGGGCAAGGAAGAATTTGAGGCATGTAGAGGTCCTGCCCTGTCTGAGATGCAGTCCAGCTGAAAATCCAGGCCCAGATATCTAACTCCCACTGGTAAGATTATCACCTTTTTATATATTCAGATTTGAAACTGGGAAGGGATTTCATTTTTAATGAATGGAAGGTCAAAAAGCCACTTATTTATGGTTTTCACAGAATGAGAGTTGTCAAATTCAATCCACAGCACCAGTTTTTATTTTTACTCAAAAGTATTTAATAAAAATCTAGGTCAACTTCAGTGGACCTGATTCCAACCCCAACATGGCATGAACACCTTTTTATAAAGCAGTGGATCTTCTCACTCGTGAGCAATATCTCCGGAGATCTAGTAATGCAGTTTTTTTTTAATATACCATGTTTCTTACAACTATGGGAGTCTAATCAAACTGTTTCTTGAAAATTGAAGCAAACTAATCTTTCAGAAATTTTAAAATTAATTGGTTCCTTTAAAGATTTTTAAACAAGAGAACCAATGTTTTTATATCCTGAAATAGTTGTTGGGGATTGAATATTTTGGGCAACATAATTTTGAGGGGAGCTTGAGGCATGTAGCTACATTATTCTGCCACTTTATGAATCATTGGTGCTGCTGCACTTGGAATACTGGTCGCTGCAATGCAAAGACAATATTGTATCCATTGAAGAGATACAAGAATGATTGAGGAAATGGAGGAATTGGATTGAGATTATGTAAATTAGGCATTCCTCACTGGGACAGAAAGTTGATGTGATTATTTTAAGATTCTAAAGAGACTAGATAATATAAACCATGACCAGCTGTTTAATCATGTCTAGGTTTGTGCTAGCCAGATACAGTAGAGTTGGGATGATGTATTTTTTAAAGTGTGATTATATTCTGCAGTGTCCCCATTGACTTTTGCCTGGATTTAATGACCCTTTCTGACGTGGTAGAAGTAGTGTCTGCTCCCCTCCTGCCATCAACATTTAAATGAGGGCATACTAATGTGGACTGTGACATTATGTGCACGAGTTTTGCCATTATCCTTAGTAACTGTCACAAAGCATCTAATTGGCAGTTTGTTCAGTTTTATCTTCCATCTTTTTTTTGTTTATTTAGTGAGTTCCTGAAGCTTTCTTAACAGCTGATAGATTTGCAGTGCTGGTTATTCTGACAGCTGCAACTATCTTCTCATTTCTATTTCCCAAACATCCCCAATCCACTAATCCTGGTTGGATGAAGCCTAAGAGACTGCAGAAGAAAATTAGTATTTTGTTGAACTAGATGGATTAGGAGCAGTCTACTCAAGCAAAGCTTCTCCTGAATACTACCCATCTGTTCTTGAAAGGAAACATGACCTATACCCCTCCCCACCTCCATTCATAAAACAAGGTTGATCTTTGTCAACGTCGTTACTTTAATCTGTTGTACTTAATACTCTTGTTAATGGCTTGTTTGGGGTAGCATTTGCAATGATGCCAGTGTACCAACCATCTCGGCATTTAAAAGTGAGTATACATACTGCCATCAAATTTTGTAGGGGGGAAAATTCACAATCACGTGTGATACTATGCTAAGAGTCATAGAGAGATACAGCACTGAAACAGCCCTTTGGCCCAATGAGTCCATGCCAACCATCAACCACCCATCCATACCAATCCTACATTAATCCCATTTTCCCTCACATCCCCACCTTCCCTCAATTCTCCTAACACCTACCTATACTAGGGGCAATTTTTTTTACAATGGCCAATTTACCTATCAACCTGCACATCTTTGGCATGTGGGAGGAAACCTATGGTTGCAAGGAAATGTGAAAATGGGTGCTACATCCTAAGGCTTACTAAGCCTTCAGTGTAATGTAGTACCACAGGCTTCTGGGAAGCTACAATTAAGCCCTCTGACCTGTTCTTGTGAAATTGTCTATTTTTCCATTGCAGTAGGTAGGGTGGTGGAGTTGGTAGCAACAGCCAAAGTTAACTGTCTTTATCTGAATGTTGACCGTACGAAGGATACCTGCCCTCCTCCCCTTAGTGAATGCTAATTGGGGGCACAAATGCAGTGGGAACTCTCATTATTTTAAATACACTGACCCTCAAAATTGTTATTGTATCAATAGGCATATTCAAAATTCTCCCTTACTTCCACCAGTGCAGTGCCATATTGCAAAAAAAGACAGCCAGAGTTTTTTCTGTTATATGCAGAACTACCTGATTATGACTTTAGAAAAGGAGTATAATGAGGCTTTGGTTCAGAGCTGTCATCTCCTGCATGAGAATCTTGGCATCATGTGTACCACTGTCAATGGCTGTCAGTCAGAATGGCCATCAATTTTCATAGAAAAGCACTGGGCAGGATGACAGTGGCGGGCAGTTCTGTTTACAGGTATATTGAGGTAATGGATGTACTAATCAGCAGCACCAACAAATCTACTCCTTTTTATCACTGGCTGTCAGCAACAATATGTGAGACATGAAAATTTAAGAAGTGCTTGCTTTCCTGTACTCCAGAAGGTCATAGCCTCCAATTGTATATGGATGTAATTTTTGTTCGGACAATACAGATTGTGGTTCAACATGAGAAATTTTTATCACTTTGGAAAGACAGGATAGAGTAGTTAGAAGACTGTTATTAGTAGATGAGGGGGCTATAGATAAGATATAAATGTAAGAGATTTACAGCAGAGAACGAGAGCCACCTTTAGAATTGTGAGGCTGTGGAATTCACCTCCAGGATAAGTCGTCGAGGCAGTATTCAAGATTAGATTGGATAGTTGTATAAAAGTAAAGGAGATAAGAGTATAAAAATAGGGCTAATGAGCATGATTAGGACTGTTGCTTATGTAGAGGGTAAATGGGCTGGTTGGACTGAACAGCCTGTTTCTGTATTGTAACTCCGATGAATGTATATGGAAGAACTTGTATTTGTATAGCACCTTTTTGTGAGCTCAGGAGTTCCTAATGCACTTTTCAGCCAATTAAGTACTTTTGACATATTAGTCACTGTTTAATGTAGGAGCATATGGCAGCCAATTTGCACACAGCTGGTCCCAAAAATGATCAGAATTTTTTAGTGATACTAGTTGAGGGATAAATGTTTCAGAACACTAGAGCCAACACCACTTTGAAAAGCGCTATGACATCTATTATGTCTGCCGAAGGCAAATGGGGCCTCTGTTAACATCTCATTTCAAGGTCAGTATTCCACCAGTGCAGTCCTCCTTCAATATTGTACTGAAAGGTCAGTCTAGATTATGTGTGATGTGATCCCACAACCTTCTGATTCTGAGCTGAGTACTATCACTGAGTCACGGCTGACACTATGGGCTGAATTTGCACCCCCTTTCTTCCCCTTTTTCACCCCCACCCCAAAACAAGGGCCTCTGTTTCCAGCAAACATACCTGTGCTGCTACCAATAAGCAGCAGTGCTGGGAGGAGGATGAGACAGGAATCTGACTCTCCTCCTAATCAAGACTGTTTAAAATAAGAACAAAGTACTGCAGTTGCTGGAACTCTGAAATGAGAACAGAAAGTGCTGCAAATATTCAGCACATGCTCTGAAATTATTGAACTCAATAGTGAGTCTAGAAAGCTATTAGAGTGCCTACTTCAAAGATGAAGTGTTGTTCCTCCAGCTTGTGTTGATGTTCACTGGAACATTGCAGCAGGCCAAGAACAGAAACGTGGGCATGAGAACAAGGTGGTATATTAAAATGGCAAGCAACTGGAAGCTCGGGATCATGCTTGCAGACTGAGCAAAGGTGTTCCACAAAGTGGTCACCCAATCTGCATTTGGCCTCCCCAATGTGGAGGAGACTGCATTGTGAGCAGCGAATGTAGTATACTAAATTGAATATACAAGTAAATTGCTGCTTCATCTGGAAGGAGTGTTTGGAGCCTTGGATAGTGAGGAGAGAGGAGGTAAAAGGGCAGCTATTACCCCTGACACTTTCCCATACAATCGCAGGAGGTGCAACGGTGGAGTGGAACAGGATGTCGCGGAGCAAACAATCCCTTCAGAATGCTGATGGGAGGGGAAGATGCATTTAGTGGTGGCATCACGCTGGAAGTGATGGAAATGACTAAGTGTCATCAAAGAACAGGACAGCACAGGAACAGGCCATTCGGCCCTCCAAGCCTGCACCGATCTTGATGCCTGCCTAAACTAAAACCTTCTGCACTGCCGGGGTCCGTATCCCTCTATTCCCATCCTATTCATGTATTTGTCAAGATGCCTCTTAAACGTCTTTATGGTACCTGCTTCCACCACCTCCCCCAGCAACAAGTTTCAGGCACTCACCACCCTCTGTGTAAAGAACTTGCCTCGCACATCCCCTCTAAACTTTGCCCCTCTCACCTTAAACCTATGTCCCCATCCTTTTAGATGTGGAGGCTGGTGGGGTGGAAAGTGAAGAGAAGAGAAACCCTGTCGCAGTTCTGGGAGGGAGGGGAAGGGATGAGGGCAGAAGTGCGGGAAATGGGTCAGACACGGTTGAGGGGCCCTGGCAACCATGGTGTGGGGGAATCCTTGGTTGAGGAAAAAGGAAGCATATCAGGGGCTGTTGTGGAAGGTTGCATCAGCAGAACAGATGTTTTGGAGACGGAGAAACTGGGAGAATGGAATGGAATCCTTTACAGGAGGCAGGGTGTGAGGAGTGTAGTCAAGGCAGCCATGAGAGTTGGTGGGCTTCTAATAAATACTAGTGGACAGCCTATCCCCAGAGATGGAGACAAAGAAGTTGAAGGAGAGAAGGAAATGTTGGCGATGGACCATGTGAATATGAGAAAAGGGTGGAAATTGGAAGCAAAGTTGAGGTTTTCCAGTTCGGAGCGAGAGCAGGAAGAGGTACCGATATAATCAAAGTACTGGAAAAGTAGTTGGGGGAGGGGTCCTGAGTAGGACTGGAACAAGGAATGTTCAACACACTCCATAAAAAGATGGATATAACTAGGAACCATGCAGATATCCATAGAAACAACTTTTTATTTGAAGGAAGAGAGTGGAGTTGAAGGGGAAGTTGCTCCTTGTAAGAACAAGGTCAGCCAGGCAGAGGAGGGTGGTGGTGGATGGGCATTGTTTGGGCCTCTGTTCAAGGAAGAAGCGGAGAGTCCTCAGAACTTCCTGGTAGGGGATGGAGGTATAAAGAGATTGGACCTCCATAGTGGAGGAGGTGGATAGGGCTAGGAAACTGGAAATTGTTGAAATGATGTAGGGCATCAGAAGAGTCACTGATGTAGGTGGGAAGAGACTGGACCAGTGGAGAAAAAATAGAATCAAGATTGGAGGAAATGAGGTCAGTGGGGCAGGAACAGGCTGAAACAATAGGTTTACCGGGACAGTCCTGTTTGTGGATTTTGGGAAGAAGATAGAAGCGGGCTGTTCAGGGTTGCAGGACTGAGGTGGGAAGTTGTAGATGGAAGATCTCCAGAGGAGATGAGGTCAGCGATAGTCCTGGAGACAGTGGCTTGATGTTCGGTGGGGGGGTCATGGTCGAGGAGGAAGTGGGAAGAAGTATCTGAGAATTGGTGCTCGGCCTCTGCAAGGTAGAGGTCGGTACGCCAGACAACAGCAGCACCACTCTTGTCGGTAGGTTTGATTATAATGTCAGGATTAGAGCTGAGAGAACTGAGTGCAGCAAGCTCAGAGGAAGAGCGATTAGAGTGAGTGAGGGGAGCAGAGAAATTAAGACGGCCGCTGTCACACTGACCGTTTTCAATGACAAGATCAAGAGTGGGTAAGGGATCAGACAGGGATCCAGGTGGAGGGAGAATGCTGGAGGTGGGTGAATGGGCCCACTGGTCCTGACTAAAGAAATGAGCCCGTCGGCGAAGACGATGGAATAAAAGCTCAACATCATGTTGAGCGCGAAATTCATCGAGGTGGGGGCATAAAGGTATAGATCTGAGTCCTTTTGCTAAGTATACATCGTTCAGCATCAGAGGGGAAGATCAGAGGGTATTGTAAATACACGGCAAGAGATGAGATTAGGAGAAGGGATGGGGTTAGAGGGAAGTGAAGGAAGAAAAATCTGGAGGGGCGTTGGTACCTACAAGTTGCTGGATCTTGAGTTCCTTAACACCTGAAATGAAGAGAAAACATTTTTTGTTAATGTGTGGGATAAGGCGAAGGATGAAGTGAAACTGCAGAGCAGGACAGCTTTGAGATGGGGTGAGTTGGTGCTGCTGGAGAGAGGTCAAGTGTATATGCCAGCACATGGCACTAAGTGTGGATCTCGGGATGCAGTGAGAACTGCAGTCTGAGGAACGTTATATGTCTCGGAGATACTTGTAAGCCTGGGTGGATTCAAAACGTGAAGGAATGAGTTGGAGCTGGAGACAGTCGCTGAGGAAGGAAATGTGGCTGTTAAAACAAGTTTTAGCAGAAACCTATTGAACAGGAGGGAAATGGAAAGCAGTGAGGTGAGCAAGGTAAAAGAGATAAATGGAAATCCTGTCAGAGAAGAGCAGAACATCTCCAAGGTAAGCATTCCTGGAAGAGAAGTAGCAGTGAATTAAACACTAAAATAAGAGCCCCTTTATGTTTTGTTCGTTTTTTTTTAATATATATTTTAAATTTTTTTTTAACCAAGTGCTAGTCTTAAACTTATTTTTCATGTTTTTGCTCTCGTACTTGGATTATCTCGTATTTAGAACTCCATTTGTGTTCTGTTCCGTGACATTGCGTCATTTAATATCTTTCCCCAACACCCCCCCCCCCCCCCCACAACTGTCTTATCACAGTCCTTCTTTCTTGATCTTTCCCCCACCCCCCACCCTTTCACTTTCTCAAAGACTGTTACATTTCCAACTTTTGCCATGATCTAATTGAATGGTGGAACAGCCTGGAGGGCTTAATGGCCTACTCCTGTTACTATGCTACAGTAAGGGGAAAGGTGTCACCACCTGCGAGCAAGTTTCAGTTAAAGCTAGGATGTTAATATCATATACATTAATATTGTGGGTGGCAAGGTCTTGCTCATGAGTGAACAAACATCATGGAGTGAAAAGCAGAGAGGAGAAATGATGGTTGATCTGCTAGCAGGGGCCTGGGGCATTGGCGAATGGGATGGGAAGGAGGTTGCAGTCTGGTGTCGTGACGTTGCTTTTGGATTTTACCAGCCGTGAGGGCGGCCTTCTGAGACTGATGCGGCGGGACAGCCGATAAGGTATTTTAAAATACAATTAACTTGAATATTGCAGCGCATTTCCAATTTTATCAATGGTGCATGGGAACCACTGGGCTTCAGAGCCCCACCCAGTTGAAGCAGACAGCAAGGGGGCGAGAGTTCAGTGCTGCCTCTGTCAGTCAGCTAGCCATCTGGAGAGCCAATGTGCAGTGGAAGGGAGGGCGGTGAATGGAGGGCATTACTAGATAATGGCAGAAGGCAAGTAAAGGTGTCAGTACTGAGGGGGCATGCTGCAAGTGTCACAGCGGGGCAGTGGTAGTTGCTCCCAAGGGACTAGCCAGGGAAAGGCGTGGGGATAGGTCAGCTGGACAGAGCGAGCATGACTAGGAAGGAGCCCACATACCATGAGTCTTTATGGTCTTCATGAGGAGGAGAGCAGCTCAGAGGATGGGAGGACCAGACACTGGTGGGGGCACATCAGTAACAGCAAGATGGTCAGACTCCAGAGAAGGGCTCGGAGGGGTGCACCATCTGTCTCCTGCGCAATAAAGGGCTTCTCTCCAGCGGACAGTCTACCATACTATCTCCAGATGTCCGAGCAGCCGTATCAGCCCAGGCAGAGGCTCTCCAGGGAGGTAGTCACCAATCTTTGTGCCCTGCTACAGGATGAGCTGAGACCCACAGGAGATGGTGGACACCTAATGCCAGTGGCTCTGAAGATCACTGTGGCCCTCAACTTCTATAACTCCTGGTTCTTTCCAGGGATCTACTGGGGACACATGTGGGATCTCCCAGTCTGTGGCTCATCGTTGTATCAAGGAGGTGACCAATGCCCTCTTCAAAAGGGCCAGCGACTATGTGCGCTACCGAACCAACCCAGACTGTCTGGCGAAGAGATCTATTGGCTTCTGGGCCACTGTTGGACTCCCCCAGGTGCAAGGTATCAACTGCATGCATGTGGCCATCAAGGCTCCCACAGATCAGCCAGCAGCCTTCATCAACAGAAAGGTTTTCCATTCCATCAATGTCCAATCAGTCTGCGACCATCAAAAGCAGACCCTTCAGGTATATGCAGGGTACCTGGGAAGTAGTCATGATGCATACATTCTTCGCCATTCCCAGGTGCCGGAGCTGTTCCGCACCCCCATTCACCCCCCCCCCCCAACCCCCACACCACTGCATGCCTTCAGGGATGGATTCTCAGGGACAAGGGCTACCCATTCAAGACATGGCTGCTCACGCCTGTGAGGAACCCACAAACTGCAGTAGAGGAGAGGTACAGTACCAACCACAGCCATCAAGTAGGCCATTGGTCTGCTGACTGAGATTCAGGTAGCTAGATCACTCCAGTGGAGAACTTCAATATGTTCCAGTGAGGGTCTTGTGTATCATGGTGGCCTGTTGTGCTCTGCACAACCTTGTGTTGCAGAGAGGGGAGGCATTGAATAATGAGGACATCATTGATCGCCACTCCTCATCCGATGAGAAGGATGTGGAAGAGATTGCTGAGCAAGCAGCACAAGATGAGGAACCCCTTGAACCAGAGGCAAGGGCAAATGAGAAACACACAAGGGAGGCTCTTAATGATCTCGTACACCACCGTTTCTTGTGACCTTATGCCCTTTTACAATCAGTGCAATAAAGGGTCACCTTTATGTGGACCTGCTGTTGTCTCCTTCACCTCTCACTCATCACCCAGTGCCCCGTTCACAGCGCGCACTGGCCAAGCTGTGGAGCTGACCAGATGTAGCTTAGTCCATCACTAGCAGCCTTACAAGGAAGCAAGGCTGTAGATGAGGTCTAACAAGGCAGTAAGAATTGAAATGATGACTAACAGTAGTGAGTCAAACATTTATTGAGCAGCACAACAGAAGCAAGCCTGCACATGTACAAAATCTAAACCGTGAACACCAAGTGCAGCTAGGTGATTTTAACTCTCTTACATCTGTTCCTATTAGTGCTCCCCCTGCACTTGCAGCTCACGTAGAGGCAGGCAGCTGATTGGGCTGCCCCCTGGCTTGGGATGACCTTGGTGGCTGTCCTCTGGCTACCTGAGGCCTGGAGGGCTCCAGCAGGCTGAGGGTGCAGGATTCTCCTCTGTCATCGCAGCTACTGGAGGTGCTGGGGTCATTGGCACAGGGGCTGAGGAGCCCTGCCCACATTCTGAGTGCCCTGAGAGGAGCCCCCAGAGCAGGAGGCAGTTGCTCCTCCTCCCTTGCAAGGCACACTTGTGCCTCCCTTCTAACTTGAGAAGGATGAGGGCTTGGTGGAGACTCCAGGCACCTCATCCCCCTCTCGCCTTGACTCTGCTGCATAGAGCTCATGAACAAGGTGATGACATGCAGGTCTGTGCACATCTCTGCCATCCACTGAGTGGTCTGCTGGAGCTGACTCTCCATGAGGGTCTCCAACCTCTCGATGGAGCAAGCCACATGTGCACACTCCTGAGACATGGCACCACTCATGGTCAGGATGCACTCCTACATCATCTGTGTGTAGGTCCACGTAGCCTCTGGCAGCTCCGTCAGATGTTCCCTCACCACCTGCTGCAGGTGCCGTGTTGCTGATAACTCCAGAGGCACGTCATCAGCTTGGAGTTCAGCATAGATCTGGCCTCCCACAGTTCTCTGACTCAGTGGCCTCAGCTGTCATAGCCTCCGTCGGCTGCTCGAGTGCATCTGTGCTTGCCAGCTTGTGATCGTGGATCTAATTGTGGGTGCATACCCACTGACATGAGAGTATCTGTTCTGGTCGAAGATGTGGGGGAATGATGTGACACTGCACTCTGAGAATCCCTTTCCCTGCTCAGAGGTAACCAGCAGGCCCCCATTTTTTCAAACTCCACGTCCTTTGGGATAACCTTGACCTACATGAGTGAACACAAACATTGAGGAGTTAAGGGCTTCCCACTTCCTCATCCCAACTATGCCTGATGTGGAGCTCCATGTATCCAGTGGTGGAACAGATGCACCCTTGTGCCCCTGTACTCATTCACTCACTCTCCCAGTGATGACACTCCTACTTTGCCATCGGCAATTGAACGACTGCCCTGAGACCCAATCAGTTCCAAGGCCTCTCCTCCATTGTGGTCAGGATATGAAGGTCTGAAATCTCTGCACTGGTCTTGGCCCTTTCCCTGCAGTTGTGTGGCTGTTTCTCCTGCAAACACAAGGAAGAACACTGTTTGTTTCCCCATGAAGACTCGTACAACACCTATGCTGCTGGCAGCCTGTTGGTCCATGATTTGAGCACATGAATGCCTCCTCCATGTGGCCGCTCTCAAGGGACTTTGTGGGCGTCACCAATGACAGATGGGCTCCTCTCACTGAGACACAGCCATTCATCTAACAGGATATGCCGCTTCCAGATCCCCTTGCCACTGACTGGTCAGTTCCTCCCCACCGAGTGCATCCTCTCGCATTGCTATATGTAAGCCCCAAAGAGGAGAGCGGTTTGGAAAACTCACTTCAGGAGAGCGAAGGAGGTCGTTGACACGTTTGTGGCACTGCACCCAGGTTTGGGGGGGTGGTGATCCCATGGCTGGTGAGCTCCTCTGCAATCTCCATCCAGGCTTGCTTGGTCAGGCGGGCTGGTCACTTCTTCCCGTCCCTTGGGAAGAGGACCTCCTGCCTTGTCCTTGCAGCCTGGAGGAGAACCTGCAGGGAGGCACCTATGGTCTTCCTTCTGCCATGGTCGCTGCAGGTTCCTGTTCAGCTCCTTGGGTGTCAGCTGTAGTCAGGCAGCCAGAGGGATCTTCCTGTCTGTCAGGCAGGCACTCCTTCAAACCAGGCAGCAGTGAATGCAGGGCTGGTTGCCCTTTAAATATGGTGCCAGCACCTGCCATGGAGTCAGCTGATGCTGCCATCAGCACCTTGTTTCACGCCTCTGCTCTTTAATTGGCCAGGCCCCACGCCACCCTTAAGTTAATTGGCTGGCCGCCACGTGATCGCATTTGGCTGGCTGCTGGATGCCTGAACAGAAGCAGCACCCATTTCCAGTGTCACCACTGGCACCTGCGGCCTTGCAATAAAATTCTGCCCAATGTTTCCACTTGGGGGGGAAGAGTAAAACTAGATGCCATTCAAATAAGATAGTTACCAAGAAATCAAATAGGAAATTCAGAAGAAACTTCTTTACCCAGAGAATGGTGACAATGTGGAACTCGCTACCACAGAGAGTGGTTGAAGCAAATAGTATAAATGCATTTAAAAGGAAGCTAGATAAGCATATGGGGGAGAAGGGAATTACATTGATACAGTTAGGTGAGGAAAGATAAGAAGCTCAAGTGGAGCACAAATGCCAGCATGGGCTGTTTGGGCCAAATGGCCTGTTTCTGTGCTGTATATCCAATGTAATTCTATGTAGTTATTCTTTGAACGCCTTGAATTTTTTCTAGAACCATTTCATAAGAAATGACTCAGCCTGTTAATTAGTGAACTGAAATATTGAAATTTATATTATGTAACTATTTTGGCTTATTGGTCAACTTGAGATGGTAATCATAAGCAGTAACGTTTTTATTGTTAATATCTATTCAAAAATGCAGTGCACTGTGTAAATTTCCTTGAGAAAGTGCAATAACTATAAACATGCTTCTTGATCATTTCTTCACTCATGGGCCAGTTAGATGAGATGGCATCAAGAGAGCATGTTCGGTAAATTTTAGCAGTAGAAAAATCCTTGTGTTGTGCCCTCGACAATGATGAGCAAAGTTATGGATTTCAGGGATTTTGAATCTGAGATGACACACCATGTTAACTGGCTCCCAGAAATTCAGGAACACCAGATTTAAGAAAATAGTGGAACTTTAATGTTGTGAAATTTGGTTATCAACAATTTTTATTTGCAATTATAAAAATGAATTTTCAGTACAATAGAATTACTGCCCTTTAAAGTGAAAACTGAAGCATTAGTCTTTCCTTATTTAGAAATCTAGAGTACTGAAATGCACCACAGAAATGACTGGAGGAAATTCCAGTCATAAAATGTTTAATCTGTGTACCAACGGAATCTCTTAACTGTGCCTTTCTTAAAAAAAAAAGTGGGTTCCAGTTCAGCTACAGGAAACACTCAGAACGATTATCTTATTTAGTAGAGGTTTGCAGTTAGTTTCATATCAGACTTGCATTATGAAATTACAGAAATATTAGTTCAACTGCAGTTCAGGATGCAGTCTGAGGAGAGTTTTTTTGCTATATGTTTAATATAAAACGTAGGGTTTTAAAAGAGTAGCTGCAGAGATAGTGGATGCATTGCTTTTGATCTTTCAGAATTCCCTAGCTTCTAGAATGGTTCCCGTGGATTGGAAGGTCACAAATGTAACCCTGTTGTTCAAGAAAGGACTGAGAGAAACCAGGGAACTATAAGGCAGTTAGCCTGACATCCATAATCAGGAAACTGCTAGCATTTTTCCTGTGAAGGATGTGGTAATAGGGCACTTAGAAAATCATATGATTAGACAGAACTAACACGGTATTATGAAGGGGAAATGGTGCTTGACAAATATATCAATTTTTTGAGGGTGTAACTAGCAAGTTAGTTAAGGGGGAACCAGTGGATGTAGCGTATTTGGATTTTCAGAAGGTGCCGCACAAGAGCTATTTACACAAGGCTAGGGACTGTGAATTGGGGGTAACATAATGGCAAAGATTGAGCATTAGCTACTGGACAGAAAACAGAGTAGGATTAAATGGGTCAACAATGGGTTGGCAGGCTGTATCTAACAGTACAATAGTAAGGAAATCTTGCTGTGATTATATAGTGTTTTGGTGAGACTACACTTGGAGTACTGTGTACAGTTTTGATTTCCTTACCTAAGGAAGGATGTACTTGCCTTAGAGAGGGTGCAACAAAGGTTCACTAGATTGATTACTGGGGTGAGAGGACTATCCTAGGAAGAGAGAGTGAGTAGAATGGGTCTATATTCTTGAGTTTAGAAGAATAAGAGGTGATCTCATTGAAACATATACAATTCTTAGTGGGCTTGACAGGGTAGATGATGAGAAGTTGTTTTCCCTGGCTGGAGAGTCTAGAACTAGGATCATAATCTCAGAATAAGGGATTGGCCATTTAGGTTAGCGATGAGAAAAAGTTTGTTCACAAAAAGTGTTGTAAAGCTTTAGAATTCTCTACCCCAGAAGGCTGTGGATGGTCAGTCATTGAATATATTCAAGACTGAGATTAATAGATTTTTGGGCACTAAGGGAATCAAAGGATATGGCGAGAAAGTGGAGTTACTGTCAAAGTTCAGTCATGATCTTATTGAATGGGCCGCATGGCCTCGTCCTGCTCATGTTTCATATGCAGTCAACTCTGTACATTCCAGGAGGTGGTTGCCCGATAGGCAGTGAGAGCTCAGGATAGTAGATGGGTGGCCATTTGCAAGAGTAGGAAGAGATAGGAAGTGCAGGAGTCTTTGGGGTGTGTGCAATTCTCAAACCAATACTCAGCTTTGCTGGGAGTGATGATACCTTGATGGATTGCAGTCCAGACCATGGCACAATGGGCAAGGGACTGTACAGGAGGGAACAGCAGAGTAGAAATGCAGTCTTTATAGGAGATTCCATAGTTAAGGGGACAGACAGGTGTTTCTGTAACTGTCATAGTGAGTCCCACATGGTGTATTGCCTCCCTGGTGCCAGGGTAAAGGACATCATGGGGAGGATACAGAGTATTCTGTAGGGAGAAGGGAATAAGCCAGAAGTTGTGGAACACATCCGTACCAACAACATAGAGAGAGCAGGTATTGAGCTCCTAGGTCAGACTTGCAGGAGTGAAAGTGAAAAAGTAGGACCTAGAAGGTAGCAATCTCTGGATTACTCCCAGTGCCATGTGCTAGTGAAAGTAGAAATGAGGAGATGGGGAGGATTAATGCATGACTTGAAGCATGGTGCAAGAGGGAGAACTTCAGATTCTTGGGGCATTGGAACCAGTTCTTGGGCAGTAGGCACCTATTCAAAAGGGACTGGTTACACCTCAACAGCACTGTGACCAATGTCCTCGCAGAAAGGTTCTCTAGTGTGGTTTGGGAGGGTTTAAACTAAATTGGCAGGGGGATGAGCATCAGCATATAGAAGTAGTAAAGGAAAATAAGGTGCATAAAGGAATGAGAGTTTTCGATAGTACTAGAGAAGGAAGTAGGACCATATGAGATACGAGCAGACTAAGAAGGACTTTGAGGAATACAAGGACAGGTTTACAATGCATGTATGTAAATGCACAAAGTGTGGTGAATACGTTTGGTGAACTACAAGCACAAATAGTGGTGTGGGTATATGATGTAGTGGCAATTATGGAAATGTGGCTTTAAAATGGTGAGGATTGAGTGCTTGATATTTAGGGATACAAAGCGTTCAGAAAAGATAGGAATGGAGAAAAGGGAGTTGGGTGGCAGTACTGATTGGGGAAGGCATTGTAATGTTGGAAAGAGAGGATGTCCTTGAGGGGGCAAGGACAGAATCCATTTGGTTAGAGTTGAGAAGGAAGAGGAGATAATCACACGACTGGGTGTATTCTATAGGCCTCCAAATAGTGAGAGAGAGAGAGATTAAGATCCAAATCTGCAGGGAAATGACAGAGATGTGCAATAACTATAGAGCGGTGATATTGGGGGACTTTAATGACCTAAATATCAATTGGGATAATATACGAATATATGAATTAGGAGCAGGAGTCAGCCACTCAGCCTCTCTAGCCTGCTCCACCATTCAACAAGATCATGACTTTTTTTTTATTCGTTCGTGGGATGTGAGTGTCGCTGGCTAGGCCAGCATTTATTGCCTATCTCTAATTGCCCTTGAGAAAGTGGTGGTGAGCTGCCTTCTTAAACCACTGCAGTCCTTGAGGTGTAGGTACACTAATAATGCTGTTAGGAAGGGTGTTCCAAGATTTTGACCCAGCGACTGTGAAGGAACGGCGATATAGTTCCAAGTCAGGATGGTGTGTGACTTGGAGGGGAACTTGCAGTTGGTGGTGTTCCCATGCATCTGCTGCCCTTGTCTTTCTAGGTGGTAGAGGTTGCGGATTTGGCAGGTGCTGTCGAAGGAGCCTTGGTCAGTTGCTGCGGTGCATCTTGTAGATAGTACGCACTGGCTGATTTGATTGTAACCTCAACTCCACATTCTTGCCTACCTCAATAACCTTTCACCCCCTTGCTCCAGAATCTATCTACCTCTGCCTTAAAAATATTGAAAGACTCTGTTTCCACCCCCTTTTGAGGAAGAGAGTTCTGAAGACTCCCGACACTCAGAGAAAAAATTTCTCCTTGTTGCTGTCTTAAATGGGTGACCTCTTACTTTTAAACAGTGACCCCTAATTCTGGATTCTCCCACAAGAGGAAACATCCTTTCCACATCCACCCTGTCAAGACCCCTCAGGATCCTATATGTTTCAATCAAGTCGCCTTACTCTTCTGAACTCCAGCGGATACAAGCCTAGCCTGTCCAACCTTTCCTCATAAGACAACCTGCCCATTCCAGGTATTAATCTAGCTATTAGAGTAAAGGGTAAGTATGGGGAGGAATTTCTGAAACGTGTCAAGAGAATTTCCTTGACCAGTATGTTCTCAGTCCAACTAGGAAGGAGGCATTGCTGGATCTGGTGCTGGGTAATGAGGTAGGACAAGTGGACCAAGTGTCTGAACACAAGAAATAGGTGCTGGAGTAGACCATATGGTCATTCAAAACGATCATGGCTGATCTTAGGATTCAACTCCACTTTCCTGCCCGCTCACCATACCGCTTGATTCCCTGAGAGACCAAAAATCTGTTTATCCCAGCCTTAAATATATTCAAGGATGGAGCATCCACAACCCTCTGGGGTAGAGAATTCCAAAGATTCATAACCCTTTAAGTGAAGTTATTTCTCCTCACCTCAGTCCTAAATGATCTGCCCTTATCCTGAGACTGTGTCCCTGTGTTTTAGATTCCCTGACCAGCGGAAATAATCTCTGTGCCTCCCCTTTCCAGCCCCTTTAGAATCTTATATGTTTCAATGAGATCACCTTTCATTTTTCTAAACTCCAGAGAATACAGGCCAAATTTACTTAGTCTCTCATCATTGGACAACCCTCTTACCCCAGGGACCAGTCTAGTGAACTTTGTTGCACTGCCTCCAATGTAAGTATATCCTTTCTTAAATGTGGAGACCAAACCTGCACATAGTATTCCAGATGTGGTCTCACCAAAACCCTGTACAATTGTAGCAATACTTCCTTATTCCTGAACTCCAATCCCCTTGCAATAAAGGCCACATGTCATTTGCCTTCCTAATTGCTTGTTGTACCTGCAGGTTAACTTTCTGTGTTCCTTGTACAAGCACACCCAAGTCTCTTTGAACATCGATACTTACAAGTTGCACACCTTTTTAAAAAAAAAAATTCTGCTTTTCAATTCTTACAATCAAAGTGTATAACTTCACACTTACCTACATTATACTCCATCAGCCATCTTGTTTCCCACTCACTTAACCTGTTGTTGGATCCCATCAGTTACGAAGAGAGATGAAGTCCGACCGTAACTTTTAGAAACTTTATTGCAGTATATGGTTGTTACATTGCAAGGTTACAAAAGGAACAAAAAGCAAAACAAAAGAACAAAACAAAAGAACATGTGCTGCCTACCGCAAGCCTTTCTTATAGTTATTCAAACAAAACTAGTAACGCCACCCCCCCCCCCACCCCCCTTGTTTCTGAGTGGTTTGCAGACTTCTATTATCAGTGCATGATTGGTTCATTCGTCCCAGCATTTTATTCTTGCATTTTATTTCAGTAGTTTCACATCCCCCCTCCTTGAACTGTTAGGCTGATTATTAAACAAGTCTTCTTTGGCCTCCTTATCTTGAGAGACAATGGGTAAGCGCCTGGAGATGGTCAGTGGTGTGTGGAGCAGCGCCTGGAGTGGCTATAAAGGCCAATTCTAGAGTGACAGGCTCTTCCACAGGTGCTGCAGAAAAATGTGTTTGTCGGGGCTATTAAACAATAGGCTACTATTAAGCTATCTGCAGCTGTCCTGTTAGCTTCTGCTTGTTATTTTTTATAAATTGGCTTTACAACTCCACAGTTAGTTTCTTTTGATTAGCTTACTTTTGATCTGTCCCCACAGTCCCCCCTTTGATTCTTCAAACTTCTTTAAGAATCATTCCATCAATCCCACCTAGGTGCCTTTGATGGTCTCTACTTGTCTAGAAACAGCCTTCAACACCCGGAGGGGTTGCGCTTAATATGTTGCCCACTTGTGCCACAAGAGGGGATGGTGGGAGCTCTGTAAGGGCATAAGCTTGGCAGGGGCTTCAGTTACTTGTTTACAACAGCACTTAATAAGCAAAAACGTAAAATACAAAATTATGATTATAACAAAAAAGATCAAATCCTGTGCCATTGAGGTCCCTATTGAGCCCAACCACCCAGTCGCCCAACTCCATAAGGTGGGAATTGGGTGTTGTTTGAGTTTCTCTATCTCCTTTCCCTGGACACTTGATTAGTTCCTCACAGTGGAAAGGTTTGGTCAGCCAAAAGTAAGCAGATACTTAAAATGCATGCAAAGAGGATAATAAAAATTCTGAACATATTGGCAAATGGTAATTGTCCTGATAGCAGGTCGGTGTTTAGTCACGGGTCGCTCGCTTGACGTGAGAAGCGTGTATCCAGGCTTTCTTCCCTTCCACCTTAACTGCTGCCTGGGTGGTCAGTAGCACCTGGAAAGGTCCCTCCCACTTGCCGCCCACTGGTTCTTTATGTATTTTCTTCACGTAGACCAGACTCCCGGGACGATGTCGTGCTCTCCTTCTGGTGGGTCACCCCAAGCTGCTAATACCTACGAGGAAGCAGAACTGATAGCATTTGTTAGGTTCTGACAATACTCTAGCAGAGCGTCACTCATCAGGTGACAATCAGCTTTTCGCAAATCAATTGCTCCCGGCAGAATCATGGGTCTCCCTGTTATTATTTCAAATGGACTCAGGCCCGTAGTTCTGTTCAGAGTCGCCCTAATACTGCACAGAAGTATCAGCAGCGCCTGGGGCCATGGTATTCCTTCCTGGTGATACTTAGATAGTCGTTGTTTTAGGGTCTGGTTCATTCGCTCCACTTGTCCCGAGGACTGTGGGTGGTGAGGACAGTGTAAATCCCACGTAATGTTCAGTAGCCGACAGACATCCTGACAGGCCGCGCCTGTAAAATGAGTCCCTTGGTCAGAATCAATGCTGACCGGTACTCCCCATCTGGGGATGTAGTCCTTACACAAGACCATAGTGGTGTGATTGGCCGTGGCTCTTCTGGCTGGGACGGCCTCTACCCATCTGGAAAATCTGTCGACAATGACGAGAATGCTGGTGTATCCCTGACAAGGTGGGAGAGTGATATAGTCGACTTGCAAGCGCTGGAATGGGCCGGCTGGAGCAGGAGCTCTTAGTTGAGGTATTATCGTGGTGGGTCCTGGATTGTTTTTCTGACAGACCAAACAGCGGTCAGCCACCAGCTGGGCATGTTTTTTGAACCCCCGACCCCACCAGCCTTTCTGGAACAGAGCCGTCATCTGTTGCGGGGCCAGGTGTACTGTTGTTGAACGGTAAAGGCGAACCACGGTTGGACCTCGGGTGCCAGTGGCACTGACCAAAATCCATTGGCCATGTCGATAACAGAGAACCATTCATGTACCGGCCTCAGGGCATTGAATACCATGGAGGGGTCAGCTAACAGAGGAGCCTTTTGATCTATACACTGGTTAGCCTTTCTATAGTCAACAGTAAGCCGCCATTCCCGTTTGGTTTCCGTACTGGCCACACAGGGCTGATGCAGGTACTGTGTGTTTTAACCAGCACGCCTCGCACCTCTAATTGTCTAATTACGGGTAAGATTCCTGCAATAGATGTTGGACTAATGGGGTATTGTTTAGTACAGGGCGGAGCGGATCCTGTAAACGTTGCCGGTTCCATTTGAAGTAGCCCACAATCGTTCTTATCCCGAGCCCATATTGGGTGCTCCCTCAGCTCCTCCTTCTTCAGACTTCTGATTGACCATGTTACCTGGCCGCCTTCAAAATGCAATAAGGAGTTCAGCTGGGTAAGAACGTCCATACCCAGAAGGGACTGGTCCACCGGACCTATCCAGACTGGTGTTATCAATTCGTGTGGACCAAAACCAATGCGTATGGGCTGAGTTTTCCTGATCACCACCCCATGGCCACCAGCCCCGTGGGCGGTCTTAACTTTACCATCCATCGGTATAGAGTTCCCGTATTGTTGAGGTAGATACGTTAATACGGCCCCGGTATCCAATAGGCAGTCTATATCTTGATCGCCCACCCTCGCGATTATATACAATCCATCTCTTCATTGTTCTATTAGCGCCAGGAGGGGCACCGAAAGGTTGAGGGAGGGCTCCACTAGTTTTTTGCTGCACCAAGTAATGCCAGTATCTCCTTCCGTTGCTGGGGTGACAACTGTTTGAATTTTTCTAGGTCATTGTCCTCAGGGGAGGGACCTGGTCTTGGTGCCGGATTGTATCCTTGCCGTCCTCTTCCCTGTCCCTTCGCTCTACACATCTTAGCCCAATGGCCTTCCTTCCCGTGGTAGTGGCATGCCCCAGGTCGCCAATCTTGCACCTTATCAGGGCCTTTGAGTGTCCAACCCGCCTGCAGAGCTCGGAGCTTTGCTCCCATGTCCCTGTCCAGCTGACTGCATCGATCAATCAACTGCGCGTAGGTTACTCCTGTGCCTTCCCACTCTGGTAAGGTTACCTTCAGCATCTTGGATAATTCTGGTTTCAGCCCTGCAATAAAGGCAGACTTCAAAGGCACAAAACGGGTATCGTCCAGATCCTCTGGGGCAATGTCCGTTATGTTCCGGCCAAGCAGATCTAAACCTCTTTTCATACTCCTGCACCTCTTCGGTACCTTTTTGCTGACAGGCTGTAATTTTATTCCAATCCGTCTTTGCGGGACAGAACGCTCGCAGCCACTGACTAATTGCAGCCCATCCAGCATCTAGTTGTTGCTCGTCCTCGCCCAAAGCAGTTTGGACCTCTCTGTTCAGTCTTCACCTCGCTCGCTCGGGCACCATCACAGTCAAAATCTGTACCCCGTCCCATGGGTGGAGGTGGTGAATTCCCTTCAGACGTTCCAACTGTTCCCACGTCTTCTGACCCCCCCCCACCCCTTTTACGGGTCAGGCAATTCTTTGGACCATTTATCAATTTTCTCAGGATCCACCGGGACATGCATCCAATAAGTGTTGTGCTCAGACGTTATCACCTCGTTACCGTCTGTAGTCTTCTTTTCCTGCTTGACCTTAACGCGTTTCTGTTTAAGGGGGGCGAGCCGCGCAAAAGGAAACTCATCATCAGTATCACCTTCTTCGCTGGAGGACTCAGCTTCCTCGATACCGGCTTCACGCCGTTGCGTTTTTCATAGTTCTTTTAGTAACGACTCCAGACTTGGGTACAGGCAAGACGGTTATGGTTGGCGGGTTTCGTAGGGCGATCCCGGTCCCTTCAGTTGCGTTGCCTGTTCTTCTCGTAATTGTTTTTTAAGTTCTTTATTTTTGGTTTCCAACCTTGCTTTTTCAGTTTCTAGTTTTTCTAATTTAAGCTTTTCCTTTCTCAGTTGTTTGCAGACCGCCTTCAGTTGGCCCTTCACATTAGTCAGGTCGCGGTCGCGTTGAGCTTTTTGGATAATTTCATTGCGCTGTCGGATCTGTCCCATTATGACTAAGGACCATTGGGTCCGTTCTTTATCCTTTAAACGGGTCGTTTTTCCCCGAACTCTCTTTTTATATCTTCCAGGGACCACTGTCCCTTGGAGGCACCGTATTTCTGTGCAATTTCAGTACAGGGTTTTAGCCAAATTAAACTGTTGCTCTATATATCCTTTTAACTGCCGAAGAATTTCATCTTTGGAAATGTCTGGCGGGGCCCGCCCTCCTTTTACGGCAGTTGGGTGGGGGAGGGGGTCTCAAGCCGTGGGGCTTCTTATACAGGTGCCGTGGAGCTTTTCAGCCATCGAGCACTGCCGATTTAGACGTCTATAAAGGGGGTCTCGAGCCTCGGAAGAGTTCAGGATCGCGTGGTGGAGTACCGAAACGAGACAACGGCCGAGGACTTTTTAAAGTAAAGAGGAGTCCTTACCTCCGGGGGCCGATATAGGTCTGATGTCCAGGGCTTCGGTCTTTATCCTCCAGCGATCCTGCCGACTACGCCAAGTTGTTGGATCCCATCAGTTACAAAGAGAGATGAAGTCCGACCGTAACTTTTAGAAACTTTATTGCAGTATATGGTTGTTACATTGCAAGGTTACAAAAGGAACAAAAAGCAAAACAAAAGAACATGCAAAAGAGCAAAACAAAAGAACATGTGCTGCCTACAGCAAGCCTTTCTTATAGTTATTCAAACAAAACTAGTAACGTCCCCCCTCCCCCTTGTTTCTGAGTGGTTTGCAGACTTCTATTATCAGTGCATGATTGGTTCATTCGTCCCAGCATTTTATTCTTGCATTTTATTTCAGTAGTTTCACATCCCCCCTCCTTGAACTGTTAGGCTGATTATTAAATAATAGGCTACTATTAAGCTATCTGCAGCTGTCCTGTTCGCTTCTGCTTGTTATTTTTTATGAATTGGCTCCACAACTCCACAGTTAGTCTGTTAGCTGATTAGCTTATTTTTGATCTGTCCCCACACCTGTCTATATCTCTTTGCAGCCTCTGTGTCTTCCCCATAGCTTACCTTTCCACCTATCTTTGTATCATCAGTAAATTAAGATACATTACTCTCTGTCTCTTCATCTAAGCTATTAATATAGATTGTAAATAGCTGAGGCCCCAGCACTGATCCTTGCGGCACACCACTATTTACTGCCTGCCAAATTGAAAATGCTGTGTTTATGCCCACTCATTGCTTCCTGACTATTAACCAATCATCTATGTATTAAAGCCTGGCTACCCGACCTGAACGGACTAGACCCGACTACATGTGTCTGGTTCAGGTCGGTTCGGGTCTATATTCCGAGTCCAGCATTCAGGCTCTGGTCGGATCGGGCTGGACAGTGCTGCTTCCGGGAAGTCATGGGATCAAGCTTACCCATGATTCCCCACAACTCCATCTGCAGGAATAGCCTGCTGCCAGAACAGATGAAGGAGATTCGTGTCGGGTCTGGTTCGGGTTGACTGTGGTCGGGTCGGGCCCGGGTCGGGTTTTAATTTTATACCCGAGCAGCCTTTACTATGCATGCTAATATATTATCCCAAATCCATGAGCCCTTATCTGGCCAATTATCCTTTTGTGTGGTAGCTTATCGAATGCCTTTTGGAAGTCCAGATATACTACATCCACTGGTTCCCTTACTAGTTACTTCCTTAAAAAGCTAATAAATTGGTCAAACAGGATTTCCCTTGAGTAAAGCCATGTTGACGTGTTCTAATCATACTGTGCTTTTCTAAGTGCATTGTTAAGACTTACTGATGTTAGGCTAACTGGCCTGTAGTAACCTGCTTTCTCTTTCCCTCCTTTCTTGAAAAGCGGTGCAACATTTGCCAACTTCCAATCTTATGGGACCGTTCCTGAATCTAAGGAATTTTGGAAAATCATAGCTAGTGCATCCATTGTATCTGCAGCTATCTCTTTTAGAACCCTAGGGTGTAGGCCATCAGGTCCTGGAGATTGTTTGTTTAGATTTTAGTCCCTTAAGTTTCTCCAATACTTCAAAAGGAAGAGAGTAGTTAACGTAAACATTGGTCCCTTTGAAGCAGAGACAGGAGAAATGTTCATGGGGAATGAAGAAATAGCAGAGACATTGAAGAAATGTTTGCGTCTGTCTTCACGGTAGAAGACACAAGTTCCATACCAGAAATACAGTAACGTGGGCCAAAAAGAATGAGGAAATTAAGGAAATTCATATTCCAAGCCCACAGCCAACCTGAACCCGACCTGGGCTCGAGTCCTTTAATTATCTTTCGCACCTGACCCGACACGAATATCGTTCATCCGTTCCGGCAGCAGGCTATTCTTGCAGATGGAGTTGTGGGGAATCATGGGTAAGCCTGATCCCATGACTTCCCGGAAGCAGCACTGTCCAGCCCGACCCGACCCGACCCAAGCTCGAATGCTGGACTCGGAATATGAATTTCCTTAATTTCCTCATTCTTTTTGGCCCAGGTTACTGTCTATTTCTGGTATGGAACTTATGTCCTCTACCGTGAAGACAGACGCAAATATTTGTTCAATGTCTCTGCCATTTCTTCATTCCCCATGAACATTTCTTCTGTCTCTGCTTCCAAGGGACCAATGTTTACTTTAACTACTCTCTCTTCCTTTTTATATACCTATAAATCTCTTGCAGTCTGTTTTGTTACTGGCTAGTTTACTCTTATTCTATTTTTTCCTTTTTTTATCAACTTTTTGGTGGCCATTTTCTGGTTTCTAAAACATTCCCAATACTCAGACTTGCAACTCTTTTTTGCAACATTGTAAGCCTTTTCTTTTAACCTAGACTATCCTTAACTTCCTGAGTGATCCATGGGCGAATCTTTCTGGCTGAGTTTTTGATTTTCAAAGGAATGTATTTTTGTTGCACATTTTGATTTTTTATTTAAAGGTTCCCCACTGTTCATTTACTGCCATACCTTTTAGCCTATTTACCCAATTCACCTTAACCAGTTCTCCCCTTACGCCTACATAATGGGCTTTGTTTAAGTTTAAGATTCTTGTTTGTGATTGGAGCACGTCACTTTCAAACTTAACATGGAATTCAGTGGTATTTTGATCACTGTTTCCCAATGGATCTTTTACTATGACATTGCCTATTTACTCTGCTTCATTACACAATACCAGATCTAAGATAGATTTATCCCGAGTTGGCTCCACAATGTATTACTCCAAGAAACTGTCCTGAAAACAGTCTACAAACTCATCTTCTAGACCATTCCTGCCAATTTAATTGTCCCAGTCTATATGAAGATTAAAGTCCTCCCCAATTATTACATTGCCTTTGTTACAAGCTTGTTCCAATAATCTCTTGTTTAATGCTCTGTCCAATGGTATAACTACTGTTAGGGGGCCGATAAACCACTCCTGCCAGTGTTTTCTGATTCTTACTATTCCTTATTTCCACCCATACTGATTCTACTTCATAATCTTCTGAGGCCAGATCCTTTCTCACTAATGCCCTGAGGTCATCATTTTTCTTCAGCGCTACCCACACCCCCCCGCCCTTTGCTATTCTGTCTGTCTGAAATATTGTGTACCCGAGAATATTTATTTCCCAACCTTGATCACCATGTAACCATGGCCAGGATTTCACGTTGGGTGGACGGGAGCTGGCCACCGACTGAAAAGTTGGTGGCAAACCCACCTCCGTCTCGCCTGGGGATCCGAGCCGGGAGTGGTGGCCACTGCTGGACCTGGAGCCCAACCGAAGACATGGAGCTGGGAGTCCAAGTAAGTTTTGGTTGCCTTGCCAGGGGTAATCAATCAGGCCCTGGCAAGGCAAGGGTGGTCGGATGGGGGAACAGGGGTGTGTTGGGTGTTTGGGGGGTGGTTGGGGTAGCGGGGGCGACCCTCCATCGGGCACCTTGTGCCTGATGAACAGGGCCCAACGCTGGGGCAATCGGCAGCCACCTAGTATTTCCAGGTGGCTTTTCTGGGTCCTCGGCTGCCTGCTTGCCACACGTAAAGTCCGCGTGGAGGCAGGCGAAAGCCATTAAGTGACCACTTAAGGGCCTTGATTGGCCTGGGGCGGGCAGCCCATTTTTCGCCCCCCCCCCCCACCCTACATAAAGTGGCGGCAGAGGTGGGATCGGGTTGGGAAGACCTCCCGGAGCCTTCCCCTCCATTTAACGTCACCTCCCCCGCCACCGTCCCGCTCACTGGGGTGGCGTTAAATTCCGGCCCATGTCTGTGATGCCAATTTGATCTAAATCATGTCCCTCTATTTGTGCCACTATTTCATCTATCTTATTGCAGATGCTTTGCACAGATATAGAATCTTTAATTTCATTTTTTTGCTTTTGTTCCCTTCAATGACCTTATTTGCTGATGTACAATTTCTGTTAAACTCTGTCCTTTCCTATCCCATTCTGCTTGTCGTTACCCACAACGCTACACTGCTTGGATGCCTTGACCTTTCTTTTTGGAATTCTAAATCTCGCCTCTCCCGAACCCTCCCCCCACCCTGTTAGTTCACAACCTCTAGTCTTATCTGCTGGCTCACTTTTGAGTTTGTAAACACTGTCTCTTCCTGTCACACTCTGATTATCATTATCATTATTGTTATCTTGCTCTCTTCCCTTCTCATTTCTCTTTAAATTATCACATCTTCCCTCACTTGATCCCTCACTCCCACTATTTAATTTAAAGCCCTCTCTACTGCCCTAGTTAAACAACTTGCCAGAACACTGGCCCAGCACGGTTTAGGTATAGACCATCCCAATGTTATAGCTCCCACTTTCCCCAGTACTGGTGCCAATGCCCCATGAATTAAAACCCATTTCTCCCAGACCAATCTTTGAGCCACACATTTAACTGTCTAATCTCATTTACCCTATGTGAATTTGCTCCTGGCTCAGGTAATAACCCAAAGATTACCACCCTTTGAGGTTCTGCTTTTTAATTTAGCCCCTACCTGCTCATACTCCCTATACAGAACCTCATTCCTAGTCCTATCTGTCATTGGCACCCACGTGGACCACAATAACTGGATCCTCCCCTTCCCAATGCAAGTTTCTCTCCAGCTGCAAGTAGATGTATTGAACCCTGGCACTAGGCAGGCAACACAGCCTTAGAGAGATACAGCACTGAAACAGGCCCTTCGGCCCACTGAGTCTGTGCCAACCATCAACCACCCATTAATACTAATCCTACATTAATCTCATATTCCCTACCACATCCCCACCTTCCCTCAATTCTCCTACCATCTACTTATACTAGGGGCAATTTACAATGGCCAATTTACCTATCAACCTGCAAGTCTTTGGCTGTGGGAGGAAACCGGAGCACCCAGCAGAAACCCACACGGTCACATAGAGAACTTGCAAACTCCACACAGGCAGTACCCAGAACTGAACTCTGGTTGCTGGAGCTGTGAGGCTGCAGTGCTAACCACTGTGCCGCCCTTCTGGACTCTCGCTCTTGGTTGCAGTCTGTGGGGGAGTACTTGGGTAAGAGTGATCATCGTATCATAAGTTTTCGATTAGAGAAGAATGAGGAACATTCTAAAGTGGAATTTCTAAATTAGAAGAGAGCTAACTTCAATGGGATGAGAGAGGATCTAGGCAAGGTAAATGGAACCAAAGTCTGACAGGAAAAACAGTAACAGAACAATGGGTGAGCTTTAAGGAGAAAACGTTTCAGGTACAGGCTAGACACATTCCAGCAAACGCGAAAGGTAGGGGAACATAAAAGGGAACCCAGAAATCTATTACCGATATGTAAATAGTAAGCAGCAGGGTAGAGCCTATTAGGGACAAAAAAAGTGATCTATGCTTAGAGGCACAGGACAAGACTAGAATACTTAATGAGTAATCTGTATCCGTGTTTATTAAGGAAGAGGATGCTGATGCTGATAAAATATCAGTCAAAGCAGAGATGGTAGAAGTAATGAGTGGGGTGAAAATTAATGGGAAGGATGCACTGGAAAGGCTGGCTATGCTTAGAGTGCATAAGTCACCTAGTCTGAATAGCTTGCAAACCAGGTTGCTAAAGGAAGTGTGAGTGGAGATAGCAGAAGTTATTGCCATAGTCTTCCAGTCTTCCCTAGATACAGGGTGGGTGCCAGAGGATTGGAGAGAAGGAAATGTAACACCTTTGTTCCAGAAAGGATGTAAGGACATTTCTAGTAACTACAGGATGGTCAGTTTAACATACAAACATACAAATTAGGTGCAGGAGTAAGCCACTTGGCTCTTCGAGCCTGCTCTGCCACTCAATAAGTTCATGGCTGAACTGATTACTCCACATTTCTACCTACTCCCGATAACCTTCCACCTCCTTGCTTATAAAGAATCTATCTACCCCCGCCTTAAAAATATTCAAAGACTCTGTTTCCACTGCCTTTTGAGGAAGCGAATTCCAAAGACTCACGAGCCTCTGAGAAAAATTTCTCTTCACCTGTCTTAAATGGGCGACCCCTTATTTTTAAACAGTGATCCCTAGTTCTAGATTCTCCCACAAGAGGAAACATCCTTTCCAAATCCACCCAGTCAAGACCCCTCAGGAACTTATATGTTTCAATCAAGTCGCCTCTTACTCTTCTAACATCAGTGGTGGATAAAGATTTAGAAATAATCAGGGAAAAAAATCAACAGGCAGTTGGAGAGGTTTGAGTTAATTTAAGGAGAGCAAGCATTGATTTGTCATAGTCATAGAGTCATTTACGGCACAGAAGGAAGCCACTCAGCCCATCGAGTCCATGTCGGCTCTCCACAGAGCTATGCAGTTAGTCTCACTCTATGGTTCAATCCCTGTAGCCTTGCAAGTCTATTTCTCTCAGGCTGCTGTGCAACTTCCTCTTGAAGTCATTGATCATCTCCCCTTCCACCACCCTTGTGGGCTGTAAGTTCCAGGTCATTACCACCTGCTGCATAAAAAAAGTGCTTCCTCCTATTTCCCCTGCATCTTTTGCCCAAACCTTTCAATATGTGTTCCCTAATCCTTGTACCATTTGTTACTGTGAACAGCTTTTCCTTGTCTACCATATCTAAGCCTGTCATAATCTTGTACACTTCTATTAAATTTCCCCTCAATCTCCTTTGTTCTAAGGAGAACAAATCCACCTTTTCCAACCTAACCTTGTAATTATAATCCTCCATCCCTGCAATCATTCTGGTAATCTCCTCCGCACCATCTCAAGGACCATCACATCCTTCCTGAAGTGTGGTGACCAGAACTGGACACAATACTCCAGTTGGGGCCTAACCAGAGCTCTATAAAGGTTCAGCATAACTTCTCTGCTTTTGTTTTCAATGCTTATATTTAGGAAGCTTAAGATTCCATATGCTTTACTAACTACTCTCTCAATATGTCCTGCCACCTTCAAAGATCTTTGCACACACCCCCCCCAGGTCCCTCCATTCTGCACACTCTTTAGAACTTTGCCATTAAGTATATATTGCCTCTCCCTATTCCGTCCGCCAAAATGCATCACCTTGCACTCATCAGTATTAAATTCCATCTGCCACCTATCTGCCCATTCTGCTAGACTATCTATGCCCTGTTGCAGGCAGTTCATATCATCCTCGCTGTTTGCCGCACTTCCAAGTTTGGTGCCTTAGCAAATTTTGAGATTCTACTCTGTATTCCAAGATCCAGGTCATTTATATATAGCAAAAAAGCAGTGGTCTCAGCACTGATCCTTGGGGAACACCACTGTCTACCATCCTCCAGTCTGAAAAGCAACCATTTACTACGATTCGCTGTATTCTGTCCTGAAGCCAATTTTTTTGTTGAATTGGATACTGACCATCCTATTCCATCAGCCTCAATTTTGTTCCCCAGTTTATGTGGTACTTTATCAAATACTTTCTTGAAATCCATATAAACAACATCCACCGCAATCCCTTCATCAACCTTCTCTGTTACTACTTCAAAAAATTCAATTAGATTAGTCAAGCATGAACTGCCTTTTACAAATCCATGCCAATTAGGGGCCTCTTCCCACCTCTGCTGGGATCTTACCAGCAGCAGGGGCGGGGTGGGGTGGCCTCCGCTGCTCGGGGAACGTGTCTTGTAAAACGACGCGCCCTCCCTATGGTTTTGAGGGGGTCCCTCCTCTGAGCAATTTGTGGCCCAAGGCGGAACCCCACCAGGAATCATTTCTCCCCCCGGGACACCCTGCCCATGGACTGCAAGTGCATCCCCAGACTCCCCCCACCCCACCCCCCTTGCCAGGGCCTTACGGACTGGCCCCGGCGACACTACCTCATCTACCTCCTGTCCAGGGTTCCACCACTGGGCCTGGCTCGGAGGTTTTAGAGATACAGCACTGAAACAGGCCCTTCAGCCCACCGAGTCTGTGCTGACCATTAACCACCCATTTATACTAATCCTACACTAATCCCATATTCCTACCACATCCTTACCTGTCCCTATATTCCCCTACCACCTACCTATACTAGGGGCAATTTATAATGGCCAATTTATCTATCAACCTGCAAGTCTTTTGGCTGTGGGAGGAGACCGGAGCACCCGGAGGAAAGCCACGCAGACACAGGGAGAACTTGCAAACTCCACACAGGCAGTACCCAGAATTGAACCCGGGTCGCTGGAGCTGTGAGGCTGCGGTGCTAACCACTGCGCCACTGTGCCGCCCACCACTGCGCCACTATGCCACCCACCACTGTGCCGCCCCTGCAGTACTGGCAGTGGCCACCACTCCCAGTGGCGTTGCCGATACAGCTGAGTTGCCGGCCCTCTGATTGGCAGGCAGCTTATGGAGGCGGGATCCCCGTCTTTAAAGGGACAGAGATCCCGCCTCCTGAAACATACATTTAAAAATGCCAGAGGATCACTCTGGGGGGAGCGGGGCGGGGGGGGGTGCCATGAAAATGCAGAGGTGGGTTTCCGCCCACCTTTTTGGCCCGGTGTCAGGACCCCTGCCTCCTACACAAAATCTATGTCTCAATACATATCTCAGGCAAAGATTTTGGGTGGAATTTTATGCTCTCCCCAACTTTGGGTTTGGAGGTGGGGAGAGCATAAGATTTAGTGGGATTGTGGCAGGGTGGGGGGACCCTTCCACCATCCCACCTCTGCCGAAATTTAATCAGGGGCTAGAAGACCTGTGAATGGCCTTCCTGTACCACCACCAATTGAGGCCCTTAACTGGGTAATTAATCCTCAATTAAGGGCCTCTTCCCACCTCGGCTGCAATTACCTGTATGGTGGGAGGCTCTGTTGCCGCATGGGAAGCACAGCATGAAAAACCATGCAGGCTGCTTCTCGGGATGCGCGGGGGGTTCCCTCGTTTAAAGGCACTTAGTGCCTGAACGAGGGACGCGACATCGGGAAGGGAGGCCCGCTGAGAACCACCCTCGGACCTTGCTGCAGTACCCCCCTCCCCCATGACTCACCCTGCAAGACCCCTCCTGCCCTGACCTGCCTTAAGCCTGGTTCCAGCGCTGTTCCTCGGTGTCTGGTCGCTGCAGCTACAGCAGCAGCCACTGCCTCCGTGATGGAGCTGCAGCTGCCGGCCTCTGATTGGCTGGCATCTCTGCAAGGCCAGGACTTCCATTGACGGGGTCCTCCCGGCTGGGGTAGTTCATGGAGGCCTGCCTCCTCACCTTGCCCCATGCTTGAGGAGTGGTGACCCTCAAGTTATACATTACCAACTGTCTTTCTAATGGGGAGAGATGCCTATAGTCCTTTGGGACTATGGCTAGAACAACAAATCCTATGGAAGGCCCACCGCTGTCCAGTTAAGTGCCTGATTGGCACTAAATTTTGCAGGCCTTCCGGAAAAGAGCTCTGCGTTGGTTTCCCCTGATGTCGAGACCCCTGCTGCCAGCATAAAATTCCACCCTTGATATTCATTGCAACTAAATTGAATAATTCTCCACAGGTGATGTTTAATGCCTCTTTTTTTTGTGATAATTGAATTAAAATTCCAGGTAGACACCACATAAAAGATTTATTAGGTTCATAAAGAAAAGTGATTTGGCAGGTCAAGCAAAAAGTGACATGACATATAGTTCCATCCAGACAACTAGAATGATGTCAGATTTACCTTCTTCCTTCCCTATCCTGATAGTGAAATGATTGGATCAGATTGGCACTCTGTCTAGTGGTTTGGCTCAAGATGATGTTTCATGTTATTTTATCTCTAAACAAAATAATTGCTATTAGTTGACCATCTTGGAAAATGTCAGCCAAAAGGTCAACTCTTAACAGTAGCATTTTAAGGATGTATTTCATCTCCTGGAAGCACATCTAAAACTAATACTATGATGCATCTTTGGAGTTGACTGGATTAGTCAAAGCTATAGAAATTTTGTGAAAATGTTATCTTAACTGATTTTTCTGAGATAACATTTGTAAGAAAATGCCCAACGTGGTTTTGTGAAGGGGAAATCATGTTTGATTAATTTATTAGAGTTCTTTGAGGAAGTAACAAGCAAGGTGGATAAAGCAGAACGTGTAGATGTGATATACTAGGATTTCCAAAAGACGTTTGATAAGACGCTGCATCAAAGGTAGCATATTAGCATGGATAGAGGATTGGTTAGCTAACAGGAAGCGGAGAGTAGGGATAAATGGGTCATTTTCGGGTTGGCAAGCTGTAACTAGTGGCGTGCCACAGGGATCAGTGCTGGGGCTTCAACTATTTACAATCTATATAAATGACTTGGATGACGGTACTGAATGTATGGTTGCTAAGTTTGCTGATGACACAAAGATAGTTAGGAGAGTACATTGTGAGGAGGACATAAAGAGTCTATAAAGGGTTTTAGATACGTTAAGTGAGTGGGAAAAAATTTGACAGATAAAGTATAACATGGGAAAATGTGAACTTGTCCACTTTGGCAGGAAGAATAGAAAAGCAGTGTATTATTTAAATGGAGAGACATCGCAGAACTCTGCGGTACAGAGGGATCTGCGTGTCCTGGTACAGGAATCACAAAGAGTTAAGTTGCAGGTACAGCAAGTGATTAGGAAGACAAATGGAATGTTGTAGTTTATTGCAAGGGGAATGGAAAATAAAAGTAAGGAAGTTTTGCTACAGTCGTACAGGGTGTTGGTCAGACCACATCCAGAGTACTGTGTACAGTTTTGGTCTCCTTACTTAAAGGACATAATTGCATCAGAAGCAGTTCAGAGAAAGTTCACTCGACTGATTCCTGGTGAGAACTTCTTATGAGGAAAGTTTGGACAGGTTGGGTCTGTATCCATTGAAGTTTATAAGAATGAGTGGTGATCTTATTGAAACATATAAGATCGTGGGGGGGCACTTGACAGGCTGGATGCTGAGAGGATGTTTCCCCTTATGAGAGAGACTAGAACCAGGGGTTTAAAATAAGGGGTCTCCCATTTAAGATGGAGATGAGGAGAAATGTTTTCTCTGAAGGTCATTCGGCAGTGGAATTCTCTTCCCCAGAGAGCATTGGAGGCAGGGTCATTGAATATTTTTAAGGCTGAGTTAGATAGATTAACACGAGAGTCAAAGGGTATAGGGGGTAGACAGAAAACTAGAGTTGTGGCCTCAATCAGATCAGCCATGATCTTATCAAATGGTAGAGCAGGCTTGAGGGGCCTAATGGCCTACTCCTGCTCCTAATTCATATGTTTGTATGTTCAACCTTGTGATATTTGTGGTAACTTTTCTGCACCAAATTTGAGTTTTAGTTCATACAGTACATGTCTAGGAATAATCTAAGCCTATGTTATTGTAAATATCCTTTATAATACTCACTTTAAACATTTTTTATATCCATTCCCTGCCTGCCATGTCACACCTGCAAGTATGGCCTCTTAGGTACTATAAGTCCAAAGCAGCACCCTCGCAGGGGGAAAAAAAATCATGATTGGCTCTAACAACCATTTAATTCATAATTTACCAATCACAATGTTTAAAACTACAGAATAGGGAAAAACATTGAGAGTAGGTAATAAGTACGAATGAGAAGCAAGGTATTCTTTTCCCAATCATCTTAACCTTGCATTAAATTACAAATCCAAATCCTAGTATATGTCAGCTTTGGCTAAGGTATAGCACACCTGTCTCTGTGGTAAAGGGTTGTGGGTTTAAACCCTACTTCAGGATTTGAGAATGTAATCTAAGAACATAAGTAAATAGGAGCAGGAGGAGGCTATTCAGCCCCTTGAGCCTGCTCTGCCATTCAGTAAGAGCATGGCTGATCTGATTGTAGCCTCAACTCCACTTTCCTGCCTTTCCCCCCCATAATCCCAGACTTCCTTGTAGATCAAAAATCTGTCTAACTCAGCCTTGAATATATTCAATGGCCTAACCTCCACTGCTTGCTGGGATAGTCAATTCCAAAAGTTAATAACTCTCTGAGAGAAGAAATTCAAAGAACAAAGAACAAAGAAAATTACAGCACAGGAACAGGCCCTTTGGCTCTCCAAGCCTACGCCGATCCAGATCCTCTATCTAAACCTGTCGCCTATTTTCTAAGGGTCTGTATCTCTTTGCTTCCTGCCCATTCATGTATCTGTCTAGATACATCTTAAAAGACGCTATCGTGCCCGCGTCTACCACCTCCGCTGGCAACGCGTTCCAGGCACCCACCACCCTCTGCGTAAAGAACTTTCCACGCATATCCCCCCTAAACTTTTCCCCTCTCACTTTGAACTCGTGACCCCTAGTAATTGAATCCCCCACTCTGGGAAAAAGCTTCTTGCTATCCACCCTGTCTATACCTCTCATGATTTTGTACACCTCAATCAGGTCCCCCCTCAACCTCCGTCTTTCTAATGAAAATAATCCTAATCTACTCAACCTCCCTTGATAGTTAGCGCCCTCCATACCAGGCAACATCCTGGTGAACCTCCTCTGCACCCTCTCCAAAGCATCCACATCCTTTTGGTAATGTGGCGACCAGAACTGCACGCAGTATTCCAAATGTGGCCGAACCAAAGTCCTATACAACTGTAACCTGACCTGCCAACTCTTGTGCTCAATACCCCGTCTGATGAAGGAAAGCATGCCGTATGCCTTCTTGACCACTCTATTGACCTGCGTTGCCACCTTCAGGGAACAATGGACCTGAACACCTAAATCTCAAATTCCTCCTCATTTTGATCTTAAATGGGAGACCCCGAATTCTGAAACTTTGCCCCCAGTTCTAGTTTCCCCCTTGAGGGGAAACATCCTCTCAGCACTACCCTGTCAAGCCCCCTCAGAATCTTATATGTTTCAATAAGATCATCCCTCATTCTTCTAAACTTCAAAGAGTATATCCCCAACATTTTCTATCAGACAATCCCTTCATCCCAGGAATCAACATAATGAATCTTCTTTGAACTGCCTCCAATGCAAGTATATTGCTTCTTAAATAAGGAGACCAAAACACAGCATAGTACTCTAGATTTGGTCTCACCAATGCGCTGTACCATCGTAGCAGTACTTCCCTACTTTTATACTTCATCCCCCTTGCAATAAAGGCCAACATTCCATTTGCCTTTATCCAAGAGGACGCCCAGCTCCCTCTGCACCGCAACATTCTGCAGTCTCTCTTCATGTCAATAATCTGCTTTTCCATTCTTCCTACAAAAGTGGATAACCCCAGATTTTCCACATTGTACTCTATCTGCCAAATTTTTTCCCACTCACTTAACCTATCTATATCCCTTTGCAGATTCTCTGCATCCTCCTCACAACTTGCTTTCCCGCCTATCTTTGTATCATCAGCAAATTTGGCTACAATACACTCGGTCCCTTCATCCAAGGCATTAATAGAGATTGTAAATAGTTGAGGCCCCAGCATTGATCCCTGTGGCACTCCACTAATTACAGTTTGTCAACCTGAAAATGGCCCATTTATCCACAATCTCTGATTCCTGTTAGTTAGCCAATCCTCTATCCATGCTAATATATTACCCCCAACATCATGAGCTCTTATTTTGTGTAGTAACCTTTTTATGTGGCACCTTATCGAATGCCTTTTGGAAATCCAAGTACACTACATATACTGATTCCCCTTTATCCACCCTGCTTGTTACATCCTCAAAGAACTTTAATAAATTTGTTAAACACAATTTCCCTTTCATACATTCAAGCAGAGTCAGCATGGTTTTATTATGGTTTTTTAAATGACTTGCTAGTGTTTCCTTGATGATGGATTCCAGCATTTTCTCAATGACAGATGTAAGGCTAACTGGCCTATAGTTTCCTGTTTTCTGTCTCCGTCCTTTCTTAATAGGGGCTTTGCATTTGCAGTTTTCCAATCAGCTGAGACCTTCCCAGCATCTATGGAATTTTGGAAGATTACAACCAATGCATCCACTACATCTGCAGCCACTTCTTTTGAGACCCAAGGATGCAGGCTATCAAGTCCAGGGGACTTCTCAATCTATGGTCCCATTAATTTTCCTAGTTCATTTTCTCTAATGATGATGATTGTTTCAGATTCCTTCCTCCCTTCCCCCCCTGATTTTCTACTATTATTGGGATGTTTTTAGTGTCATCTACTGTGAAGACAGATATAAAGTCTAGGATTTTATCCGGGTGACAGGAGTCACGATGTCCGGAAAAGCAATGTCGAGAACCTCACGTTGCTTCTTCTCTGGGAGTCCCATCAAATCTAGTGCCAATTAAGTACTTAAGTGGACAGCGGCAAGGCCGCTCAAAACACTAGGAGCTGGCCAGGAGCTAACCAGGACCATGTCCTGGAGAAGACATTAGTCAGCCCCATCACTTAGGGATGCCTTCCTGTGGATTCTCCTCCAGGCTGTAAGGAAAAGGCGAGAGGTCCCTTTCCCATGGGATGGCAGAAAGAGACCCTCCTGCCTGACCAAGCAAGCCTGGATGGAGATCGCAGAGGAGGTCAGCAGCTGTGGGGTCACCCACTGAGCCTGGGTCCAGTGCCACAAGAGGGTCAATGATCTCCTTCACTCCGCCAAGGTGAGTCCTCCATACTCCTCTTCTCTTTGGGGCTTGAGTGTGTCAAGGTGAGAGCGAGCACAACATGGGGAGGGAAGGGCCACAAAGGCAGTGGCAAGGGGTTGAGGCAGCAGCAGATCATGTCAGATGCATGGCTGCATCTCTGGGAATGCTAGCTTTCTGTCTTAGCTTACCCCTAACACGTCCCTTGAGAGTGGACGTGAGGAGGAGGCATTTGAAAGCACCCATCAGGAGCCAAAGGACTGCCACCAGCATAAGTGTCCTGCTGGTCTTCCTGTGAGAGCTGACTGCATGCCTCTTTCTGCTTACAGGAGAAAAGGGCCCACGACATTAGGGTAAGGGTGCTGACTGGAGGTGGGATCCCGGACATTTGCAAATTGACTCCGACAGAGGAGGAGGCGCTAGAACAAGTGAGCTCCCAGGGTGGCCGTTCAATAGCAGATGGAAAGACTGGAGTGTCCACCCAAGAGAGTGAGGAAGCATTGTGTTCAATGTGTCCACCACCGTCTTTCTTGAGAACCACATCATGCATGGTCGGCATAGGCGGGTCTATCCATCATAACCCCTAAATATTTGTGCTCTCTCATGCAGGTCATGGCACCTCGGAGGGATGCTTATCGGCTGGCACTGGTGAAATCTCATCATCCTCTGAGGAGGAGGAATCATCAGAGGATGCACTGCTCCCTTGCTGCCCTGCACCCTCAACCAGCCCGGAGACTCTCATGCCAGTCGGTATGTGCTTGGGCTTCGATTCTGGGTAACAAGTTGGTGAAAGCACCACACATGCATCTGAGCAGCTGACAGAAGCTGTGACATGTGAGGCTACTGACAGCCGGAGGACTGTGGGAGGCCTGGCCCATTCTGAGCCCCAGGCTGATGAGCCTCTGGTGTCAGCTGGATTTGGAGCGAGAAGCAAGGAAACATCTGGCGGATTTGCCAGTGGCAATGCACAGACATGAACGCACGATGGAGGAATCCATCCATGCCATGAGTGCTGTCATGTCCCAGGCTTGTGAGCGCATGGCTTCCTCCACCAAGATGTTGGCGACGCTCCTGGAAAGCCAGATACAGAGATGCTTGCAGACGTGCATATCCTCGCCTTGGCCATGAACTCATTGCAGCAACAGCATGGAGAGAGGGGTCGAGATGCCTGATGTCTTCACCTGGTCCTCATCCTTCTCGCATTGGCAGGGAGGTTCAAGTGAACCTTGGAAGAGAGGAGGAGAGGTTGCTCTCCACATCTGGTAGCTCCTCGCAGGGTGTTCCAAGTGTGGATAGTGGCTCCTCAGCCTCTCTGTCAGTTACCCCCAACTCCAGTAGCCGCGATGACTGAGAAGGCTTCTGCACCTCTGCAGGAATCCCTCAGTGAGCCGAGGCCCTCCATGCCTTGGGCAGCCAGAGAACAGCCACTAAAGTCATCCAATACCATGGGTCAACACGTTAAGCAGCCTGCCTCCACATTAGTTACCATTGTAGGAGGGGCACCTCGCAGAAGCACACAGAAGTGCGTGAAGAGAGCACCTAGATGCACTTGGGGTTTCACGGTGTATAGAATATGGTTTCATTATTGGTTGTTGCAAAAGCTTAAATAAATTTCATTGTTGAACATCTCTCCTGCTTTCCATGCTGCTTTGTCAGATGCCACCTTCACCCTTGCTCCCTCAATGGGCTGCCAGTGTAGGGTATGACTGCATTTGATTCACCTCAGCTCTGTGAGTGCACTGAAGTGCAATAGAAGGGAAGCAACAGGCAGAATACATTGAGGTGAGTTTTTATTGCGTTCACTTGGAATGGACATCATGGTGGCAGGAACTCGGGATGTAGGAGATTGTCCCGAGCCTCTTGTGCATGTCTCTCAATGCCCTTCGCCTCTGGTGCAAGGGGTTCATCATCCAGTGCTGCCCGCTCAGCATCCTCCTCCACATCCACCTTTGTTGGAGGAAGACTGGCAATCAATCATGTCCTCTTGATGCAAGGTCTCCCCGCTCTGCAGTGCTAGATTGTGCAGAGTGCCATCACAATAGGCGAGACCGTCACTGGGACATAGTGCAGGACTCCACCAGATCCATCGAGGCACCAGAATCCCATCTTCAGCAGCCTAATGGCCTGCTTGATGGTCACTTGGGTGCTGTACCTTTCCTCTGACGTAGTGTGAGGGTTCCTCACAGGTGTGACTAGCCATGTCTTCAATGGGTAGATCTTGTCCCTGTAAATCCATTCCTGAAGGCGAACGGGGGGGGGGGTTGAAAAGCTGCGGCACCTGGGAAGGCCGAAGTATGTAGGCATCGTGGTTGCTTCCTAGGAAATGGGCACACACCCTGCGGGATGTGCTTTCGGTGGTCGCAGGCCAATCAGACACTGATGGAATGGAAGCCCTTCCCATTGATGAAGGTGGCTGGCTGGTCTGTGGGAGCCTTTATGGCCACATGCATGCAGTCGATAACACCTTGCACCTAGGGGTATCCAGTGATGGCTCTGAAACCGATGGCCCTCTCCTCCTGACTATCAGGGTCAGTGCGCTTGTGCACATAATCTCTGGCCCTCTTGAACAAGGCACTGGTCACTTCCATGATGCAGCAGTGGGCTGCTGCCTGGCAGATCCCACACACGTCCCCAGTGGATCCCTGGAAAAAGCCATAGGTGTAGAAATTGAGTGCCATGGTGATCTTCAGGGCCGCGGGCATTGGGTGTCCACTGAAGCTCATGGGTTGCCGCTTATCCTGCAGCATCGCACATAAGTCAGTGATGGCCTCTGTAGAGAGCCGTAATCTTCACTGACACTGTTGCTCAGACACTTGGAGGTAGTTGAGGCCAGTCTGGTACACTCTCTGCCATGAATTGGCCCTTACTGACATGCTGGTTGCTCTGGTTCCCTTAGTCAAGGTTCATCAGCTTGCCCAGCTGCTGCCTGGCCCTGCCTCCCTCTGAGTCTCTGCTGTGCAGCACGGGGGTCTACAAATTCTGGGTGTATGAGACCCATGCCAGCTGGTCTCTTCCCCTTCCTGTGCACTGTCCCTGGAAAGAGGACCTTGCCTTTGGAATATTCCCTTTGCCACTCAGCACCCACCTTTGCAGAGAGCAAACCATCCAAGTAAGAGCCCACCCTTGCCGTGAGGCCAGCATCACTGTCTGGCAATGACCGCCGCTCTCCCCCTTCCCTTTCCTGCAATCATCCAAAACTCCTCATGGCTGCCTTCCTGAAATGACACAGGTCTTGCCCCAGTACCGCCACCTTTAACCAGGTGGGGATCAGAAGGCACGTGATCCCCATGTGCAGTTCATTAAATTCGAAACTCCCCATAGAATTGGAGTAAGGTCCATGCAAATGGATGCTAACTACCTGATCAGCAAGTCTAATTGTATTCCCATTGCATTGTAGCGGCAATGCTGACAAAATCTGGAACTAATGTTACAACGTCAAGTTTCTGTGCAAACGTGTCTCACTTCAATTTTTCGTAACTCTCAACCTCCCAACCCACCCCATCTGGCCGCACAAAATACTGCTCTTGGAGTTATAGTCCTGAAACTAAATAATTCTTTGTTGTACAAACCCCCTTGGGAGTCACATTTCCAGCAATCCTTTTAATGTTACACAGCCAAAAACATCACTATAATAATAAAAGCAATGAATTCCCATGAGGATATTCACTTTGATAGTAAGAGCAGAAAAGCAAAATATTTTTAAAGGCATGAAACTTCCAATGATGATGTTCAGAGAGACCTGGGTGTACTCGTACAAGAAACACAAAGTCAGCATGCAGGTGCAGCAAGCAGTTAGAAAGGCACATGGCATGTTGGCCTTTATTGCAAGGTGATTGGAGTACAATTAGGAAGTCTTGCTACAATTGTATGGGCTTTGGTGAGACCACACGGAGGACTGGGCTGGATTCTATAGAGCCCTCGACGTCGGGATCCGGGGTGGGGGGGGGTTGCCTGAAGATGGCCCTGGATGAGGCCTGCCATGGACCTCAGCGCCGGCAGGGCACGGCCTGAAATTGCCAGCGGCGGCGAGGCCTCGTGGCGCTCCTGCCCTGCCACTCGGTGATGGGACTGCAATTTAAATATTTAAATAAATTAAAATACCTGCATTAATTACTCGCCCATCGTCTCCTGAAGTTCCGCCGCGATCTTCACCCCGGCAGCCAGCTCTGCCACGTCTTCAGATCCCCATCCGAGGAAACGAGATTCAACACTGGTGGGGATGGGGAAAGAGGTAAGTTTCTCAGTGCAGGGTGTGTGGGGGGGGGGCGGTGGCGTAAACGGGGTCAAATTAACATCACGGGTGCAGGGGATGGTGGGATGTTTGTGTGGTGGGGTGAAGGTTAGGAGGTAAATGTAAGTGTTTTAGGGGGGAAAGGGTAAATAATTAATTTAATTGTTATTGAGGTTGGGAGAGGGGAAAAAGAAATATATTTATTTAATTTCATTTAATCTTTCTTTAAATATTTAGATTTGCCAATAGGGCTAACAACACTTTAAAAATAGCGTCAGCGCCTGTGCACAAGCAGCTGACGCCATTGCCGGGGACCCCTCTACATGATCAGGAGGGGGGACAGCCCGCCCCGGCTATTTAAATGAGCAGCCGCCCTTGGAATAAGAACAAAGAACAAAGAACAGTACAGCACAGGAACAGGCCATTCGGCCCTCCAAGCCTGCGCGGATCTGATTGCCTGCCTAAACTGAAAACTTCTGCACGTCCGGGGTCCGTATCCCTCTATTACCATCCTATTCATGTATTTGTCAAGATGCCTCTTAAACGTCTCTATGGTACCTGCTTCCACCACCTCCCCCGGCAACAAGTTCCATGCACTCACCACCCTCTGTGTAAAGAACTTGCCTCGCACATCCCCTCTAAACTGTGCCCCTCTCACCTTAAACCTATGTCCCCTAGTAACTGACTCTTCCACCCTGGGAAAAAGCTTCTGACTATCCACTCTGTCCATGCCGCTTATAACTTTGTAAACCTCTATCATGTCGCTCCTCCACCTCCGTCGTTCCAGTGAAAACAATCCGAGTTTATCCAACCTCTCCTCATAGCTAATGCCCTTCAGACCAGGCAACATCCTGGTAAACCTCCTCTGTACCCTCTCCAAAGCCTCCATGTCCTTCTGGTAGTGTGGCGACCAGAATTGCACACAATATTCTAAGTGTGGCCTAACTAAAGTTCTGACAGCTGCAGCATGACGTGCCTATTTTTATACTCTATGCCCCGACCGATGAAGGCAAGCATGCCGTATGCCTTCTTGACTACCTTATCCACCTGCGTTGCCACTTTCAGTGACCTGTGGACCTGTACGCCCAGATCTCTCTGCCTGTCAATACTCCTAAGGGTTCTGCCATTTACTGTATACTTCCCACCTGCATTAGACCTTCCAAAATGCATTACCTCACATTTGTCCGAATTAAACTCCACCTGCCATTTCTCCGCCCAAGTCTCCAACCGATCTATATCCTGCTGTATCCTCTGACAATCCTCATCACTGTCCCCAACTCCACCAACCTTTGTGTCGTCTGCAAACTTACTAATCAGACCAGCTACATTTTCCTTCAAATCATTTATATATACTACAAACAGCAAAGGTCCCAGCACTGATCCCTGCGGAACACCACTAGTCACATCCCTCCATTCAGAAAAGCAGCCTTCCACTGCTACCCTCTGTCTTCTATGACCGAGCCAGTTCTGTATCCATCTTGCCAGCTCCCCTCTGATCTCATGTGACTTCACCTTTTGTATCAGTCTGCCATGAGGGACCTTGTCAAAGGCCTTACTGAAGTCCATATAGATAACATCCACTGCCCTTCCTTCATCAATCATCTTTGTCACTTCCTCAAAAAACTCAATCAAATTAGTGAGGCACGACCTCCCCTTCACAAAACCATGCTGCCTCTCGCTAATAAGTCCATTTGTTTCCAAATGGGAGTAAATCCTGTCCTGAAGAATCCTCTCTAATAATTTCCTTACCACTGACGTAAGTCTCACCGGCCTATAATTTCCTGGATTATCCTTGCTACCCTTCTTAAACAAAGGAACAACATTGGCTATTCTCCAGTCCTCTGGGACCTCACCTGTAGCCAATGAGGATGCAAAGATTTCTGTCAAGGCCCCAGCAATTTCTTCCCTTGCCTCCCTCAGTATTCTGGGGGAGACCCCATCAGGCCCTGGGGACTTATCTACCTTAATGCTTTGCAAGACACCCAACACCTCCTCCTTTTTGATAATGAGATGACTGAGACTATCTACACTCCTTTCCCAAAGCTCATCATCCACCAAGTCCTTCTCCTTGGTGAATACTGATGCAAAGTACTCATTTAGTACCTCGCCCATTTCCTCTGGCTCCACACATAGGTTCCCTTCTCTGTCCTTGAGTGGGCCAACCCTTTCCCTGGTTACCCTCTTGCTCTTTATATATGTATAAAAAGCCTTGAGATTTTCCTTAATCCTGTTTGCCAATGACTTCTCATAACCCCTTTTAGCCCTCCTGACTCCTTGTTTAAGTTCCTTCCTACTGTCTTTATATTCCACAAGGGATTCGTCTGTTCCTAGCCTTCCAGCCCTTACGAATGCTTCCTTTTTCTTTTTGACGAGGCGTTATCCAAGGTTCCCGAAATTTGCCAAACCTGTCCTTCTTCCTCACAGGAACATGCTGGTCCTGGATGCTAATCAACTGACATTTGCAAGACTCCCACGTCAGATGTTGATTTACCCTCAAACAGCTGCCCCCAATCTAAATTCTTCAGTTCCTGCCTAATATTGTTATAATTAGCCTTCCCCCAATTTAGCATCTTCACCCGAGGACTACTCTTATCCTTATCCACAAGTACCTTGAAACTTATGGAATTATGGTCACTGTTCCCGAAATGCTCCCCTACTGAAACTTCGACCACCTGGCCGGGCTCATTGCCCAATACCAGGTCCAGTACAGCCTCATCCCTAGTTGGACTATCGACGTTTTGTTTCAAGAAGCCCTCCTGGATGCTCCTTACAAATTCTGCCCCATCCAAGCCCCTAGCACTAAGTGAGTCCCAGTCAATATAGGGGAAGTTAAAATCACCCACCACTACAACCCTGTTACCTTTACAACTTTCCAAAATTTGTCTACATATCTGCTCCTATACCTCCCGCTGGCTGTTGGGAGGCCTGTAGTAAACCCCCAACATTGTGACTGCACCCTTCCTATTCCTGAGCTCCACCCATATTGCCTCGCTGCATGACCCCTCCGAGGTGTCCTCCCGCAGTACAGCTGTGATATTCTCGTTCACCAGTAATGCAACTCCCCCACCCCTTTTACATCCCCCTCTATCCCGCCTGAAGCTTCTAAATCCTGGAACATTTAGCTGCCAATTCTGTCCTTCCCTCAACCAAGTCTTTGTAATAGCAACAACATCATAGTTCCAAGTACTAATCCAAGCTCTAAGTTCATCTGCCTTACCTGTTATACTTCTTGCATTGAAACAAATGCACTTCAGACCAACAGTCCCGCTGTTCTCCGCAACATCTCCCTGCCTGCTCTTCCTCTTCGTTTTACTGGCCTTATTTACTAGTTCCCCTTCATTTATTTCACTTGCTGTCCTACTGCTCTGGTTCCCACCCCCCTGCCACACTAGTTTAAACCCTCCCGAGTGATGCTAGCAAACCTCGCAGCCAGGATATTTGTGCCCCTCCAGTTTAGATGCAACCCATCCTTCTTGTACAGGTCCCATCTGTCCCTGAAGAGAGCCCAATGGTCCAGATATCTGAAACCCTCCCTTCTACACCAGCTGTTCAGCCACGTGTTTAGCTGCACTATCTCCCTATTTCTAGCCTCACTGGCACGTGGCACAGGGAGTAATCCCGAGATTACAACCCTAGAGGTCCTGTCTTTTAACTTTCTACCTAACTCCCTAAACTCCCCCTGCAGGACCTCATCACTCTTCCTGCCTATGTCGTTGGTTCCGATGTGTGCCACAACCTCTGGCTGTTCACCCTCCCCCTTCAGAATGCCCCCTGTCCGTTCAGAGACATCCTTGACCCTGGCACCAGGGAGGCAACATACCATCCTGGAGTCTCTTTCACATCCACAGAAGTGCCTATCTGTGCTCCTGACTATGGAGTCCCCTATAACTATTGCTCTTCTGCACTTTGTCCCTCCCTGCTTAACAACAGTGCCAGCCATGGTGCCACTGCTCTGGCTGCTGCTGTTTTCCCCGATAGGCCATCCCCCCCCAACAGTATCCAAAACGGTATACTTGTTAGAGAGGGGGATAGCCACAGGGGATTCCTGCACTGACTGCCTGCTCCTTCTAGTGGTCACCCATCTATCTGCCTGCACCTTGGGTGTAACCACTTCTCTAAAATCACGGCGCTCTTTGGCGTGCAGCTAGCACAAGCGGGCCGCTGATTTCTGTGGCGGGCTTATAGAATTCAGCCCACTGTGTGCAATTTTGGTCTCCATATTTAAGAAAGGATTTACTTGCATTGGAGGCGGTACAGTGAAAGCTCACTAGATTGGTTCCTGGGATGAGTGGGTTGTCCTATGATGAGAGGCTGAGTAAATTGGGCCTATACTCTCTGGAGTTTCGAAGAATGAGAGGTGATCTCATTGAAGCATACAAGATTTTGAAGGTGGGTGACAGGGTAGACACTGAGAGATTGTTTCCCCGGCTGGAGAATCTAGAACTCAGGAGCACAGTCTCAGGATAAGGAGTCGATCATTTAGGACTGAGATGAGGAGAAACTTCTTCACTCAAAGGGTTGTGAATCTTTGGAATTCTCTACCCCAGAGGGCTGTGGATGCTCCATCATTGAATATATTTAAGGCTGAGATAGACAGATTTCTGGTCTCTCAGGGAATCAAGAGGAGTGGGCAGGAAAGTGCAGTTGAGGCAGAAGATCAGCCAGGATCATGTTGAATAGTGGAGCAGGCTCGAGGGTTCATATTATCTCCTCCTGCTCCTATTTCTTACATTCTTTTGTTATGAATCGGTTAATGACATCTTTATTATAAAGTTCCACCAGGCGTTCACTATTATAATCTACCTGCTTTGGTCTAGAACAGAAATTTCTTTCCTTTGAGTGAGAAATTTCTGGCCAAATTTTCTTTAACCTATAAGATCTTGTATAACCAGGAGCAAAACCTATATTTTATAGCATATATTATAGAATAACTTCTGTGTAGTCACAACTGTGGCATCTAAACAAGGATAAAGGTGACATGTTATGTGGTGCTAAAATTATTTATTGAGACAATGCCAACAGTACTGTATACTCTGTGATATCAATCCATGTTGCACCTCCTACAATCTGCATAAGTTCACTTTCAGTTTTAATATTTTATAACTTTTATATTGTTAATCATTTCTAGTTCCACCATGTTCGTAAAAGAAAATATGCCAACTGGATTTGTCAGTCATATTATTTGTCATTTCAACCCTTTCGGATAAATATAATACCAAATGAGTTCCTAAAGTGCAGTTATAACTAGATAAACTCACTCTTCCAAATATTATAAATTTATATCATAAATACAATAACAGTAACCTTAAAATGTTAGGAATGTCTGCAACAATATCTTCTGTTATTGCAGGCACTGATGCATGCTGCAGTATAGTTCACAGGTGTCAGTAGACCTCCGGTGATACATTTCTGTGGCCATTTTTATTGTGTTTCTAGATGGGGAATGTTATCAGGCTATTTAATCTTGGGAGCGGTGTTATGACCCAGTGAGAAAGGTGTCTAGGGGTCCCTTTCAGCCTTCACCTGATCTTACCGTAACAGGGTTTAATTTTAAACACCCCGTATTTTTAGCTCCCCCTTGGTGAATCCTTGCTCACCGCTTTCCACTTATAATGCAAAGAAACCAGCACAAACAGGTTTTCTTAGGTTTAAAGAAGAAAGATTGAAATTTATTGAACTTAAACTCTAATTCAGTTGACGCCTACGGATAAATGGCGTGCCCACCCTAGCAGGCAATACACACATGCAAATAGAGACAGAAAAGAGCAGAAGAAAAATAAAGTGGAAAAGTTTGAGGCAATATCTGATGAGTTTTTATTACGGTTCTTGGAACTCACTGTAGAGTCCTTGATTGTAGGTAGTTCTTGCTTTTCGTTGGGGTGCAAAATTCTTCTTAAACCTTGTTCACTGTGGGAGACTTATCTCTTTTGGGGTTCATGTGTCTTCAGTGGATTCAGAGGCTTGTGAGAAAGAGATGGGAGCAGACAGGAGAGATCTTCTCAGTCCAGGAGCAAACAGTCACTCTGAGTTTAAACTGTTTGTACAATTCAGAAAAAACCCAGGTTGCCAAGCAGGTTAGTCATGTGACTAACTGGTCTGACCACGTCTTGGATTATATCACCTTAGCAATCTCTGGAATGCTCCTCTTACACACAAGACCTGGGATCAAGGTTCATTGTGGGTTGAATGTGTCAGGGAATGGTCCTTTGTCCTTCCAAGCACGATCTGTTAAAATGCAAATGTCTTTTCCAGCCACGGCTGATCTGTTTAACAGGTCATTTCTTCACTCCAGTAGCAGTTTAAAATCAATGTTCATGACAAAATTAATGTGCCTCAATCATGGCAGGTGAGGGTCTAGCATGACAGGCTGTATCACACTGACCAGTTAACTGGAAGCGTTGCTTTTTTGTAAGAATATCTGAAGAAGCAGCCTTGTGGGAATAAGCAACTAGAAGAGCGCTCAGATTTTGGTAAGTTCTTTTTGCAGAAGTAATGGTGAAAGAGTTAAACTATTGGGCATTATGGAAGCCCCAAAAGAGGTAGATGTGGGCTGTTTGGAGGGAGGTGGCAGATGAATCAGTGCTGCTTCCACCACACCAAGAACTGCAACACAATGCTGGAAGAGGCTCTTTGACTTTGCAAGGATAGCTAAGATAAATCAAGACTCTCTTGCCAGTTTACGTTCACCACTGCTCATACTGTCTTCCCTCAATTTCTTAACCATCATACTCTCTCTCTCTCTCTCTCTGTCTCTGCGTTTGGGTGTCAGAAATACATTAATGCAAAGGGAAACTTCTCAAAACCCTAAAGCACTATTTGAACTAACAACCACCATGTCAACTGCTGCTATTCAAGGGAATTTTATTAAAGAGAAAATTAACCTGCATTTATCATCATCACCAGCTCCACTGCCTTCTGATTCCAGCAACTTTTGAGAGCTCGTCCAACAAAACAGTACATTCTACTCCCACTAAGTCTGCAGCAGCAAGAGAAAGTCAAATGCAACTCTCCTGAAAATCCCATGAAATACCACCAGTTAGAGGGTGGGGGTAGGGTGTGGGGAGTTTGGAGGGAGGTTTAGCTGAGAGTGTTTAAGAGAGGGCATTAACAGAACCTGCAAGGTCCAAAATTAGCATTAGATGCTGACTCTGCATGCTTCTGGCACTTGCATGGCACACCAGCACTATTGCCCTTCCAAGTACAGCCTGGCTACCCAAACCAAACCCGGCTAGACCTGACTACATGTGTCGGGTTGGGGTCGGGTCGAAATTCCAAGTCCAGCATTCGGGCTCGGGTCGGACGGTGCTGCTTCCAGGAAGTCATGGGGTCAGGCTTACCCATGATTCCCTACAACTCCAGCTGCAGGAATAACCTGCTGCCGGAACAGATGAAGGAGATTCGTGTCAGGTCGGGCGCAAAAAAAAATTAAAGGGCTTGGATCAGGTTCGGGTTGGCTGTAGTCGGGTCAGGCCCAGGTCTGGTTTTAATTTTATACCCGAGCCAGGCTTTACTTCCAAGGAACTGGCCAGAAGCAGATCAGTCATTTTCAGCACTCCGGGCACTACAGTGCACCTATATGATAAAATCTCTACCCCAATCAAGAACTGGTCCAACTCCCTCTTGAAAAGAGTCAGTGCCTAACACACCAGCAGCAATGTATTCCAGAGACTCACTATACTCTGGTAAAAGAACTGCCTAACATCCAGTACAAAATTAAAATACTGCAGATACTGGAAATCTGAAATAAAAACAGAAAATGCTGGAAATACTCAGGCAGCATCTGTGGAGAGAGAAACAGAGTTAATGTTTCAGGTCAATAACCTTTCATCAGAACCTTTCGCCAAACATCCGGTCTATTCTTACTCTTACATAGTTGAAATTCATGACCCCCAGTTCTCCCAATCTGTTAAAAATGGAATAATCTATCAATAGACATGCTATCCAGTCCTTTCATGCTTTTATAAACCTCTGTCAAGTCAGCTCAAAGTCTACATTACTTTAAAGTAAACAGACCAAGGTCCTTGAGCCCATTTGAGTAGCTGAGATTATTGGCCAGTTTTTCCTTTGGATAGAGAGAAGAGAATGCTAAAAACAGGAACACTTGCTCGATATGATCTCAGTCTGAGCTTTCACTGTAGCACTGAGATGTTGAGTGGCCTCTGCCTGTGCTGCAATGGTCACATTGGTCACCAGATGCTGCAACACAGCCGGTTCCGCAAGTGCTATAGAGTTGGCCACCACTTCCATACTGGAAAGGATGGCACCAAGCTCTGTACAAAGTCCTGTGCCAAGTTGAAGCCGGACTCCTTCATGCTGCTTGGCAATGACAACAGGCTGTGTGGCCGGCCTGCCAATGCACCAAGCAATACTATGCGGAGCCTTATCCTGTACACTGCCCTATCAATGTTCTCATCTGAGTCCTCTGCAGCAGCACTTGTCTGCAACCTTGCCCTCTGGGGATCTGGCACATGATCTATTCTTTCCCCTAGCAGGGGTGCAGCCCACTCATGCTTGGTGACTCATCATCTGCTGATACTACTTCTAATCTAACCTCTAAAGTATGTGCGGTGCCAATATCTGAACTGGTATCTGTGAGTGTCAGACCAAGTGATTGAACTTCTTCATCAGACTTGTGCTCTTGCTTGTGCCCTTCATTGTGAGGCTGCACTGGCTGGCCAGGTGGAAGTTCTTGGGTATCTGAAAGCATAAATGTAGAACGGGAGGTTTGGGGTGAGGAATGTCTGGAAAGCAAGAGGTCCATGGTCATAAAATTTGCAGCTTGTACTTCATGCCAGATAGTGGGATGAGGGAGGGTGAAGTGGAATTTGAGAAGGTCCTGCAGGGAGAGAAATACTGTTATCCTCAATGTTCTCAGTGATACCAGTTGCAACGACCTCAGTCATTGCCAGTTCAATAATTTTGCAGCACCATCTCCTCCAAGGTGCTCAGGAGATGCAGGCATGCCTGTCCCCTTCTTGTTCTCTGTTGCTGTCTCCTGCTGTGTGTGACTTGGTTCTGCAAAAGAGAGGCAAGCATGTCAGTGAGTATGGTGCAATGTGCTTGGGTGATGTGCCTGTCTTGGCTGAATACCTAGCAGCATGTTGAAGTTGTGAGATGTGGGTGTGAGGCTTGCAGTAGTGGTAAGTGTGTGAGGGTGCAGTGGAGCACATGAATGTTAGATATGATTCCTAATTACTAGAGATTGCTGATGGGTGAGTGATGGGGCCATGGTGCATTGAGCAGTGTGTGAGTTTGGTGGTACGATGGGTAGGAGATGACATTTGATGCTGCATTCACTGACTTTGACATGAGGTCATTGAACTTTTTCCTGCACAGCAGCCAGGTTCTCAGGGCCAGATTCCTTGAATTGACCCCCCACCCCAACCGCCGCCCCGTGGCATCCTGCTCCCATTCCCTCCTTAGTGTATGCCTTGAGGGCCTCCTGGCCCTCTGTGGATACATGAATTCTCTCCTCCTTTCCACCTCCTGGGTTAAGGCCTCCATCACCCTTTTAGAGAACCTGGGAGCCCTCTCTCCCTGCTTCTCCATGGGTACTTTTATTCCTTTTCTGAAACACTTTTTGTTACCGTTCCACCAGCTGCTGGAACCAGAATTCATTTCCCCTTTAAGAGATGCAGGCTGCCTTTAAGAAGAGCAGGCTAGCTGCATGTACCTGTGCGTTTAGCACTAGACTGCACACTGAGTAGGCAGCACGAAAACTGGCAATATTCAATTTTTAGCCCATAGACTTTACAGATAACATTTGGTCCATATGATCTCCTGGACTGGTTTTGATTGTCTTAGGGGATCTGGGAGGAATTTCCCAAATTGTTTTTCCTTTATTGACTCTGAGTTTTTCTCACTGGTATTTTGCCTCTCTGATTACGAGATGTGGGTAGGGGAAGAAAGGAAGTGTTTAATCATGATGTTCCACCTTGGCCCTTAGCCAAGCTATTCCAGCTCAACTACAACACCAGCATCTACCCAACAATGTGGAAGATTGATCAGGTATGTATGCAGTGTCCACAAAAAGCAGAACAAATCCAATCTGGCCAATTACCGCCCCATCAGTCTACTCCCAATTATCAGCAAAATAATGGAAAGTGTCATCAACAGTGCTTTCAGTGGCACTTACTCAGCAACAACCTGCTCACCGATGCTTAGTTTGGGTTCAGTCAGGGCCACTCAGCTCCAGATTTTATTACAGCCTTGGTCTAAATATGGACAAAAGAGCTGAAATTCAGAGGTGAGGTGTGAGTGACAGCATTTGTCCGAGTGTGGCATCAAGGAGTCCTAGCAAAATTGAAGTCAATGGGAATCAGGGAAAACTCTCCACTGGTTGGAGTTATTCCTAGCACAAAGAAAGATGGTTGTGGTTATTGGAGGCCAATCATCTCATCCCCAGGGGGTTGCTGCAGGAGTTCCTCAGGGTAGTGTGCTAAGCCCAAACATCTTCAGCTGCTTCATCAATGACCTTCCCTCCAAAATAAGGTCAGAAGTGGGGATGTTCCCTAACGATTGGTACTGAACACTGCATTTGCAACTCCTTAGATACTGAAGCAGTCCATGCTTGCATGCAGCAAGACCTGGACAACATTGAGTCTTGGGCAGATAAGTGGCAAATAACATTTGCCTCACGCATGTGCTAGGCAATATCCATCTCCAACAAGAGAGAATTTAACCATCTTCCCTTGACATTCAATGACGTTATAATCTCTGAATCCTGCACCATCAACATCCTGGGGGTAACCATTGACCATAAACTTAACTTAGGGCGGCACAGTGGCGCAGTGGTTAGCACTGCAGCCTCACAGCTCCAGGGACCCGGGTTCGATTCCGGGTACTGCCTGTGTGGAGTTTGCAAGTTCTCCCTGTGTCTGCGTGGGTTTTCTCCGGGTGCTCCGGTTTCCTCCCACAAGCCAAAAAAGACTTGCAGGTTGACAGGTAAATTGGCCATTATAAAGTGTCACTAGTATAGGTAGGTGGTAGTGAAATATAGGGACAGGTGGGGATGTTTGGTAGGAATATAGGATTAGTATAAATGGGTGGTTGATGTTCGGCACAGACTCGGTGGGCCAAAGGGCCTGTTTCAGTGCTGTATCTCTAATCTAATCTAATCTAATCTTAACTGGACCAGCCATATAAATATTGTGGCTACAAGAGAAGGTCAGAGACTGGGAATTCTGTGACGACTAACTCAACTCCTGATTCCTCAAAGCATGTCCACCATCTACAAGGCACATAACAGGAGTGCAATGGAATGTTCTCCACTTGCCTGACTGACAGAGACATGGCTGCAGGATGACATAAATTGGGACCTGAATATTGAAGGGTACATGACATTTAGGAAGGATAGGAACCTAGGAAAAGGTGGAGGGGGTGGCTCTGTTAATTAATGATGGTATTAGCACAATTAAGAGGGATGACCTAAGTTCAAGAAACCAGGATGTAAAAGCAGTTTGGGTCGAGATGAGAAATGATAAAGGTAAGACATCACTTGTGGGAGTGGTGTACAGGCCCCCTAACAAGAACCACATGGTAGGATGGGGTATAAAGGAAGAAATAATGGGTGCTTCTCAAAAAAGTATGGCGATAATCATGGGGGATTTTAATCTACATATAGACTGGAAAAATCAGATGGGCAAAGGTAACCTAGATGAGTTTGTATAATGTTTTCAGGATAGTTTCTTAGAACAACACATTCTGGAGCCAACCAGAGAACAGGCTATATGAGATCTGGTACAGGGCAACAAGATAGGATTAATTAATGACTTCATAGTGAAGGCACCCCAAGACAGCAGCAATCACAATATCATTGAATATTACATTCAGTTTGAGGGAGAGAAGATGGGTCTAAGACAAGTATTTTAAACTGAAATAAGGGCAATTATGAGGGCATAAAAGCAGAGCTAGAAAAAGTGAACTGGCAAAGCAGGTTAAGAGATAGGTCAATAGAGATGCAGTGATAGACATTTAAGGGGATATTTCAGAATAGATACATTCCAACAAGAAAGAAAAATTCCAAGGGGAGAACCCACCATCCATGGTTAACTAAAAAAGTTAAAGATAGTATCAAACTTAAAGAAAAAGCATATAATTGTGCAAAGATGGGTGGCAGGTCAGAAGATTGGACAGAATATCACAAGCAGCAAAGAATGTCAAAGATCAATAAGGAGGGAAAAATTAAAGTACGAGAGAAAGCTGTCCAGAAATATAAAAACAGACAGTAAGAGTTTCCATAGATGTTTAAAAAAGAAAAGAGTTAACAAAGTGAGCGTTGGTCCTATAGAAAGTGAATCTGGGGAATTAATAAGGGAAAATAAGGAGATGGCAGATGAATTGAACAGGTATTTTGCATCTGTCTTCACCACAGAGGATTCAAGTAACATCACAGAAATAGCTGTAAATCAGGAAATGGAAGGGAGGGAGGAATTACTAGATGCAAGAAGGATGTTTCTGAAGGCGGGGGAGTCCAGAACCAGGGGTCACAGTCTAAGGATACGGGGTAAGCCATTTAGGACTGAGATGAGGAGGGATTTCTTCACCCAGAGAGTGGGGAACCTGTGGAATTCTCCACCACAGAAAGCAGTTGAGGCCAAATCATTAAATATATTCAAGAAACAGTTAGATATAGTTCTTAGGGCTAAAGGGATCATGGGATATGGGGAGAAAGTGGGAACAGGGTACCGAGTTTGGATGATCAGCCATGATCGTGTTGAATGGCGGTCCAGGCTCGAAGGACCGAGTGGCCTACTCCTGCTCCTATTTTTCTATGTTTCTAACTCAAGAAAATTACAATCACCAGGGAAGTGGTACTGAGCAAATTCTTGGAGCTGCGGGCTGACAAGTCCCAGAGTCCTGATAGACCTCATCCTCGGGTCTTAAAAGAAGTGGCTAGTAAGATAATTGATGCGTTGGTTTTAATTTTCCAAAATTCCCTAGATTCGGGAAGGTTCTATTATATTGGAAAATAACCAATGTAACACCTTTATTCAAAAAGGGAGGAAGACAGAAAGCAGGAAACTACAAGCCAGTTAGCTTAACATCTGTCATGAACTTTTATTAAAGACATTGTAGCAGGGCACTTAGAAAAAAATCATGGTAATTAGGCAGAGTCAACATGGTTTTGTGAAAGGGAAATCATGTTTAACCAATTTACTGGAGTTCTTTCAAGAAGTAACCTGTGCTGTGGATAAAGGGGAACTAGTGGATGTACTGTACTTAGATTTCCAGAAGGCATTTGATAAGGTGTCACATCAAAGGTTATTGTGGAACATAAAAGCTCATGGTGTCGGGGGTAACATTTTGGCATGGATAGAAGATTGTCTAGCTAACAGGAAACAGAGAATAGGCATAAATGGGTCATTTTCTGGTTGGCAAGATGTAACGAGTTGTGTGCCACAGGGATCAGTGCTGGGGCCTCAACTTTTTACAATTTTTCTAAATGACTTGGATGAAGGGACCGATGGTCTGGTTGCTAAATTTGCTGATGACACAAAGATAGGTAGATGTTACGACCAGGTGAGAAAGAGGTCAAGAGTTCCCTCTCAGCCTTCACCTGGTCTTACCGTAACAGGGTTTAATTTTATACACACCGTTTTTTTTTTTAGCTCCCGCTTAGTGAATCCTTGTTCACTAACTTCCAATTATAAGGCAAAGAAACTAGCCAAATAGGTTTAAAGAAAAAAGGTTGAACTTTATTAAACTTAAACTCTAATTCGGTTAATGCCTCCGGATATGCAACACGCCCATGCTAACATGCATATGCGATACACACATGCAAATGGAGACAGAAAAGAGCAGAAGAAATAAAGTGGATGAGTTTGAGGCAATATCTGAAGATGGTTTTGTTTACAATTCTTCGAATTGGCTGTAAAGTCCTTGATTGTAGGTACGTCTTGCTTTTCGTTGGGGCCCAATATTCTTCTTAAACCTTATTCGATGTATGAGACTGTTCTTTCTTGAAGTTTATGTGTCCACAACGGGTCCAGAGGCTTGTGAGAAAAGATGGGAGCAGACAGGAGAGGTCTTCTCACTCCAGAAGCAAACTGTCTTTTTCTATGCACAATTCAGAAAAAACCCAGGTTGCCAAGTAGATTAGTCATGTGACTAGTTGGTCCAACCACGTCTGTTTTTGGATTCTCTTGTCTTAGCCGACCCTGGAATGTCTCTTCTTACACACAATACCTTGCGTTCAAAGTCCATTGTGGGTTAAACTGGAGAAGGGAATAGCCCCTTTGTTCCTCCAGGCACTATCTGTTGGTATGCAAATGTTTTTTAGCTAAGGGTCAGGCAGCTCTTGTAACAGGCATTCTTTTCTTCCCAGCAAGTTTAAAATCAATGTTCATATGACAAAATTAATATACCTCATTCTTGGCAGGTGGGGGCCTGCATGACACCTCCACACCCAGCAGAATTAAATGCGATTTGAGAAAAGCACATTTCATTAAAAAGGGTTGCGAGAGAAAATATAAAATACAGGAAAAAGCATGCGTCTCTCTCTCAGTCATTCGAATTCATTCATAAATCCTAATGCTGGTGCTGATGACAAGTATAGGTAGGAAAGTAACTTGTGAAGAGGATATATATAGGTTCAGTGAGTGGGCAAAGACCTGGCAAATGGAGTATAATAGGGGAAAGTGGGAAATTGTCCACTTTGGCAGGAAGAATAAAAAAGAAGCATATTATCTAAATGGTGAGAGATTGCAGAGTTCTGAGATGCAGAGGGATCTGGGTGTCCTAGTGCATGAATCGCAAAAGGTTAGTATGCAGGTACAGCACGTAATTAGGAAAGCTAATAGAATGTTATCATTTATCGTGAGAGGAATTGAATACAAAAGTAGGGAGGTTATGCTTCAGTTATACAGGGCATTAATGGGACCACATCTGGAGTACTGTGTACAGTATTGATCTCCTTATTTAAGGAAGGATGTAAATACATTGGAAGCAGTACAGAAAAGGTGTACTAGGCTAATACCTGGAATGGGTGGGTTGTCTTATGAGCAAAGATTTGACAGGCTAGGCTTGGAGTGAAAGGTTATCGGGGGTGGGGGGAATGTGGAGTTGAGGTTACAATAAGATCAGCCATGATCTTGTTGAATGGCAGAGCAGGCTCAAGGGGCCGAGTGGCCTATTTCTGCTCCTAATTTATATGTTTGTAAGCTTGGATGAGTGCAGCTCCAATAACATTCAAGAAGTTCAATGCCATCCACGACAAAGCACCCCACTTGATCAGCACCCAGTCCACAACCTTAAACATTCACACCCTCCATCACTGGTGCATAGTGGCAGCAGGGTGTACCATAGACAAGATTCGCTGCAGCAACCCGCCAAGGCTTCTTCAACAGCACCTTCCAAACCCGTGATATCTACCACCTAGAGTAACAAGGGCAACAGAAGCATGGGAACACCACCACCTGCAAGTAGCCCTCCAAGTCACACACCATCTGACTTGGGTGGGCGGTGGTGTAGTAGTATTGTCACTGGACTAGTAACCCAGAGACCCAGGGTATTGCTCTGGGGACATGGGTTCAAATCCCACCACAGCAGAAGGTGCAATTTGAATTCAATTAATAAATCTGGAATTAAAAAGCTAGTCTAATGATGGCCATGAAACCATTGTCGATTGTTGTAAAAAGCCATCTGATTCACTAATGTCCTTTAGGGAAGGAAATCTGCTGTCCTTACCTGGTCTGGCCTACATGTGACTCCAGACCCACAGCAATGTGGTTGACTCTTACATGCCCTCTGAAATGGCCTAGCAAGCCACTCAGTTATGGCAATTAGGGATGGGCAATAAATGCTGGCCTGGCCAGCGACGCCCACATCCCATGAATGAATAAAAAAATATATATCGCCGTTCCTTCACTATTGCTGTATAAAGAACAGCATTGTTAGTGTACCTATACCACATGGAGCACAGCAGTTCAAGAAGGCAGTTCACCACCACCTTCTCAAGGGCAATTAGGAATGGGCAAGAAATGCTGGCCTTGCCAGCGATGCCCACATCCCAAGAACGAATATAAAAAAAATCATTGTGTGTGTCAGGCTCAATGAACCAGCTGGTCTTTTCCTGCCCATCAACTTTATGTGTCCATTTGTTCACATTGTCCTAGAATTATGCTCCCAAAAAATTGTCAGGCCTCTTTAAGGCCCACTATAGCACTCCATTCAAATTAAAAAAAAAAGCAGTATCAGAAAGAACATTCTCGAGCCATTCATGTCTGAAACGGATGTCAACAATGACAGGTTTCTGGAACTGTGATGTTATTTGTTGAATGAATGATGTGGTTGGCAATAAAAGTATAGGAGGCAGCAAAAAGCAGATTGCATTGTAAATCTGAGGAACGGGAATCACATTGTGATTGGGAATCAGTAGAGTGAGCAAAAATGGAGAAATTGTCAATCAAATGCTCATTTGCATAACTTATCAAGTTGTGTACTGTTGTCAATTTGCGTTGATTTTTAAGAAATGGCCTAGTATTTTTCACATCACAAGGCAGATTAAGTTTAGGGAATGGGAAGAATGTTGCCCTCTATTGACAATCATGCCTGTTTATATTCTATTTTGCCAGTAATGAATGATGATTTTTTTGAGGAGTTAATTACCTAAAAATTGGACACAAGAAACAAAAAATATTTTTGGGAGCTAAAAATATTTTAAAACTTGATGTGATGCAGTTCCACTGTGCAATTTTTGAAGTCACATAGAACTTAATCATGTTGCTAAGATACTATCAAATTCATCAGTTATATTTTAATTTAGTGCAGAAAGTCCCTATGGGTATAAAAATATAGAGTAATCAGTTCATTATAAACTGGCAGGGCCTTGAGGTGTCAGAAACAGGCTTTGAATTACTTCTAACTGATACTCTCAGCAAGCAAGATGTGCAAACACAGTATCAATGACTGTGAGTTCTGTTGCCTAGAAACCCTTAGAGGTGCTTCACAATGGTTTTAAATTGGAACAGTGATAATTTTAAAATACTAGAATCTGTGAGGGATGGAGGGGTTCCCCTTCATGCAAAAAAAGACTAGCTTACATTTGTTTAGTTGTTTGACTTGTTCATACCATCTTTTTAATTATATCTCCTTATGCCAGTCACAAGAAAGAACTGATAAAGCATGACTCCAAAATTCTTGGGGAGCTGGTGCACTGGCGTAAGTGAGGTGGGGTAGGACTTACAGCTGTTAAAATCCCAGGATCAACTAATTTTCATAACGCTGGCATGACCCCAAAATTCTTGGGGAGCTGGTGCACTGGCGCAAGTGAGGTGGGGTAGGACTTATAGCTGTTAAAATCCCAGGATCAACTAATTTTCATAATGCTGGCAGGACAAGGCCAGGAATCACTTAACACAATGCATTTCTGCAGGGAGAGGGGGGAAGGGGAAAGGATTTTTCTTCATTTGAAGAGAATGAAGCAGTAATGGTGGGAAAATGAGGCCTACAGTCCAACCAGGATTTCCTTCCCCCATTCTTCTCCTTCTCCTTGTAGTGCTGGGCTCCTTTTTGATGGTCGTAATCCTATTGGGAGCTTAACTTACATATTTAATGAACACAAACTAAAGAAAATGGATTGGTGCTGGTGGAAGTCCTACTGCAGTAGAAATCTAGTGTGAAGAGAAGAATCCTATGACATAGAGTCAACCTGTCCCATGTCCTTTCCAGAACCTAAGCGCCCTGAGAGAAGGGTCACTTCCTCCCAAGAGGCTCACAATATTTTCCTGCCATCTATGTCTCAGATTTAACAAACAGAAAATCCTGGAAATATTCAGTAGGTGTGGCAGCAACTGTGGAGAGAGAAAGAGTGTTGACTTTTCAGGTCGATGACCTTTCATCAGAACTGAGCATCTCAGATCCTAGTGCCTGAAATGTTGAATGTCCCAAACAGGAGTATATTATGAAGTTGTCACTATAGTAATGACTTTAACCTAAAATGGCAGCAAAAAGGATAAATCTTTACCAAAAGAATGTTTTTAAAATTAATATTAAAGGTGCGCGTGGATGTTACATTTTGGCAGTATCAAAAAAGTATTCATAAAGAACAGCCCAATTGAGATCAGAAAGACTACACAAAAGGACAATGTGAATAATGGCAAATGGGTTTGAAGGCAGGTCCAGTATGGTCAAAATTCCATTGACAAAGGGTGTCCAGCTTCCACATTGGCTTTTGAGATAAATGTACTGAGACATACAAACAAGAAGTGTCCCAGGTTGGACAAGTGAACTCAATTGGAGCTGTGGTAGGGCCATGATAATTGGAATCAGTGCATCCAGGACAGAGAGAAAAAATATCAGCAGGGGTTCCTGCCCATCCAGTTACCACAGACAGAAAATGAGTGTATGTGGGTTTCAGGATGGGGCTAACAACAACGACTTGTATTTGTATATCGTCTTTAATGTAATAAAATGTCCTATGGTGCATCACAGGGGCATTATATAAAAAAACACTGAGCCACTTAAGAAGATATTAGGGCAGATGACCAAAAGCTTGGTCAAATACATAGGTTTTAAGAAGTGTCTTAAAGGAGTAAAGTGAAGTAGAGGCATGGGGTTATAGGGAGGGAACTCCAAAGCTTAGGGCACAGATAGCTGAAGGCATGTCTACCAGTGATGGAGTGATTAAAATTGGGAATTCCCAAGAGGCTAGAATTAGAGGATCGTGGATATCTTGGAAGGTTGTGCTACTGGAGGAGATTTCAGAGATAGGGAGGGGCGAGCCCATGGAGGAATTTGAAAACAAGAATGAGAATTTTAAATTTGTGGCATTGTTTAACTGGGAGCCAGTGTAGGTGATGAGCAGGGGAGATGGTGGTGTAACAATAATGTCACTGGATTATTAATCTAGAGGTCCAGGCTAATGCCCTGGGGATACAGGTTCAAATCCCACCATCACAGCTGGTGGAATTTAAATTCAATTAATGACAAAAATCTGGGATTGAAAGCTACTCTCGGTAATGGTGCCATGAAACTATCACTGATTGTTGTAAAAACCCATCTGGTTCATTAATGTCCTTGAAGGAAGGAAATCTGCCAACATTACCTAGGCTGGCCCAGACCCACAGTAATGTGGTTGTCTCTTAATTTCCCTCTGAAATAGCCTAGCAGTCAGGTCAAGGCAATTAGGGATGGGCAACAAATGCTGGCCTTGCCAGCAACATCCACATCCCAAAAAAGAATATATTTAAAAAATTTGGTGCGAATTAGAACATGGGGAGCAGAGTTTTGGATGACCTCAAGGTTTTGGAGGGTAGAATGTCGGAGACCAGCCAGGACTGTTTTGGAATAGTCAAGTCTAGAGGTAAAAAAGGCAGGAATGAGGGTTTCAGCAGCAGAGGAGCTGAGGCGGGGCAGAATCGGGTGATGTTACAGAGGTGCAAATAGGCGGTCTTAGTGATTGCACGGATATGTGGTCGGACGCTCATCTTGGGGTCAAATATAACCCCAAGTCTGCGAACAGTTTGATTCAGCATCAGACCATTGCCAGGGAGAGAGTTGGAATGGGTGGCTGGGGAGCGGGGTTTGTGGCGGAGACCGAAGACAATGGCTTTTGTCTTCCCAATATTTAATTGGAGGACATTTCTGTTCATCCAGTAGTGGATAGCAATTTAGAGGCAGTGGAGGGGTTGACAGAGGTGGTGGTGAAGTAGAGCTGGGTGTCGCCAACGTAAATGTGAAAACTGATGTGTTTACAGATGACGTCGTTGAGGGATAGCATGTAGATGAAAAATAGGAGGAGCCAAGGGTTGGGAGACGCCAGTGACAACTGTGTGGGTTTGGGAAGAGAAGCCATTGTAAGCGATACTCTGGCTATGATTAAATAGATAAAAAATGGAACCAGGTGAGACCAGTCCCACCCAGCTGGATGACAGTGGAGAGAAGTTGGTGGATGGAGTGATTAACTTTGTCAAAAGCTGCAGACAAGTTGAGAAGCATGAGGAGGAATAGTTTACCTTTATCACAGTTACATAGATGTCATTTGTTAACTGTGGGAAGCGGTGGCATAGTGGTACTGTCACTGGACTAGTAGTCCAGAGGCCCAGGCTGGTTCTCTGGGGACATGGGTTTGAATCCCACCACAGAAGATGATGAAATTTGAATTCAATTATAAAAATCTGGAATTAAAAAATAAAGCTAGTCAAATGGCGACCTATTGTCGCTTGTTGTAAAAACCCATCTGGTTCACTAATACCCTTTAGGAAAAGAAATCTGCTGTCTTTATCTGGTCTGGCCTATGTGTGACTCCAGATCCACAACAATGTGGTTGACTCTTAAATGCCCTCTAAAATGGCCTAGCAAGCCACTCAGTTCAAGGGCATAATGCTGGCATGGCCTAGCCAGTGACGCCCACAATTTAGAAGACTAGGAGGCGAAATGATTGAAACATATAAGATCCTGAGGAGTCTTGACAGGGTGGATGTGGAAAGGATGTTTCCCCTTGTGGGGGAATCTCGAACTAGGGGTCACTGTTTAACAATAAGGGGTCGCCCATTTAAGACAGAGATGAGGAGAATTTATTTCTCTCAGAGAGTCATGAGTCTTTGGAATTCTGTTCCTCAAAAGTAGGTGGAAGCAGAGTCTTTGAATATTTTAAAGGCAGAGGTAGATAGATTCTTGATAAGCAAGATGGGAGTCATTCAAAGAGGAAATAGTGAGAGTTCAGAGCCAACATGTACCCGTTAAGTGAAGGGTAGGACCAACAAGTCCAGGGAACCCTGGATGTCAAGGGATATAGAGGATCAGATCATGAAAAGAAAGAGGCTTATGGCAGATTCAGAGCGCTGAAAACAGTGGAACACTAGAGGAGTATAGAAAGTGTAGGGGGGGTACTTAAAAAAGTAATTAGGAAAGCGAAGACGGGACATGAATAAACACTGGCGGGCAAGATAAAGGAAAATCCTAAGGCGTTTTATAAGTATATTAAGGGCAAGAGGATAACCAGGGAAAGAATAGGGCCCATGAGGGGCCAAAGTGGCAATCTGTGTGTGGAGCCGGAGGACATAGGTGAGGTTTTAAATTATTACTTTTCATCTGTGTTCACTATGGAGAAGGATGATGTAGGTGTAGAGATCAGGGAGTGGGATTGTGATATACTTGAACATATTAGCATTGAAAGGGAGGAAGTACTAGCTGTTTTAGCAGACTTAAAAGTGAATAAATCCCCAGGCCCAGATGAGATGTATCCCAGGCTGTTATGTGAGGCAAGGGAGGGGATAGCAGTGGCTCTGACACAAATTTTCAAATCCTCTCTGGCCACAGGAGAGGTACCAGAGGACTGGAGGACAGCGAATGTGGTACCATTATTTAAGAAGAGTAGCAGGGATAAACCAGGTAATTACAGGCCAGTGAGTCTAACATCAGTGGTTGGGAAACTATTGGAAAAAATTCTGAGGGACAGGATTAATCTCCACTGGAGAGGCAGGGATAGTCCGCATTGCTTTGTCAGGGGGAGATCGTATCTAACTAACTTGATTGAATTTTTCAAGGTGGTGACTAGATGTGTAGATGAGGGTAAAGCAGTTGATGTAGTCTACATGGACTTCAGTAAGGCTTTTGATAAGGGCCCGCATGGGAGATTGGATCCCATGGGATCCAGGGCAATTTGGCAAATTGGATCCAAAATTGGCTTAGTGGCAGTAAGCAGAGGGTGATGGTCGAGGGTTGTTTTTCGAGTGGAAGCTTTGACCAGTGATGTACCACAGGGATCGGTGCTGGGACCCTTGCTGTTGGTAGTGTACATTAATGATTTAGACGTGAATATAGGAGGTATGATCAGTAAGTTCGCAGATGACACGAAAATTGGTGGTGTCGTAAATAGTGAGGAGGAAAGCCTTAGTTACAGGATGATATAGATGGGCTGGTAAGATGGGCTGAGCAGTGGCAAATGAAATTTAATCCTGAGAAGTGTGAGGTGATGCATTTTGGGAGGACTAACAAGGCATGGGAATACACAATGGGTGGTAGGACCCTAAGAAGTACAGAGGGTCAGAGGGACCTTGGGGTACTTGTCCATAGATCACTGAAGGCAGCAGCACAGGTAGATAAGGTGGTTAGGAAGGCATATGGTATACTTGCCTTTATTAGCTGAGGCATAGAATATAAGAGCAGGGAGGTTATGATGGAGCTGTATAAAACGCTAGTTAGGCCACAGCTGGAATACTGTGTACAGTTCTGGTCTCCACACTGTAGGAAGGATGTGATTGCACTGGAGAGGGTGCAAAGGAGATTCACCTGGATGTTGCCTGGGCTGGAGCATTTCAGCTATGAAGAGAGACTGAAAAGGCTAGCGTTGTTTTTCTTAGAGCAGATAAAGCTGAGGGGGGACATGATTGAGGTATACAAAATTATGAGGGGTATTGATAGGTTAGATAGGAAGAAACTTTTTCCCTTAGCGGAGGGGTCAATAACCAGGGGGCATAGATTTAAGGTAAGGAGCAGGAGGTTTAGAGGGGATTTGAGGACATTTTTTTTCACTCAGAGGGTGGTTGGAATCTGGAACGCACTGCCTGAAGAGGTGGTAGGGGCAGGACCCCTCACAGCACTTAAGAAGTATTTAGATGAACACTTGAAATGCCATAGCATATAAGGCTACGGGCCAAATGCTGGAAAATGGGATTAGAATAGTTAGGTGCTTGATGGTCAGCAAAGACATGACGGACCAAAGGGCCTGTTTCTGTGCTGTATAACTCTAAGACTCTAAGGGGTGGAAGGTTATTGGGGGTAGGTGGAAATGTGGAATAATCAGTTCTGCCATGAACTTATTGAATGGCGGAGCAGGCTTGAAGGGCCGAGTAACCTACTCCTGTTCCTAATTTGTATGTTCGTATGTTTGTATCCCATGAACAAATAAAAAAACAATGTTGATAAGCGCAGTTTCAGTACTGTGGCAGGGGCAGAAACCTGATTGGAAGGGAGTCAAACATGGAACTAGGCAGTGAGCTCCCCAATGGTTTAGTAGTTAGCATCCTGACACTCAAGGCCCAGAATTCCTGGGGCTGGAGAGGGAGGAAAGTCTGAATTCCTGGGGGTGGGGGTGGGGATAGGTTGCAATCTGTATAAGAACCTGGTTAGGCTGGAACTTCTCCCCATTTGCTTTGGTATTTTAGTTTCTTGTAAGGGTGAAGGGGTGGTGGGGGTGGGGGGGGGGCGGTGGCAGATGGTGCAGTGGTGTGACAGTGGCATAGTGGTAATGTCACTAAACTAGTAATCTAGCCCAGGCTAATGCCCTAGGGGCACAGGTTCAAATCCCACCATGGCAGCTGGTGGAATTTAAATTCAATTAAATTAATTTTAAAAAGTCTGGAATTGAAAGCTAGTCTCAGTAATGGTGCCATGAAACTATCAGTAATTGGTGTAAAAACCCATCTAGTTCACTAATTTCCTTTCGGGAAGGAAATCTGCCGTTCTTGCCTGGTCTAGTCTACATGTGACTCCAGACCCACAGCAATGTGGTTGACTCTTAACTGTCCTCTGAAATGGCCTACCAAGTCACTCAGTTGTCAAAAGCAATTAGGGATGGGAAACAAATGCTGGCCTTGCCAGCAACACGCCACATCCCATGAAAGAATTTAAAAAAAATGGCTAATGTTCTGCTGCCCCCTTTGTTAAGGGGGCATACTAGCTGATGTTCTGGTCTTCACTGGGAAATTCCATTTTTCACACCCTTGAAAGGCCTCAGCAGAATTCATGCCAGCTGAGAACTAGTGTAAGTGTCTTTTGAGCCTTCTGAAATTCCTAAAATTTAATAGATTAAGGTAATCGATACTGAGGTTGAGGGGTGGGGGTATGGGGGAGGTGGTGGGGTGGAGTGGGGTGGAACTCTTGGTCAGTGACTTTGCCTGGAGGCTAAATAGCTCCTTTTGGAGCTGTAAACTGAAGAAAAGTCTTTTGCCTTCAGCTCCATTGTGGAGCTGCTGTGGGCAGTGCTTCACAAAGCACTATACTGGGTTTGTGCACAGATGATGTGCAAGCTTATGTCAGTAATTAGACTTAGCGTCACCAATTATTTGAACTGATGAGCCATTTAATTAATGAAAAATTATGTTGTTGAGTTCATGAAGGTTACATTGAAAGAGCTTACACTGCAGACAACAGGGCTCCTGTTGCAATGCCAGGTTTCCATGGTGACCTCTGCTTTAGAGCCAACTGATTTTTGATATCTATGCCAGAAACCTGTCAGTAATGGCTCTAAAAAAGCCATTACTGCCCTTTAATCTTCCCCTCCCAATTCATCCCCTGTCCAGATCTCAGACCTGTATTTGGAAATGTTGTCATTGTGAGAAATGCCATACCCCCTCTCTATGTAGGAGAGTGGGAAATTCTCAATGACTGACAAACACTTCTTCTATGACTGTGTAGAATAGAGTGTTGAGGAGAGCCATCATTCAGCCTGAAGAGTTGTAGAACATTGCAGGGAAACATAACTATGAATTGAAACATCACGCTGATCATAAATTTCCATTTTATATACTGAGTGGGGAAATCCCTATTCCTCTGGCTGACGTTACATGGTGCTGTGTGTGATTTGACTGGCCTTTGTGAGGATCTGTTTTTGTCAGTGCTGTGCTTGATATGACTACTATGATGCACTTTCATTTCCGTGGGTTGTTATTTGATGCAGTTCAGTCAGTTAGAAAGAAGTGAGAGGAAGGATGTGACAAAATATTTTCCCCAGTAGACACTGAAATACTGGAGTTTGTGATTTTTGTAGATTTGTCATCCATCTTAAAAGGTAGAATAACTAAACATTTTTTGTATTAATTCAAAGTGTTTAGATCCTAATCATAAATGCCAGTTTCAAAAACTTGCAGAACAGTGAATAATGAAATCACTCTACTAGTCTGCATGTCTGCAGTTTAATATTTAAATCTTGCTAAAAGGCTGTCTTGCTGAATTTCATGTCTCTGCAAAAGGCTCTTCCCACAGCTTGAGCTGCTCCTATCAAAAGTAGGTGGGGGGTTTTCAGACTTGCCTTTCTCATGTAGGCCTCTTAAGGTCAGATGAAGGATGTCTTTTAATCATCTCTTGCTTCATTTTGCTCCATTCATTATTTGTATTATCAGGCAGTCCTATATTTTTGCAGTTTCTTTCCCATCTATAGTTTTCTTCATTATTCTTCACTCCTACTGGGATTTAAATCATACCACACAAGAAGTCCAAGATGGGTATTTCTTAAGGAATTCCAAACTCATTGTAATATTGAGATGAAGATGAGGAGTTTGAGAGGTCAACAATGCACCTGTTATGCTGATCATTTAAAGTTCCAATTTTTATCCTCCAATCAATAAGATAAGTTAGCTCAGACCAGGGATCTAAGCTGCTAAGTTCCTCTTCTTTATGGTTCAGTACCATATCACACAAGAATGTTAAAAAAGCACAAAATGGTGCTGGGGTGGCATTTGGGGCCCTTACAATTTTTAGACAATGATACTTAATCTTCTTCTTTGGCCTCCTTGTCTCGAGAGACAATGGGTAAGCGCCTGGAGGTGGTCAGTGGTTTGTGAAGCAGCGCCTGGAGTGGCTATAAAGGCCAATTCTGGAGTGACAGACTCTTCCACAGGTGCTGCAGATAAAATTGGTTGTCGGGGCTGTTACACAGTTGGCTCTCCCCTTGCGCTTCTGTCTTTTTTCCTGCCAACTGCTAAGTCTCTTCGACTCGCCACACTTTAGCCCCGCCTTTATGGCTGTCCGCCAGCTCTGGCGATCGCTGGCAACTGACTCCCACGACTTGTGATCAATGTCACAGGACTTCATGTCGCGTTTGCAGACGTCATTAAAGTGGAGACATGGACGGCCGGTGGGTCTGATACCAGTGACGAGCTCGCTGTACAATGCGTCCTTGGGGATCTTGCCATCTTCCATGCGGCCCACATGGCCAAGCCATCTCAAGCGCCGCTGGCTCAGTAGGGTGTATATGCTGGGGATGTTGGCCGCCTCGAGGACTTCTGTGTTGGAGATACGGTCCTGCCACCCGATGCCAAGGATTCTCTGGAGGCAGCGAAGATGGAATGAATTGAGATGTCGCTCTTGGCTGACATACGTTGTCCAGGCCTCGCTGCCGTAGAGCAAGATACTGAGGACACAGGCTTGATACACTCGGACTTTTGTGTTCCGTGTCAGTGCGCCATTTTCCCACACTCTCTTGGCCATGCTGGATATAACAGTGGAAGCCTTTCCCATGCGCTTGTTGATTTCTGCATCGAGAGACAGGTTACTGGTGATAGTTAAGCCGAGGTAGGTGAACTCTTGAATTGCTTCCAGAGCGTGGCCGCCGATATTGATGGATGGAGCATTTCTGACGTCCTGTCCCATGATGTTCATTTTCTTGAGGCTGATGGTTCGGCCAAATTCGTTGCAGGCAGCTGCAATCCTGTTGATGAGTCTCTGCAGACACTTTAGTTTAGTTTAGAGATACAGCACTGAAACAGGCCCTTCGGCCCACCGAGTCTGTGCCGACCATCAACCACCCATTTATACTAATCCTATATTCCTACCACATCCCCACCTGTCCCTATATATTTCCCTACCACCTACCTATACTAGGGGCAATTTATAATGGCCAATTTACCTATCAACCCGCAAGTCTTTGGCATGTGGGAGGAAACCGGAGCACCCGGAGGAAACCCACGCAGACACAGGGAGAACTTGCAAACTCCACACAGGCAGTACCCAGAATTGAACCCGGGTCGCTGGAGCTGTGAGGTTACGGTGCTAACCACTGCGCCATTGTGCCGCCCAGTGTGAGATGTTAATGCAGCATCGTCAGCAAAGAGGAGTTCCCTGATGAGGACTTTCCGTACTTTGGTCTTCGCTCTTAGATGGGCAAGGTTGAACAACCTGCCACCTGATCTTGTGTGGAGGAAAATTCATTTTTCTGAAGACTTGAACGCATGTGAGAACAGCAGGGAGAAGAAGATCCCAAACAGTGTAGATGCGAGAACACAGCCCTGTTTCTCGCCACTCAGGATAGGAAAGGGGTCTGATGAGGCACCGCTATGCTGAATTGTGCCTTTCATATTGTCATGGAATGAGGTGATGATACTTCGTAGCTTTGGTGGACATCCGATTTTTGCTAGTAGTCTGAAGAGACCACGTCTGCTGACGGGGTCAAAGGCTTTGGTGAGATCAATGAAAGCAACGTCGAGGGGCATCTGTTGTTCACGGCATTTCTCCTGTAGCTGGCGAAGGGAGAACAGCATGTCAATGGTGGATCTCTCTGCTCGAAAGCCACACTGTGCCTCAGGGTAGACACGCTCAGCCAGCTTCTGGAGCCAGTTTAAAGCGAATCGAGTGAAGACTTTCCCCACTATGCTGAGCAGGGAGATTCCACGGTAGTTGTTGCAGTCACTGCGGTCACCCTTGTTCTTATAGAGGGTGATGATATTGGCATCGCGCATGTCCTGTGGTACTGCTCCCTCGTCCCAGCACAGGCAAAGTAGTTTGTACAGTGCTGAAAGTATAGCAGGCTTGGCACCCCTGATTATTTCAGGGGTAATGCCGTCCTTCCCAGGGGCTTTTCCGCTGGCTAGAGAATCAGTGGCATCACTGAGTTCCGATTTTGTTGGCTGTACATCCAGCTCATCCATGACTGGCAGAGACTGGGCTGCATTGAGGGCGGTCTCAGTGACAACATTTTCCCTGGAGTAGAGTTCTAGGTAGTGCTCCACCCAGCGGTCCATTTGCTTGCGTTGGTCAGTGATTGTGTCCCCTGATTTAGATTTGAGGGGGCGATCTTCTTGATGGTTGGCCCAAAGCTCTCTTAATGCTATCATACATTCCTCTGTTGTTTCCAGTGTCAGAGGCCAGCTGAATATGACTGCATAGGTGTTGCCAGTAGTCATTTAATTTACTACCTACTTAATCTGGTGTCTTTCTACACATGTCTGATTGTGAAAAGGCATGTTTTCTACAGGCAATATAAAAATAGTTTACAAAATGAAAAGTGATGGATAGCACAAGAGTAAATGACATCAAAAGATAATAAATGTCTTGAAACACATTATTTGAATGTATGACCCATATGACAACTCAGAAAACCAACTTTTCATGCCTTAACTACAGTGAAGTCTTGTGCACTATCAGAGTAGTCAAGTGATATTCGCAGTTTATAGGAACTGAATTTCATCTACTTACTCTCCCACCTTAGTGATGACTGTGGGAGATTGGGCGGGGAAGGTGAGAAGGCAAGCACTGAGGTCAGAATCCGCTGCAGGCTGCTGTCATGACTCTAATTATCACTCAACAACAACTTACATTTATCTAGGGCCTTTATCATATTAAAATGTCCCATGCTTCATAAGAGCGTTATCAGACAAAATTTGATAACTGCACCACATAAGGACATAGAATCATTGAACCATAGAACAATTACGGCACAGAAGCAGGCCATTCTGCCCATCGTGTCCGTACTGGCTGAAAAACTAGCCGCCCAATCTATTCCCATCTTCCAGCACTTGGTCCATAGCCTTGCAGGTTACAACACTTAGGTGCATGTCCAGGTGCATTTTAAAAGAATTAAGGGTTTCTACCTCTACCACCATTCCTGGCAGCGAATTCCAGACACCCACCACCCTCTGGGTGAAAAAGTTTTTCCTCATGTCCCCTCTAATCCTTCTACCAATCACCTTAAATCTGTGTACCCTGGTAACTAACCTCCCCGCTAGGGGAAACAGGTCCTTCCTGTCCACTCTGTCTGGGCCCCTCATAATTTTGTGCACCTCATTTAAGTCTCCCCTCAGCCTCCTCAGTTCCAGGGAAAACAACCCTAGCCTATCCAATCTTTCCTTATAGCTGCAACTTTCAAGCCCTGGCAACATTCTTGTAAATCTCCTCTGCACTCTCTCCAGAGCAATTATGTCCTTTCTGTAATGTGGTGACCAGAACTGTACACAATACTCCAGCTGTGGCCTAATCAGCGTTTTATATAGTTCCAACATCACATCCCTGCTTTTGTATTCTGTACCTCATCCAATAAAGGAAAGCAATCTATATGCCTTCTTCACCACTATTTACCAACATTTTCCTTAAGACAGATGTTAAGCTAACTGGCCTATAGTTTCCTGCTTTCTGTCTCCCTCCCTTTTTGAATAAAGGAGTTACATTCACTATTTTCCAATCTAACGGAATCTTCCCCGAATCTAGGGAATTTTGTAAAATTAAAACCAGCGCATCAACTATCTTACTAGCCACTTCTTTTAACACACTAGGATGAAGTCCATGAGGACCCAGGGACTTGTCAGCGCACAGCTCCAAGTCCTGGTGATTGTAATTTTCTTGAGTTCCTCCCTCCCTGCCATTTCCTGACTTACAGCTAATACTGGGATGTTACTTGTATACTCAATAGTGAAGATCGATGCAAAATACCTGTTCAATTCATCTGCCATCTCCTTATTATCCATTATTAATTCCACAGACTCACTTTCTATAGGACCAACGCTCACTTTGTTAATTCTTTTCTTTTTTAAATATCTGTAGAAACTCTTACTATCTATCTTTATATTTCCAGCTAGCTTTCTCTAATACTCTAATTTCACCTTCCGTATCAATCTTTCAGTCATTCTTTGCTGTTTTTTATATTCTGTCCAATCTTCTGACCGGCATCCCATCTTTGTTCAATTATATGCTTTTTCTTTAAGTTTGATACTATCTTTAGTATCAATAATGTCAATAATAGAGTCATAGAGAGATACAGCACCGAAACAGGCCCTTCAGCCCACCGAGTCCACGCCGACCATCAACCACCCATTTATACTAATCCTACACTAATCCCATTTTCCCTCTCACATCCCCTCAATTCTCTTACCACCTACCTAAACTAGGGGCAATTTTTTTACAATAGCCAACTTACCTATCAACCCGCAGTCTTTGGCATATGGGAGGAAACCCACGCGGTCACAGTGAGAATCTGCAAACTCCGCACAGGCAGTACCCAGAACCAAACCCAGTTCGCTGAAGCTGTGAGGCTGCGGTGCTAACTTCTGCAATAAAATCATTTAGAACCAAAGAACCATAGAAAAGTTACGGTGCAGAAAGAGGCCATTCAGCCCATCATGTCTGTGTCGGCTGCAAAACTAGCCACCCAATCTAATCCCACCTCCAGCACCTGGTCCGTAGCCTTGCAGGTTACAGCACTTCAGGTGCAGGTCCAGGTAACTATGGAATGAGTTGAGAGTTTTTGCCTCCATCACTGATCTGGGCAGTGAATTCCAGACACCCACCACCCTCTGGGTGAAAAAGTTTTCCCTCATGTTCCTCTTATCCTTCCACCAATCACCTTAAATCTGTGTCCTCTGGTAATTGACCTCTCCACTAGGGGAAACAGGTCCTTCCTGTCTAGTCTATTTAGGCCCCTCATAATTTTGTATACCTCAATTAAGTCACCCCTCAGCCTCCTCAGTTCTAAGGAAAACAACCTTAGCCTATCCAATTTTTCCTCAAAGCTGCAACTTTCAAGCCCTGCAAAAGTCTTGTAAATCTCCTCTGTACTCTCTCCAGAGCAATTATGTCTTTCCTGTAATGTGGTGACCAGAACTGTACACAATACTCCAGCTGTGGTCTATGCCTTCTTCACCACTGTATATACTTGTCCTGCCACCTTCAGGGACCTGTGGAAATGCACTCCAAGGTCTCACTTCTTCTACCCCTCTTAATATCCTCCCATTTATTGTGTATTCTCTCACTTTATTTGCCCTCCCCAAATGCATTACCTCACACTTCTCTGGATTGAATTCCATTTGCCACTTTCCCGCCCACTCAACCAAACCATTGATATCATTCTGGAGTCTACCGTTATTCTCTTCACTGTCAACTACACAGCCAATTTTTGTGTCATCAGCAAATTTCCCAATCATGCCTCCCATATTTAAGTCCAAATCATTAACATATACCACAAACAGCAAGGGACCCAACAATGAGCACTGTGGAATGCCACTGGAAACCGCTTTCCATTCACAAAAACATCTGTTGACTACTACCCTTTGTTTCCTGTCACTGAGCCGAATCTGGATCCACCTGCCACATTCCCCTGTATCCCATGGGCTTTCATTTTACTGACCAGTCTGCCATGTGGGATCTTGTCAAATGCTTTACTAAAATCCATGTAGACCACATCCACTGCACTACCCTCATCAATCCTCCCCGTCACTTCTTCATAATACTCAACTAAGTTAATACGTCATGACCTTCCCCTAACAAATCCATGCTGACTATCCCTGATTAACCTATGCCTTTCTAAGTGGCAGTTTATCCTATCCCTCAGAATTAATTCTAACAATTTACCCACCACCGGGTCAGACTGACTGACATATTAGGACATGTGACCAAAAGCTTGGTCAAAGAGCCTTAAAGGAGGGAAAAGGGATGGAGAGGCGGACTGGTTTAGGGAGGAAGTTCCAGAGCTTAGGGACTGGGCAGCTGAAGACATGGCTGCCAATGGAGGGGTGAAGGAAATTGGGGACATACAAGAGGCCAGAATTGAAAGAATGCAGAGTTCTTGGAGAATTATAGGGCTGGAGGAGGTTACAGAAATAGGAAGGGGCAAGGCAATGGAGGGATTTGAACACAGGGATGAGAATTTTAAACCTGAAGCATTGCTAGACCAGGAGCCAATGTAGGTTAGTGAGCACAGGGGTTCTGAATGAACATGACTTGGTGCAAGTTAGGACACTGGCAGCAGAGTTTTGGATTAGCTGAAGTTTATGGAATATAGGAGATGGGAGGCCAGACAGGAGAGCATTGGCATACATTCACTCACTCTCACTCTTTTATTGATTCACATACACTCTTATTCAGCCACCATTTATCTCTCAACTAACACTTTACAACCAAATTATTAATCATACCAAGCACAGCAGAGAATCTAGGGAAGTAGTTTGCTCTGAGTGAAGTATGTTCAATCTATGACAGGGCTCACTCCAGCAGCTCCTGAAATAAATGACTCACATTAACCACCTTTAATATGGAGAAGTGCTTTCTGTTGATCACCTTCATTTGCCTCATACGTACTTGAGTAGATTTCCATAAATGCTTCCAAGGATGCTATCACTCGATAATCAGGAAACCTTTATCATTAACTGTTAATTAAGCAGTTAACCTATTGGCCTGTTGTTTATTTTAAAATCCTTGACTCTTTATTACTGGAAATATAGTTCCATAAAGGGGAATAGTTACCTTATGTATTTGACAAATCTTCTGTCTCTGCTTACTAAACAGTGTGATACAAAGACATAATCATGTGAAATAACATGTTGTGTCAAGGAAGCACTTCTAAAGTGGCATCTTAGAATAGTATTGTTTTGTCTCTTTTGTAAATTTGGAGCCAATCCAATTTAAGAGCAATCATCCACCCTTTAAGAGCTGCTGGTGTTGGATATTCCACCAATGACGCTGCATATTGCCAGAGTGTTGTGTTGTCTGCCAGGAATCTGAAAATTTATTACAGCTTAATGTTAGCTTACTGTGATTTCAGCATGTGCAGTGCCCAAGGAATTGCAGTCCTGGTACCTCTGCCCATAGTGATTGGCATCAAAAACTCAAATAAAATAGATAGATAAAAGACTCGAAGCTGGATATGTGGTACAACCAAGATTTTTTTTTGCCTTTGTTCTTGACAAAATGAAAAATCACAGCAGGACGGGACACCTGCTGCCAGCCTACTACACCCCTAATTTTGGGGTGGGGGAGAACCTTCAAAGCATCAAAGTTAAGGGACCAGCCATTCCAACCAAAGGTGTTATGAAACATTAAAAAAACACAGTCATTCAAAATTGCTGCACTCTCAATATCTATTGATTGCTCTGTGATCAATTGCCATTTGGGAACAGGCATTTGTGGAGGTCATCTGCCCCACTTCTGTAACGGTCTCGTCTTATTATGCAAGTGCATCCACACCATGCTGCCATACTTAGGACAGGGGGCACTTAAGATGAAACTGGCAAGATTTCTTACTGTTGACGTCATCACGCTAGACCTGCTCTTCTGATTATATCTGTATGAAGAGGAGTGGAAGCATCTTGCATCAAATCCCTCATTTGGTAGCATATGCTGACTTTGATAAGGTTTGAGGAATAGAACTGTGTTCCGCCTCAGATTCTGATTTTCCCATTGCACCCCAATGATGCTGCTGCTGTGCCCCTACCCCACCTCCACTCCCAGGCCCAGGAGTTTTGTGACCCTGGCATCTCTCCTGCAGATGCTCATTACATGCATGATAAACATTAATACAGTCACTGGACAGCTCTCTGCAGCACCTGTGGAAGAGCCTGTCACTCCAGAATTGGCCTTTATAGCCACTCCAGGCGCTGCTTCACAAACCACTGACCACCTCCAGGCGCGTATCCATTGTCTCTCGAGATAAGGAGGCCCAAAAGAAGAAGAAGAAGAACTTGTAAAATGACCATAAATTCCTTATTCTGCAGATCTTCAAAAATTATATTCCTCATGTAATTTAAATACCAATGCAAAATTGGACAATTAGCTAACAGTTTTAAAAAGTTATTTCTCAAAAACATATTTAACAAAATTTTAAGAAGATATCTCTAGCATAAGTCCATTACGCAGCATTATTAGTTACAAAATCTTTTAATATATTTTATATCCAGAGCAAAGGACATGGTAAACTTAACAATTAAAACAAATACTGAGATGACTTATCATTTAAGTCTTCTGCTATATTCCAGTGTTCTGTGCTTCTAATGGCAGGAATCTGTCTGTGCCTCTATGTATGTTTCTGAATTCTTCATCATGCTGTTTACAGAACGCAATGATTTATTTTGTAAATCCTAGAATAAAAGAAATAACTCACATTTATGAGTCTCATTTCAAGACCTTAGGACATCTCATTAGAATTGTAATCACTCTTTCAGGTAAACACAGCAACTAATCTGCACACATCAAGGTCTCATTAACCAATTAATCTGGTTTTGGTAGTGTTGGATCAACGAGAAATGAGGTAAAACACTTTCCAGCTCTCCTTACATAGAACCTTAGAATAATACAACAACAACAACAACTTGTGTTTATATAGAATCTTTAACATAGTAAAACATCCCAAGATGCTTCACAGTCGTGTTATCAAACAAAATTTTACACTGAACCACATAAGGAGGTATTAGGGCACATGACCAAAATTTGGCCAAAGAGGTAGGTTTCAAGGACAGTCTTAAAGGAAGAAAGAGTAGAGAGACCAAAAGGTTCAGTGAGGGAATTCTAGAGCTTAATGCCTTGGCAGCTGAAGGAATGGCCACCAACAGTGGAGTGATTAAAATTATGGATGCTCGAGGCCAGAATTGGAGGAGCGCAGATATCTCAGAGAGTTTTGAGACAGCAGGAGGTTACAGAAATAGGGAAGTTGAGGCTACGGAAGGATTTGAAAACAAGGATGAAAATTCTAATATCAAATTTTTGCTTAACCAGGAGCCAATGTAGGCCAGAAAGCACAGGTGTGATGGGTAAATGGAACTTAACACGAGTTAGGACACGGGCTGCAGTGTTTTGAATGACCTCAAGCTATGGAGGGTAGAACTTGGGAGGCCGGCCAGGGGTGCATTGAAATAGTCAATTCGAAAGGTAACAAAGGCATGGATGAGGGTATCAGCTGCAGATGAGATGAGACAGGCAGAATCAGGCTATTTACTGAGGTGGAAATAGGCAGTTTTGTTGATGATGTGGATACATAGTTGAAGCTCCGCTCGGAGTCAAAAATGAAACCAAGGTTGTGAATAGTCTGATTCAGCCAATTGCTTCAGTATTCCTAATTTTTAGTTGGAGAAAATGTCCACTCATCCAGTACTGGCTGTCAGACAAGCAGTCTGACAATTTAGAGAGAGGAGGCCATTTGGTCCATCATGCCTGTGCCAGCTCTTTGGTAGAGCTATCCAATTAATCTCACTCCCCTGCACTTTCTCAATTGTCACACAATTTTTTTTCCCTTCAAGTATTTATTCAATTCTCTATTGAAAGTTACTATAGATTCTACTTCTATCACCCTTTCAGGCATCGCATTCCAGATCACAACAACTTCCTGTGCAAAAAAATGTTTTGTTATCTCCTCTTAACTTTCTCTGCTCTAAGCTTCTCCAGTCACTCCGCCTAACTGAAGACCCTCTTCACTGATCCCAATCCAGTAAATCTCTTCTGCACTGTCTCCAAGGCCTTGAGGTCCTTTGTAAAGTGTAATGCCAGAATTGAACACAATACTCCAGCTGAGTCGAACCAGTGCTTTATAATGGTTTAGCATAACTTTCTTGCTTTTGTACTCTACTCCTCTATTAATAAAGTCGAGGATTCCATGCGATTTTTTTAAACAGCCTTCTCAACTTGTCCTGCCCCCTTCAAACATTTGTGCACGTACACCCCCAAGTCTTTCTGTTCTTGAACCCCCTTAAAATTGTACCATTTACCAGTTGTACCAGTTCATGTTACTTCTCCTCATTCTTCCGAACGAAATGTACCTCTTCGTACTTCTCTGTACTTCTGTGCTAAATTTCATCTGCAAGTGTCTGCCCATTTTCCCAGGCTGTCTATGTCCTCTTGATGTGTTACTATCCTTCTCGTTGTTCACTACATTTCTGAATTTCATATCATCTGCAAACTTTGAAATTATCCCCTGTATACCCAAGTCCAGGTAATTTATCAAAAAGAACAGTGGTCTTAATGCTGACCCCTAGGAAATATCACTCTATACTTCCCTGCAGATGGAAAAAAACAGTTCACCACTACTCTCTGCTTTATATCCCTTAGCCAATTTTGTATTCATGGTGCCACTGTCCCTTTAATCCCATGGGCTTTAATTTTGCTAGAAAGTCTATTACATGGTACTTTATCAAACACCTTTTGCAATAGTCATTTGGTAGTACAGAACTTGAGTATTGCTGAAAATAGAGACATGTTGTCGAAGCTTTTCATCCTGTACTCATCAGGACAATCTGCAAAAATACCATTGTAAGGGAAAGCAACAAATTTATACAGTTTGAGAAGAGAGTGCTGATTGGTTGGTAAGTGAACTCTGATTGTTCAAGGCGTTGCCATGGAGAATGCACTAGTTTATGGTGACTGACAGTTAATTGCCAAGCTTTGTTTAAAATTTAAACCAGGCAGCTTGATTCTGATTGGTCAAAGCATTGCCCTGAGGCGAAACAGAGAATGGCTGTCACAATTGGCCAACAGTTGCTAAATAATTCTCAGTGTGCTAAGAATTACGCTGGCAACCAATTTGAGATTGTCATTGTGGTGCATTTGTGTATACTGGAAGCTACATATATTAATACACAGGACCCTGTTCTTTGCAGACAGAAAGAACACACATTGCACCTGTTTCAGCTAAACAAAGTAAGTGACAGCCATTCACTGGTTCATTCCTCAGGGCAATGCCTTGACCAATCAGAGTCAAGATGCCTGGTTTAAATTTCAAACATAGCTCGGCAGTTAACTGTCAATCACCATAAACTGGTGCATTCTCCATGGCAAAGCCTCTACCAATCAGAGTTCACTTGCCAACCAATCAGCACTCTCTTCTCATACAGTTTAAATGTGTTGCTTTCCTCTACATCGATATTCTTGTGGATTGTCCTGATGGGTGCAAGACAAAAAGATTCAACAACATGTCTCTATTTTCAGCAATACCTTTTGAAATATCATGTACACAAGATCCACCACATTACCCTCATCAACCCTCTCCATTACTTCTTTGAAGAACTTGACAAACATCCACCTGAAAAGGCAGATGGGGCTTCAGTTTAACACTACATCAGAAAGATAATGCAACACTCCTTCAGCACTGCACTGAAGTGTCAGTCTAGATTATGTGCTTAAGTCTTGGAGTAGGTTGTGATCCCACAATCATTTGGATCAGACGCAAGCATGCTACCACTGAGCCAATGGGAATTTGTCATGTTATTGAATAATGCCCTGCAATTGAGATCCTTGGAGGGGGAAATGGTGCACAACTGAGACATCCAGATGAAAAACCCATGCATGGCACAATGTCCTACACCATGTTAAGGCTAACAGTTCATGCAGTTGTACAAAGTTTATGTACAGATCAGTTCTGCTACCCTGTATATGCATTTGTTTTCCCTTAACCAGGTAGCATAGTGGTTATGTTACTGGACCAGAGTCTAGAAGCCTGAGTTCAAATCCCACCACAGCAGCTGGAGAATTTTAAATTGAGTTAATTAAATAAATTTGGAATAAAAAGCTAGTAGAGTAGTAGTGGCCAGGAAACTACCAGCGTGTTGTAAAAACCTATTTAGTTCACCAATGTCCTTTGAGGAAGGAAATCTGCTGTTCTTACAAATTTCGGCTTACATTTGGCTCTAGACACACAATGTGGTTGACTCTTAACTGTCCTCTGAAATGGCCTAATAAGCCATTCAATTGTATCATACTGCTATGAGAAAGTCTAATAAGAATAAAATAGGACTGAAGCACAGCCCCTGCCCCAATATTAACAAAGGAACATCCTGCCCTGTCGACCCTGCAAAGTCCTCCCCTCTAACATCTGGGGACCTGAGTCAAAATTGGGAGAGCTTTCCTACAGAAGAGTCAAGCAACAGCCTGGCATAATCATAGTCACAGAATCATACCTTACAGCCAATGTCCCAGACTCCTTCATCACCATCCCTGAGTATCTCTGTCTCACTGGCAGGACAGACCCACCAGAGCTGGAGGCACAGTGATACATAGGCCGGAGGGAGTTCCCCCATGAGAGTACTCAACATTGACTACAGACACCATGAAGTCTTATGGCATCTGGTCAAATTTGGTCAGGGAAACCTCCTACTGATTTTCACCTACTGACCTCCATCAGCTGATGAATCAATACTCCTCCATAATGAACACCACTTCAAAGAAGCACTGAGTGTAGTAAGGGCGCAGAATGTACTTTGGGTGGGAAGACTTCAATGTTCAGACCAAGATAACTTGTTAACACCATTACTGACTGAGCTGGCCAAGTCCAAGGAATATAGGAACTGGTGTAAGTCATTTAGCCCCTCAAGCCCTTTTCGCCATTCAGTGAGATCATGGCTGATCTGCAAGCTAACTCCACATACCCGCCATTGTCACATATCCCTTAATACCTTAATTAAGGAGGTAATAGCAGGATATTTAGAAAATCATAATACAGTCAGGTAGGGCTACATGTTTTTGTGCCTGGAAATCGTGTTTAACTAATTTATTAGTGTTCTTTGAGGAAGTAACAAGCAAGGAAGATAAAGGGGAACCTGTAGATGTGGTGTACTTAGATTTCCGAAAAGCATTTGATACATATCAAAGGTTACTACACAAAATAAGAGCTCATAGTTTAGTGGGTCACATATTAGCCTGGATAGAGGATTGATTAGCTAATAGGAAGCAGAGTGTAGGGACAAATGGGTAATTTTTAGGTTGGCAAACCGTTACTAGTGTAATGCCACAGGGATCAGTGCTGGGGCTTCAATTATTTACAATCTATATCAATGACTTTGATGAAGGGCCAGAATTTGCTGAGGACACAAAAATAGGAAGGAAAGTAAGCTGTCAATAGGACATAAAGAGTCTGCAAAGGGATTTAGATAGGTTAAGTGGGGGGCAAAAATTTGGCAAATGGAGTATAATGTGGGAAAATGTGAACTTGTCCACTTTGACAGAAAGCGTAGAAAAGCAATACATTATTTGAATGGAGAGAAACTGCAGAACTCTGTGGTACAGAGGGATTTAGGTGTCCTGGTACATGAATCACAAAAAGTTAGTCTGCATGTACAGCAAGTGATTAGGAAGGCAAATGGAATGTTTGCGTTTATTGCAGGCGGAATCGAATATAAAAAGTAGGGAAGTGCTGCAACAGTTGTGCAGGGCCTTAGTTAGACCGCATCTGGCATACTGTGTACAGTTTTGGTCTCCTACTTAAGAAAGGATATAATTACATTAGAAGCTGTTCAGTGAAGGTTCACTCGACTGATTCCTGGGATGAAGGGATTATTTTATGAGGAAAGGTGAGCAGATTGGGTTTATACCCACTGGAGTTTAGAAGAATAAGAGGTGATCTTATTGAAACATATAAGATGCTGAGGAGGTATGACAGGGTGGACGTTTTCCCTTGTGGGGGAGTCCAGGACTAGGGGAACCAGTTTAACAATTAGGGGTCTCCCATTTAAGACGGAGATGAGGGGAAATTTTTTCTCTCAGAGAGTCATTAATCTGTGGAATTCTTTTCCCTAGAGAGCAGTGGATGCTGGGTCATTGAATATATTCAAGACTGTGTTAGATAAATTTTTGATCAACAAGGGAGTCAAGGGTTATGGGGTGCAGACAGGAAAGTGGATTTGAGGCCACAATCAGATCAGCCATGATCTTATCAAATGATGGAGCAGGCTCGAGGGGCCGAATGACCAGCTCCTGCTCCTAATTCTTGTGTTTTTGTGTTGCTTTGGTTAACTAAAATCTATCAATCACAGTTTTAACATTTACAATTGATCTAGCATTAATTGCTGTGTGCGAAAGAGAGTTCCAAATTTCCACTACCCTTTGCGTGTAGAAGTGTTTCGTAATTTCAAGTAATTAAAGGTCTGCCTTTCATTTTTAGATCATGCAACCTCGTCCTAGACTCATAGCCAGCAAAATAGTTTCTCTCTATCTAACATAGCTATTCCCTTTAATATCTTGAACACTTTGATCAAATTACTTCTTACTCTTTTAAATTCCAGGGAATAACCCTGGACTAATCCTTCCTTGTAATTTAACCTTTGGAGTCCAGGCATCATTCTTGTAAACCTATGCTGCATTCCCTCCAAGGCCAAGATGTGGTGCCTGGAACCATTCCCAGTATTCCAGGTGTTGTCTAACCAGGGCTTTTTAGGTCCAAAGTGGATGACCTCACATTTTCCTACATTGAAATCAATTTGCCAGTTTTGCCCATTCACTTAATCTATCAATATCTCTTTGTAATGTCACGCTTCCATCTACACTGCTTATAACACCGCCTACATTTGTGTCATTGACAAATTTGGATATGTGACTTTCTATCCCATCATCTAAGTTATTATAAATACAGTGAATAGTTGAGGTCCCAAGACAGATCCTTCTGGGACAGCTGGTGAAGGACATAGCTGCCAGACTGGGCTTGTGGCAGTGGTGAGATAACCAACACGAAGGAAAAACCTACCTGTTGCAGATGCATCTATCCATGACAGTATTGGAAGGTGTAACCACTGCTCAGTCCATGCGGAGACAAAGTCCTGTCAGAAGTGTGATGGAATTCTCCCACTTACCTGGTTAAATGCAGCTCCAACAACACTCAAGAAGATCGACACCATCCAGAACAAAGCAGCCCACTTGATTGGCACTCCATGCACCACCTTAAACGATCACTCCTTCCAGCTCTGTTGGTGTACCTACAACACATAGACTACAGTGGTACAAGAAGGTGGCTTATCATCTCCTTGTCATGGACAATTAGGGATGGACAATAAATGCTGGCCTTATCAGTGGTGCCCAGATCCTATGAACATTTAAAAAAACAAGATTCTTTTGGTTGGCTAATGGCTTAAGGTTTCAGGCCATAACTTGACACTGACAGAGAGATTGGGATTTTGCAAGGGAGCATATGTGCCAAAACAGTGGTTTCACATAATTATAAACTGGATTTAAGTGTTATGAATAATGTGGTCAGATCATAAACAAATCAAGTTCTGATATTTAAAGTGGATTGAATCAAATTGGCTGAAGACTGGCATCTATGATGGCTGGGACCTCAGGAGGAGGCCAAGATAAATCATTCACTCAGCAGTTCTGGCTGAAGATGGTTGCAAATGCTTCAGCCTTGTCTTTTGCACTGACAACCTGGTATTCCCCATCATTGAAGATGGGAATGTTCATGGAGTCACTTCCTCCCACTAGTTGTTTAATTGTCCACCACCATTCACGATTGGATATGGCAAGACCACAGAGATTTGATCTAACTGGTTGGTTGTGGGATCGCTGTCCATCATATGCTGCATCCATTGTTTAGCATGCATGTGGTCTTGTGTTTTAGCTTCGCCAAATTGACACCTCACTTTTTGGAATGCCTGATGCTGCTTCTGGCATGCTCTCCTACATTCCTTGTTGAGCCAGGGCTTGTTCCCTGCCTTGATGGTAATGGTAGAGTGAGGGATATGCTGGGCTATGAGGTTACAGATTGTGTTAGAATACAACTCTGCTACTGCTAATGGTCCACATCACCTCTTGAATGCCCAGTTTTGATCTGTTGGATCAAATTGAATCTATCTCATTTAGCATGGTGGCAGTCCGAGACTACATGATAGATGGTGTCCTCAGTGTGCTGACTTCATCTCCACAAGGTTTGTGCGGTGGTCACTCCTACTAATACTGTGATGCACAGATGCATCTATGGCAGACAGACTGGTGAGGACAAGGTCAAGTAGGTTTCTCTCTTGTGTTGGCTCTTTCACCACCTGCCAAAGACCAGTCTGGCAGTTATGTCCTTCAGGACCACTGTTGGTGATGGACATTGAGGTCCACCACCCTGAATACATTTTGTGTCCTTACTGCCCTGAATGCTTCTACAAGTGGTTTTCTACATGGAGGAGTACTGATTCAACAGCTGAAGGGAGGGTGGTAGGTGGTAATAAGTAGGAAGTTTCCTTGCCCATGTTTGACCTGATGTTATGAGACTTCATGAGGTCTTGAGTCAATATTGAAGACTCCCAGGGCCATTGCTCCCTACTATATACCACTGTGCTGCCACCTCTGGTGGGCCTATCTTGCCGATGGCATAGGATATACCCAGTGATGATGATGGAGGAGTTTGGGACATTGGCTATAAGGTATGATTCAGGTTGTTGCTTGACTGGTCTGTGGGACAGCTCTCCCAGTTTTGGCACGACTCCCAAGATGTTAGTGAGGAGGACATTGCAGGGTCGACTGGGCTGGGCAGTGTCTAGGTCGATGTCAAATGCTCCATCTGATTTTATTCTTACTGTTATGTGTAGCGTTGTTGGTGATGTTAATTGAGGGAGGAGTGCTAGTTGGGACACTGGATGAACTTTTTGCTCTTCTTCAAAAAGTGGCATGTGCACTCTGAGAGTTGAATTTTGTGTGGTCAGAAGGAGTGGGAGCGGAGGTGTGGGGAGCCAAAAAATCAGAATGGACACACTCGCCCAGAAACCTGATATTGTAATGTCGCTTCTGGATTTTGTCAGCAGTGGGAAAGCTTGGAGGTGGCATTGCTGCCCCGATGTGGCGGGACTGCCATTTAAATTGTTGAACAGCTAGTTATAATACATTTGGATGGAGGTGACTGCGATTTTATGGGGAGTTTTAAATTTTGTCAACGACGAATCGGGATCACATGCCTTCTGGCCCCTGGCCATTTAAAGGTGGCGGTGCCGATGCGAGGCCTCAGTGACGCAGTGGGAAGACAGCCATGGGGGGCAGTGGATAAGGGCAGTGGAGGTGAGTGGAGGCAATTATTGGCCTACAGTGCTGGGCTATCTGCCCGGTCGGGGCATATTTCGGGTGCAAGGGTCCAGTAGGCATAGTAATGGGCTCTCTGCCCAGTCAGCTGTATATCAGATGCTGGGCTGTCTGTAAGGGTGGGCATTGAGGAGCATTGGCGCGTATTCTGAGGAGAGTAGCAAAGTGAAAGGTGCCAAGGCAAGTTCCTCTTTGCAATGACAGCATTCTTGAGGGCTACTGATCAGCTAATCAGTCTCATACACCCCATTTTTGTGGACTGCTGTGCCACGCAGCAGTGGCTGAGAGCAAGGGAAGGCCAGGATGTAGCTGCGCCTGCCCATCTAACACCAATAGAAGAGTGGCAGAAGCCAGCCACACCAAGAAGGTGTGCCAGAGAGTTTACTGGACTCACCTTAGCTACCTGCAACTATCTCAGCAGCAGTGTTAGCGAAGACTGTGGCTCTCCAGGGACGCTGTCACCAACTTATGCGCCTTGATGCAGGATAAGCTGCAACCCATGAGACAGCAGAGCTAGCACCGTTACATCTTTCAAGCGCATCCTCCACCAGCACTGATACACTCACATCATTGAGTTCTTGTGCATGCTAGATAGGGTGGCACTGGATGAACAGCACGTCATGAGGGAGTAGGAGGTGGTGAGAGAGACAGAGGCAGCTGTGGCAATCCAGCTGTGGGCAGTCCCCCTTGGAGGATGGCCAGACACAGACTTGCTCAACTGGACGCAGATTCAGAAATCACAAGAAAGGAAGCTCTACTTACGACATGTCAGAGTTCCCTGAGGCAGTGCGGGATCAAGGGCTGTGAATGTATGAGTCCATTCATCTCAAGTGCATCACCATGGTTCAGGGCTTTGAACGCGTGAGCTCCTCCATTGAGAATGTAAGCAACCTCATAGAGGGCCATACGCTGCAGTACTCTGATTGGATGCAAGAACGGCACATTGACATGCACAGAATGCATGCAACAGTCTGTAACAGAGCTGATGGCACAAAGATGTTTGGAGTGGATGCCAGTTGCACCCCAACTGATGGTCCCCTCTAGCCATCCGGAGCGCCGGCCAAGGGCTGAGGCAGTCACCAAGGAGAATGAGGGTGCCACCCCTCATGGGGCACCATCGTCATCATCAGCCTCATTGTCCCTTCTGACTAAGGGACCATCTATGCAGCAGGGCCAGTGGGGGTATCTGTAGAGGCTGCCCCTGCATTGATGCCAGTGCAGCAGCCTCTGCAGATGTCCCCACTGGCACTTCCATGATGAGGACAACTGCCACGTGTATCTTAGCTACAGCAGAGACAAGTGAGCAGCTGCCTCCACCTCATCTGAGGTTATAAAGGGAGTAACGCTAAGTGGCTATCTGAGGTTTGCCTCAGTTGTAAATGTGCACTTTTAAAATTTTCAACACATTGTAAATATTGACACATGATGCCAGATATATCAGCTTCCATTCTTTAATGGAGAGACTGGAAAGGAGGGAAGAGGTGGTGAAGGGAAGCAAAGGTCTTTGAAGTGGGAAACTGAGAACTCTGGACGGATCTGTGTTATTCATTGCGGTCAGAGTGGATCTATTCAAGGCTGCGTCTTCAATGCAAGTACTCTCACCAGCAGCTCAAAGTGAGTTTCAGACCATGCTGTCCTCCTGGGTTAGCCTGGTTCAGCTGAAACGTGCCTGAATCAGATGATCCCTAATGTTGACGGCATCCTGATGAGACCCTCAAGTCCTGCACCATGCCCAGTCACCAACCTGTGAAGCCAGGGTACCTCTGTGTTCTGCATCTTCCTCCACCTCCTCTTCCACATCCTGCTCCTCTTCTTCCTCTGATGACTTGTGTCCATCCAGCACTTCGTCCTCTTCAAGGTTCCCACCTCTCAAAAGGACCAGGTTATGGAGAGTACAGTGGACCACCACCATGTGTGGGACCCTTGCAGGAGTGTACTGCAGGGTGCCACCCAACTGGTCCAGGAACCGGAACTGCATCTGCAGCAGCCCGATGACCTGATTCATGGTGGTTCTTGTGAGCAGATGACTTTTGTTGTAGTACCTCTGTGCCTCTTTCTCAGGTTCTCATAGAGGGATAAGTAGCCATTTCTTCAGGGGATAACTGTTATCTCTTATCCCCTAGAATCCATCCATTTAATTTGGGGGTGGAATGGAGAGCCTGGATTGCTGGATGAAGGAGCCATGGCAGCTGTCAGGAAAGTGAGCGCATACATGCAGGAAGCTCTTGTTGTGGTCACAGACCAGCTGAACCTTTGGGGGAGTGGAAGTCCTTCCTGTTGATGAATCTCACAGACTGGTCACCCAGTGCCTTAATTCCCCCTACACCTGGGGGAATTCGGCAATGGAGGAGAAATCCACTGCCCTTTGTGTCTGTGAAGCACCATCTGTCTGGAATTAAATGTACTGTCCAGCTCTTGCAAATAGGGCATCAGTGACCTGCGAGATGTAATGCTTTGAATCATCTGATCTTGTCACAGTTGCATCCAGCTGTACACTATTGTTATTTTGCCAATACAAATACAAAGAAATAGAACATAGCTTAGCACAGTCCATTAGGTCACAGTCAGCTGAAACACATTTAATATTATCTGAACAAAGTTTTAGTGCCAAAAAAGCAGATGAATTCTATCTTTAAACACTCTTCTCTGTTTCTGCTCAGGCTTCATTACACAATCACTGATGAGCAGAGTGTTTGGCGTGTGTAATTTGTACCGATACATTGAGCAATTTTTCCCGGCACCAGGGCAGCGGAATTGGAGGCGAGGGGTGGGGGGTGGGGGTGGACAGGCTCCCCGATACCCACTACCAGGGAATGTTTCACAGTGGTGTGCAGGAAACCAAATCATCTACCCGCTGAACGGAGGCGGACAGCCAATTACCACAGTTAAGGCCCCAGTTAGGGGCAATTTAGATTGTCAGCTGGCATTTTGCTGGAGGCAGAGCGGCCGCCCCACAATGTGAGGAGGCCGACAGCTGATGGAGGTGGCCTCCCTGCTGCAGTCCAGAAAGCCATCAGAGCCAGAGGCTCCATCCTCCAAAGAAGCTGCCGTGGGCAGGAAAGGCAGCTCCTGCTGCCCCAGCATGCCATCCGGAGGGGTTTCTCCTCTGATTCAAGGTCCCTGCCTGCTTGGCCCCTTGGAATTTTTATCTTACCTCTGCAAGGGCGCCTCCATGTTGGGGTGCAGTCTCGTTCTCTAATCTACCTCAGCAACGTCCATCTCGCCAGGTGGGGCTGCCAAGGCTTCAGAACTGCTGGCCCTGTCATTGGGTCAGCCGCATCGGGAGCCTGCCTGCTGTCCTTAATTGTATAGTGAGCTTGGAGGCGGCCAACTGGGAGACTGACTCCAGGAATATCTCTGTGCCGGTCCCGCTGCTGGCAAGTGCAGGCTCAGGACCCTATTTATTCCCAACGTTAGGGTCCTGAAGCCCGTGGGAGAATTCAGCCCATTGGATCTAGAGGTTACTGGGCATCCCAGTACAATTTCTCCAGCTCTGACAAACTATCAAGGCCCAATTTGTGAGACATTGCTGTTGACAGTTGGAATGTTATGAAGTCACTTAGTATTAACAAAAGGTGCCCTGATGTGATCTACCTTATGGATTGAATCTTAACTCCCAAAAACAGATGGGTTGGGGTTGTGTCAGAGGTTACAATGTAAAAAATCTGCAACAGGATCCAATCTACCTTGAACCCACCCATTTCCAGTTTTAATAGAGGTGGGACAAAGGGAGAGTGACCAGTCCACTCAAGGGAAGTGGGTTAGTCATTTAAGTATTACAGTGAGGCTGCGTGCCTTCATTTTACCAGTTACTCTATTTTTAACCACAGGCAAATGGGTTTCCTGAGCCTTGGGAAACACGGTAGATGAAAGAAGGCGAGTGCCTTTACAACACTACTTGTGGGCCAGGAGGAGTAGGAGTGTCTCCTTTAGGCCCAACAAGCTATTCAGTAAACACCTTCACCCACGAACTCTCTGCTATCTCCCCAATCACCATCGGATGCCCTCCAACCACCACCTGCTCCCTTGACTATCATCGGATGCCGACTGACCACCTTTGGACCACTGTCCTGCAATCGTAATCCCCCCAGACCAACATCTGGACATACCCCGCGATCACCCCACCACCCTGTCCCGAGCCACACTCCACCCCCACCACCAATTCTCACTCCCCCAGTACATCTACCTGCTCCCATATGCTTTGGCTTTGTAAAACAGACAACTTGCCCGATCGGCCTCCAGTCTGTCAATTAGCCTGCTTGTGGACAGGAACTCCCACAGAAAAAAAATTGAAAGGAGTTACATTGTGCAGGACATTTGAGAAACCTAACCTCACAACACCCCCATGCACAGATCTCACCTCCAGGCTAAAATCCAGACCAGTGGTTCAGTTTTAATGCTGAAAATTTAGAAATGTCTTTGAGTCTAGCCCAGAATCTCAGAAAACTAGTGCCAGGAGTGTCAAATTTAAATTTACTGGAATTGCACTTTCTTTACCACATTGATGTCATACTGAGTATGCTCCAAGCAGTACAGAATGCACAGAATACAGAATGTAGGATTAAGCCAGGTTGAGGATGGAACAAGAAACATGATGAATAAATGAATCGCCAAAGGCATTAAACTTCATCACAGCCTTTTGTGATTTTGAGTATAACAAATGTTGTATCTATCACCAGCAACAAATTTGATAGCAAAAATATTTGATACAAATGGATGTGTAAAAATACACAGGTAGAGCAGGAGTGATAAAGATCTACTGGGGTAGAAATTAGTCCCCATTCTGGGAAGAAAATGGGGAATGAGGAATACTTTCACAGTTGTTACATTCAGGTGAGGAGAGGTCAAAAGGCCCTTGTCCCCTGTCTTGTTTGATCGCAACAGGGTTTATTTCTTTTAAATAGTGGATGTGCTTACCAATTCAGTGAGTATTTAACCCTTTTATGTGCTATGATCATAAAAGAACCAATTGGACAGGTTTTCTTGAGTTTAAACAAGAAAGAGGTTAGTTTATTGTACTTAAAATCAAAACCTGATGGAAGTAAAATAATAAACTTGCTCCAGCTTTTACACACACACACACACACACACACACACACACACACACACACACACACACACACACACACACACACACACACACACACACACACACACACACACACACACACACACACACACACACACACACACACACACACACACACACACACGGTGAAGAAGGATAGATTGATTGGATAAGAGTCCAGGACAAATAAAAGAATATACAGTCTGTGAAGTCTGGTAATTCAGTTGCCTTCTGGATGAACTCGTGTTACTGAGGTTTCTGGCTGGTAGAAGTGACCACCTGGTTCAGAGTTTTCTTGGAGACAGTGATGTAGATGGTTTTCTGCCTGGGGTCTGTGTCTGCAGCACTGATAGACTTGGATATTTTGCAGCCGCAGGCAGGGTTTGAACTTACAGCATTGTCTGAAGAGAGAGACAAACCCCCACTTGGGTTCTGCACTGGTCAAAAGCAGGGGTTTGTCTGCTGTAGTGAAAAGAAACTGCAAGTTTTCACACAGATGGAGAGACTGTCACATGATTGTCCAGTGTATTCTTTCTTTTGAATCTTAATTAGTTCAAGTCTAAGAATTCCAATCTCTCTCTTGGGTCCCATTGTTTCAGCCTTTACCCTTTAAGGTTCATCTCCACCAATGTTCGTGTTCCAAGATGGCTTTGAATATCTTGTTAATGGAGGTAAGGCAGGTAGCTCATTCAAATGCGCAAGCCATTGTTCTGGTGGGAGATTAACCAGACATTCGTCTCCGCCCCAATAGCTTGGTAGGTGAGGTATTTCAATGAAAATTGTGGTGGCCATTTTAGCTGCTTCTTTTTAAAGTTTAATTCAATTCTTTGTCTCCTGCTTTCTTTTTAAAGTTTAATTCAGGTTTTCAACTGATAGATTAAAAATCATCATTTGGCACAGCATGTCTTCATGACACACTGTAACATCTAGCATCTGATATGCACAAGCATCATGAGTGTTGTCATATTGGTAAAATCATGCGGGCAGGCCATTCTGGAGATCTCATCCTGTCATCAGGACTAGTATCTCCGGGTCCTGGTGGAATATATTGTTTTTCCTGAAGATTCCCAGAAAAACTACAACAGAAATTCTCAAGAACAGCTTAGAATATTGGTTCCATTGTCTTCAACTGAGAGAAAATAGTAAAGAAAATCAAAATCTGTGTGTCGACTATTTTATCCTCTGTTCATATTCATATTATTTATACAATAATGGCTTCAACATCTCAAGGACCACTTTGTGCCAGAATGGATGGTCAGCCAGTGCTGCCCAAAGGTCAAAATAAACCCCACTATTTCTTACTTCAACTCTTTGGAGTAAATTATTGCCTTCACCATCTGGGCCGTAATCCAGTGGAGGGAGGCACCTGCCCATTGTAGAACCTACCCAATTTTCATGCTGTTAAAATCAATGGGATGAAAATCAGATGGGCTTTGTAATGGGCTTTGACTATGACAGGTTTCTGCCCAGAGGGTGACAAAACCCCCTATTCTTTCACAGAGCTTCAGATCTGCAATGCTTCTTATTTTCTCAATTCCCCCTTTCTCCTACAGCTTCCAGGCTTTCGAAACCCAAGCATAATGCCATCTAATCATCACATCCTAATTTAATTTGTCTTCTTGTTTTTTTTCTGTTTTGGTGGTGTTCTATACTATGAGCCTTAGCCCTTCACAGGGTGACTCAATAAAAAAAAATCTTTCACCATAATAATAATAGAAGTGCAAAATATTATAATAGTTAATATATCCACATAATATGTATCCTATATCCACATACAGACATTGAGGGCAGGATTAGTTCTGTTTATGATTAAACCTAGTTACTTCAGCCCAAAATATTGTCATGAAATTGACAAACTGCCTTTCTGGCATACTTATCCATACTTTCATGTTAAACAGCCATTGCTTTGAATTTATGCGTAAATGTATGGTGAGTGTAACTGATAGGGGTTGAGCAGAAAATAGTTTTGTTCTTTTCACCATCTGCAATTAATTTCTTTTCTCAAATTAATCTTGGCAGTGGCATCAATTTGTAAAAATTTCTCACATTTCCCTATCCCATAGCATTGCTTTGAATACTCAAAATGGACTCAAGGAGTATAGCACACATGTCAGTAGCTCTACAGAACTTGGATAAGGCCAAGTCAATATTCTATTAAAAAAAGATTGTAGGTGATGTTGGTTGTTTGTGTCAAAAGGAGACTGAGATATATTTGGTTTCAGGCATTTAGCCCCTCAGTTTGATAATCACATTCAAACTATGTAGGATAAAGGATTGGGGAAGTTAAGAAGATGGAAAAAAATTGGAAATGGGGGAATTTTTAGAACTGAATCAGCACATCCCTTTTCTATAGGTTTCCAAACAACAACAACTTGCATTTATATAGTGCATTTAACACAGTAAAAACAGCCTGAGGCCCTTCATAGGAGCATTATCAGCCACATAAGAACAGGTGACCAAACATTTGATCAAAGAGATCGATTTTAAGGAATGACTTAAAGGAGGAGATCTATGTGAAGAGGCGGAGAGATTTAGAGAGGGAATTTCAGAGCTAAGGGCCTCGGCAGTTGAAGGGACAGTCGCCAATGGTGGAGTGATGAAAATCGAGGATGCATAAAAGGCCAGAATTCATAGAATCATTGAATCAAAGAATGGTTACAGCACAGAAGAAGGTCCTTCGGCCAGTCAAGTCTGTGCTGGCTCTCTGCAAGAACAATCTAGCTAGTTCCACTCCTCCTACCCTTTCCCCGTAGCCTTGCAATTTTTTTCCCTTCAGGTGCTTATCCAATTTCCTTTGGAAAGCCACGATTGAATTTTCCTCCACCAACCTTTCATGCAGTGCATTCCAGATTGTAACCATACGCTGTGTAACAAAGTTTTTCCTCATGTCACCTTTGGTTCTTTTGACAACCCCCTTAAATCTGTGTCCTCTGGTTCTTGCCCCTTCCACCAAAGGGAACAGTTTCTCTCTATCTACTCTGTCTAGACCCCTCATGATTTTGAACCCCTCTATCAAATCTCCTTTCAAACTTCTCTTGGGAGAACAGGTTGAGAAAGTGGTTAATAAGGCATACGGGATCCTGAGATTTATAAATAGAGGCCTAGACTACAAAAACATGGTTCAGGGATGAGGGACTTCAATTACATGGATAGACTGGAGAAGCTGGAGTTGTTCTTAAAGTGTGGTGGCCAGAATTGGACACTATACTCCAGTTGAGACCAAACCAGTGTTTTATAAAGGTTCCTTATAGCTTCCTTGCTTTTGTAGTCTAGGCCTCTATTTATAAAGCTCAAGATCCCGTATGCCTTATAACCACTTTCTCAACCTGCCCTGCCACCTTCAACATATACCCCCAATCTCTCTGTTCCTGCACCCTCTTTAGAATTACACCCTTAAATTTATATTGCTTCTCCTTGTTCTTCCTACCAAAATGCATCAGAGTCCAAGGAGTACAAAGATCTCAGAGTATTGTAGGGCTGAAGGAAGATCAAAGAAGCAAAACTAACTTTGCTTACCTTTTCTGGTAATTTATATTTCTGTTACTTCAAAACACTGTTGCCCAGCTTCACACTCTCTACATCATGATGAGAAACAAATGTAGAAGAGTTGGGGTTCTCAAAGAAGGTTTCTCCACAATTTCTCTATGAGGGTAATATCATGCAACTTCTGCTACAATTTTATTGCATATGATGGATTACATGTTGCTATTGGCAATTCCGGTATTGTACAAAGCTTATAAACAGCAGATAATCATAGCCAAGATTTTCTTGTGTAATTCTGCTCACTGTAAAATCTTCCTTTCATTGTTGCTTCCAGTTCCTGTCTGATGCTATTACTGTGCCTACTCTGGGTGATTGACCATTGCTGCATGTTATGAATGGAAATTCCTTGTATGTGATAGTTTGGATAGATTATGAATCCACACTTAGACCGTGCAGCAGTAATAACACAAGGAGCGAATTGGCTAAGACTGACACCCTGAACTCCTTTGGCTACTTTGATTACACTTCCTCCGACCCCCTTCCACTAAGGACTTGATTCCATTCTCCTAGTTTCTTCATCTCTGTTGTATCTGTTCTGAAGATACTACCTTCCATACCAGTTCTTCTGCTATGTCTTCCATTTTCCTCATTTGAGGATTCCTCCCACCGTGGTCAACAGGTGTAGTGGTGACATAGTGGTATTGTCACTGGACTAGTATCCCAGAGACCCAGGGTACTGCTCTAGGGACATGGGTTCAAATCCCACCATAGCAGAAGGTGGGAATTGAATTCAATTAATGAATCTGGAATTAAAACCTAGTCTAATGATGGCCATGAAACTGTTGTTGATTGTTGTAAAAACCCATAGGGTTCACTAATGTCCATCAGGGAAGGATATCTGCTGTCCTTACCTGGTCTGGTCTACATGTGATTCCAGACCCACAGCACTGTGGTTGACTCTTAAATGCCCTCTGAAATGGCCTAGCAAACCATTCAGTTGTATCTCACTGCTACGAAGTCAATAAAGAACGAAACTGGACAGATCACCCGGCATCGACCTAGGCACCGGAAACGACAACAAACCCAGCTGCACCAACCCTGAAAAGTCCTCCCTACGAGCATCTGGGGGGCTTGTGCCAAAGTTGGGAGAGCTGTCCCACAGACTAGTTAAGCAACAACCTGACATAGTCATACTAACAGAATCATACCTGACAGACAATGTCCCAGATAATGCCATCACCATCCCTGGGTATGTCCTGCCCCAGCAGGGAGTCCTCCCGCCTGGATGTCCTCAACATCGACTCCGGACCCCATGACGTCTCATGGCGTCAGGTCAAACATGGGCAAGGAAACTCCTGCTGATTACCACCTACTGCCCTCCCTCAGCTGCTGAATCAGTACTCCTCCATGTTGAACACATCTTGGAGGAAGCACTGAGGTGGTATAGGCACAGAATGTACTCTGGGTGGGGGACTTCAAGGTCCATTACCAAGAGTGGCTCGGTAGCACCACGAGTGACTGAGCTGGCCGAGTCCTAAAGGACATAGCTGCTAGACTGTGTCAGTGGCAGGTGGTGAGGGAACCAGCAAGAGGGAAAAACATACTTGACCTCGTCCTCGCCAATCTGCCTGCCGCAGATGCATCTGTCCATGACAGTATTGGTAAGAGTGACCACCGCACAGTAAAGGCCTGCTCAGGTCTGCAAGAAAAACCCAACCCGAGCCCGACAGAACCACATCCGACCTGAGCCCAACCCGGCCCGAGTCCTTCCATTTTTTCCCGCACTCAACCCGACCCAACCTGACCATCAGTTGACTTACCTTCCGTTTTTCACTTTCTTGCTGATCTGCACAAGCTTAAAATAACTGTAACAAAACCACCTTTCTAGTCCAAAAATTCAATTAACAGTGGAGCCACTTACCTCTGATCGAGTGCTTCCTCGTTAGTATAGTGGTGAGTATCCCCGCCTGTCACGCGGGAGACTGGGGTTCAATTCCCCGACGGGGAGGCAAGAGTGTTGGGCGGCACAGTGGCGCAGTGGTTAGCACTGCAGCCTCACAGCTCCAGCGACCCGGGTTCAATTCTGGGTACTGCCTGTGTGGAGTTTGCAAGTTCTCCCTGTGTCTGCATGGGTTTCCTCCGAGTGCTCTGGTTTCCTCCCACATGCCAAAGACTTGCTGGTTGATAGGTAAATTGTCCATTAGCAATTGCCCCCAGTATAGGTAGGTGGTAGGGAAATATAGGGACAGGTGGGGATGTGGTAGGAATATGGAATTAGTGTAGGATTAGTATAAATGGGTGGGACCATTAGAGGATGAGACTGGGGAATTAATAACAGGGAAATGGCAGATAATTTAAACCAATATTTTGCATCAGTCTTCTCGGTGGAGGACACTATAAACATCCCAACAATAATAGATGAGTAAGGTGTAAGTGGGAGGGAGGAACCTGTAACGATCTCTATCACGAGGGAAAAGGTGCTGGACAAACTGATGGGACTAAAGGCAGACAAGTCGCCAGGACCTGATGGCCTGCATCCAAGGGTTTTAAAAGAAGTGGCTGCAGAGATAGTGGAGGCATTGGTGATAATATACCAAAACTCACTGGATTCCGGTAGGGTATCAGCAGATTGGAAAACCGCTAATGTGATGCCCCTATTCAAGAAAGGAGGGAGACAGAAAGCAGGAAACTATAGACCAGTTAGCTTAACATCAGTCATTGAGAAAATACCAGAGTCCATTATTAAGGAAGAAATAGCAGGACATTTAGAAAAACATAATGCAATCAAACAGAGCCAACATGGTTTTATGAAAGGGAAATTATGTTTGACAAATTTGTTAGAGTTCTTTGAGGATATAACAAACAGAGTGGATAAAGGAGAACCAGTAGATGTAGTGTATTTGGATTTTCAGAAGGGGGCATAATTTTAAGGTGATTGGAGGAAGGTTTCGGGGAGATGTCAGAGGTAGGTTCTTTACACAGGGAGTGGTGGGTGCGTGGAATGCGCTGCCAGCGGTGGTAGTAGAAGCAGATACATTAGGGGCATTTAAGCGACTCTTGGATAGGTACATGGATGATAGTAGAATGAAGGGTAGGTAGTTAGTTTGATCTTAGAGTAGGTTAAAGGTTCGGCACAACATCGTGGGCCGAAGGGCCTGTACTGTGCTGTACTGTTCTATGTTCTATCTATATGGTGCCACATAAAAGGTTATCGCACAAAATAGGAGCTCAGGGTATTGGGGGTAATGTGTTGGCGTGGACTGAGGATTGGCTAACACACAGAGTTGGGATCAATGGGTCTTTTTCAGGTTGGAAAGCCGTAACTAGTGGGGTGCCAGAAGGATCGGTCCTAGGGCCTCAAGTATTTATTATCTATATTCATGACTTGGAGGAAGGGAGAGAGTATTGTGTATCCAAATTTGCTGACGATACAAAAATAGGTGGGAAGGCATGTTGTGATGAGGATACAAAGAATCTGCAACAGGATATAGATAGGTTAAGTGAGTCGGCAAAAACTTGGCAGATGGTGTTCAATGTGGGAAGGTGTGAGGTGATCCACTTTGGTAGGAAGAATAAAAAGGCAGATTATTATTTAGATGTAGAAAGACTACAAAATACTGCAGTACAGAGGGATCTGGGTGTTCTTGTACATGAAACACAAAAACTTAGCATGCAGGTGCAGCAAGTAATTAGGAAGGCAAATGGAATTTTGGCCTTTATTGCTAGGGGGTTAGATTTTAAAATAGGGAAGTCTTGTTACAACTGTACAGGGCGTTGGTGAGGCCACACCTGGAGTACTGCATACAGTTTTGGTCCCTGTATTTAAGGAAGGATATACTAGCATTGGAGGCAGTTCAGAAAAGGTTCACTAGGCTGTTTCCTGGGATGAAGGGGTTGTCTTATCAAGAACAGCTAAACAGGTTAGGCCTTTATTCATTGGAGTTTAGAAGAATGAGAGGTGATCTTATTGAAACATATAAGATTCTGAGGGGGCTTGACAGGGTAGAAGTTGAGAATATGTTTCCACTTGTGGGGGAATCTCGAACTAGGGGACATAATTACAGAATAAGGGGTCACACATTTAAAACTGAGATGTGAAAGAATTTCTTCTCTCAGAGGGTGGTGAATCTCTGGAATTCACTACCTCAGAGAGTTGTGGAGGCTAGGTCACTAAATGTATTTAAGGAGGAGGTAGATAGATGTTATGAAATCTCGGGGAGTCGAGGGTTATGCGACGCAGGCCCGAAAGAGGAGTTGAGGCCTGGGATCAGCCATGATCTTATTGAATGGTGGGGCAGGCTTGAGGGGCTGAATGGCCTACTCCTGCTCCTATTTCTTATGTTCTTATGTTCTTATAGGAGGGCATTCAGAAGCAGCACCTGGCATACCTCAAAATGAGGTGTCAACCTGATAAAGCTACAAGCCAGGGCTACTTGCATGCCAAATCCCAAAAGCAGCATGCGATAGACAGAGCTAAGTGATCCTATAACCAACAGATCAGATCTAAGCTCTGTAGTCCTGCCACATCCAGGCGTGAATGATGGTAGACAATTAAACAACTAACTGGAGGAGGTGGCTCCACAAATATCCCCATCCTCAATGATGGGGGAGCCCAGCACATCAGTGCAAAAGATAAGGCTGAAGCATTTGCAACAATCTTCAGTCAGGTGCCAAGTTGATGATCCATCTCGGCCTCTTCCTGACGTCCCCAGCAACACAGATGCCAGCCTTCAGCTAATTTGATCCACTCTGAGTGATATCAAGAAAGACTGAAGGCACTGGATACTGCAAAGGCTATGGGCCCTGGCAACATTACGGCAATAGTACTGAAGACCTGTGCTCCAGAACTTGCTGCACCCAAAGTCAAGCTGATCCAGTACAGCTACAACACTGGTATCCTACCCGGCAGTATGGAAAATTGCCTAGGTATGTCCTGTACACAAAAAACAGGACAAGTCCAACCCGACTAATTTACCACCTCATCGGTCTACTCTCAATCATCAGTAAAGTGATGGAAGGTGTCGTCGACAGTGCTGGTGAGATGAGAGTGAGGTGAGGTGAGAGTCACTGCTCTTGACATCAAGGCAGCATTTGACCGAGTATGGCATCAAGAAGCCTGAGCAAAACTTAGGTCAATGGGAATCAGGGGGAAAACCTTCCACTGCTTGGAGTCATACCTAGCGCTAAGGAAGATGGTTGTGGTTGTTGGAGGTCAATCATCTCAGCTCCAGGACATCATTGCAGGAGTTCCCCAGGGTAGTGTCCTAAGCCCAACCATCTTCAGCTGCTTCATCAATGACCTTCCTTCAATCATAAGGTTAGAAGTGGGGATGTTCGCTGATGATTGCACAATGTTCAGCACCATTCGTGACTCCTAAGATACTGAAGCAGTCCATGTAAAAATGCAACAAGACCTGGACAATATCCAGGCTTGGGCTATTAATTGAAAAGTAACATTCGCGCCACACAAGAGAGGATCTAACCATCTCCCCTTTACATTCAACGGCATTACCATCGCTGAATCCCCCACTATCAACATCCTAGGGGTTACCATTGACCAGAAACTGAACTGGAGTAGTGATATAAATACCATGCCTACAAGAGCAGTTCAGAGGCTAGGAATCCTGCAGCAAGTAACTCACCTCCTGACTCCCCAAACCCTGTCCACCATCTACAAGGCACAAGTCAGGAGTGCGATGGAATACTCTCCACTTGCCTGGATGGGTGCAGCTTCAACAACACTCAAGAAGATTGACACCATCCAGGACAAAGCAGCCTGCTTGATTGGCACCCAATCCATGAACAGTCATTCCCTCCACCACCGATGCACAGTGGCAGCAGTGTGTACCATCTACAAGATGCACTGCAGCAACACACCAAGGCTCCTTAGACAGCACCTTCCAAATCCATCACCTCTACCATCTAGAAGGACAAGGGCAGCAAATGGTCGGTAACACCACCACCTGCAAGTTCACCTCCAAGCTACACACCATCTGTCTTGGAACTATAACACCATTCCTTCACTGTCGCTGGGTCAAAATCCTGGAACTCCCTTCTTATCAGCACTGTGGGGGTACCTACCCAACATGGACTGCAGCAGTTCAGAAGGCAGCTCACTACCACCTTTTCAAGGGCAATTAGGGATGGGTAATAAATGCTGGCTTATCCAGTGACGCCCACATCCCATGAATGAATAAAAAAAAACAGGGCCCTTGACCATACCCATCCCATTTCCTGCTCTGACCCCTTCCCTTCCCTTGCAGAACCATGATAGGGTTCTATTTGTGCTCACCTTTAATTTCACCAGCCTCCACATTCAACGGATCATCCTCCGCCATTTCTACCACCTTTAGCATGATGCCACCACCAAACAATCTTCCCCACCCTCCCCTCCCCTTTCATCATTTCAGAGGGACCGTTCCCTTGTGCAATACTCTGGCCCATGCTTCAGTCACCCCCAACAACCCTCCCCTTCCCACGGCAAATTCCTGTGCAAGTGCAGGAGATGCAATCTGCCATTTTACCTCTTCCCTTCCCACTGTCCAGACCCTAGCATGCCTTCCAGGTGAAACAGATTTATTTGTACTACTTTCTGTTTAGTATACAGTATTTGCTGCACATGATGCACCCTCCTCTACACTGGAGAAGCCAAACGCAGTTTGGGAGACCACTTTGACCACATTCAGTCCACAAGTATAACCCTGAGCTTCTGGTTGCCTGTCATTTTAATTCTTGATCTGACTCCCATCCTGATCTCTCTGTCCTCGGCCTCCTACACTGTTCTGTTGAAGCTCAATGGAAGCTTGAGCACAGCAACTCATTTGTTGATTATGGCACTTTATAGTCATCGGATTCAACACTGAGTTCAACAATTTCAGATCATAACCACTCCTTAAATTTTTTCAACAGCAGATGCTGGTAATGATTCTGTTATTGCTATTTTTAGCTCCTATAGACCCGTCTTTTGTTTCTTTACTTGTCCCATTACTACTCACTTTAGCCTTGCACCATAATTCCTTCAATCATTAAATCTCTTCTGCCTTCCACCCCATAAAGGACCTTGCCTTTTGTTCTTTCCTCTCCGCCCACGTTTCCCTGCCTCCATACTTGCTTAAAACCTGTTACATCTCTAACATTTTCCTGTTCTAATGAAAGGTTGGCTCTGTTTTTCTCTCCACAGTTGTTGCTAGACCTGCTGATTATTTCCAGCATTTTCCATTTTTATTCCAGATTTCCAACATCTGCAGCATTTTGCTTTTGTATCCCTGAACTGAGGCATGTGAGGAGGGGAGATGGATAAGAATGCCAGTGTGAACCTGGAGGAGGGGTGAAATCAGAATGGATTTATGAACTGCATAGGGGGGAAACAAATAACCAATTTTAAAACAAATTGATATTCAATAGACCAATGCAACAATCAGAATTAGGATCAAACAATACCAAAATCTATTCACAATAGACAGGAATTTCTCTGCAAGAAATTAAGGAAAATCTCTATAGTATTTAACCACAGTTTTTCAGTGGTCCTGCTTATCACTAGTCAGTGATGGATTACTGCAATCTGGCAAAACTCAGAGAATTCTCATCTGTTCCTCTTGGATTCAGTATATTCCAGAACCATACAGACCTAGACTTGGAAGAATATGGCCCACTGCTTGCCAGAACCCATCCCTACCACATCACAGAGATACTTCTGAGTTGTCAATGCTGTACATGATTATTGAAGTGTTTATGTTTATGCCAGAAATTAAAGAGCTATTGCAGCTGCCCCTCAATGTTCTGTATCAGTCCAAAACACAATTTGTATGAAATTCTAGCCTTCATACACTTGCATAGGCAACTCTTTTCTAATCGTATTGTTGCCTGGGACCCAGTTGTTTTTATGCAGCAGTTTAAATGTCAGGCCCTGACTTTGCAAGGTCCAATAAAATTAATAAAATTAGGCATGAAAAGTAGTGCCCTACTTGAAGCCTGTCCAATTTTCCAGTTGACACTTTTTGGTACCTTTTGGCTGCACATGGGTCCCATCTGGACACCTCATATTAATATTTAATGAAGAAAATAAGGTTCCAATATGAAAACATGACTTCAAATGAGGTTTGTTGTAAAAACTAGACATGGGCGAGATCTGAGACCAAGACATCTTAATGCTAGAAGATAGGTTTTTGATATAGGTACATTTTTGAGAATTTAATTACCTATTATTGTAATTTGCACTATGGTTTCCTCTCCACAATGATAGTCTGACAGCTATGGCTATTTTTAATTTCAAATATTTTTAAAGTGCTGAGGTGACGCCTCATGATGTAAAGGAATGTTAAAACCATAGGCTGTTACCAGCGGTCACTCACCCCCGCACCCTCCTGACCGCACCCTCCTGACCGCACCCTGAGGACATCCCTCATCTCCAGATTTTCTCAGGGTCCTTGATCGGCATCCCAGCTGGGTGATTTCTCTCTACCCCACCACCACCCCCCCCCAACCTTCAGTGATTGGCAAATTGCCTCTGCAGCTCACCAGTACTACCTGAGGCTGGCAGATCAATTTGCCATGGTCCTGCCAAGGGCATCATTAGGCGCATGTAACACGCTTTGCACAGGGATTGCTCCCTGAACCAACTACAAACCAATTTCTAGACTATTAGTTACTCCTGAGTACGGTTTGTTATTTTAAGTTGTGTTTATGTTGTGGAACCACTTCGACTGCAAGCATTTTGCAGTATGTTACAGCTGGTAATGCTGAAGATTTACCTCACTTGCATTGTAAGATGTGAACAACAGTGAAACGCAAGTGCCTTTGCAAGATTATACAGGTGTAGATGTTACAATTTCACATGTGACCAGAATAAAATGGCAGCGTGTGATAGATGAGTCCATGGTCTGGCATTCTCAGTCTGGAAACAGTACTTGTGGAGAGTCCACCTCAGCGAATGATGAACGCACAACCCATAATTTTATACCTATTCATTTTAGTGGATAGAAAATCATGGGTTATGTGCCAGTGATGTCACAAGATGGGCTTCTGGTGAGCATCACTCTACGTTGATGCCCTTGTAATGTCCAGCAGTTATTTATGTATTCCAGCAGCGGCACTTTACCTCCAGGCACAGGGAGAAATGACCTCCTGAAAGGGCTCTCATTAACTGCCAGAGGCACTAGGGCTGCCATATTTATATTACGGTGCTGTAAGCCACAGTCAGGAGTTTCTCTGTCAATTTACAAATCCAATATAGTGTACTATATATGCCGTATCAGACTGTATCTATTTTATCTCCTCCATTTTTAAGGCCGCTGATTTTTTCTTTTCCCCACACCACATACAATCCTCCCACTGACTGATCACCTATTCTTAGGCCATTAATGGTAGTCATGATATGATCACCAAGAGATGAGCATGAGCTGCCAAGGGAGGGGGACCTTGTCTCCTAGTCTCCTCTCTGCCTGTGGAGCAGTAACCTGCTTAGTTCTTAGCTGTGACGACGTGGCCATGACAAGCAATCATTGCAGCGTTGAAATATTCATGTTTAAATGCTCACTGGGAAATGCTTTCATCTGTTATTTTAGCAGATGCATTAACCCATTCTGTCTAAGAGAGTAATTCCTCTGTTGCAGACGAGGAAATTTCCGATCAATGCATTAAGCCTTCGGATGCTAATATCAAAGAGTTGGGTTAATTTTAATTTTCAGTATTGATGTTAAAGGGGTAATATCGGAATGGCTGAACTTTCGATTGCTAAGAGTAATCAAGTGGAATGTATCCATTAGCGCTCGTCCAAAGGATAATTGAGCACGGCGTATCATTGTGCCTGATCCAATATTCCTCACTTTATACACCCAATGAAGTTGAATGTTCCAGCGAGAATAATTTAAAGTCATTTACAGGAAATGGAGAACACAAATCTCAGTGTGCATGTTCAAAGACTGACATGTGAAAATTATATTTATCTTTTGTTCAAATGATGCCATCTACTGTACATTTGACCTAAAATGTACATGCTCCATGTGTGGTATACATACTGGACACATACCAATGTTAAATGTTATGTTTTCCATCCAAACAGCAGATAATTCAGACCATACTCCAAACGTAAAAAGAACAAACTGCAATTTTGAAAATCTGAAACTAAAACTGAGAAGGCTAGATGTACATAGTTGCCAGTCAGCACCTGTAAAGTTAACATTCCTGGTATAGCCCTTCACATTACAGCTGTACTGTGGACAAGCTGCAACTGACTGAAAGATTGGGCTGGATTTTCTTTCAGCAACAAAGGTTCTGGTGGCAAGTTGGAAGCGGGGTGGAGGTGATAATAGGGGGTCTCAGCCCTTGATTAGATCCCCGGCCAAATTCAATGGCGGGCAGGCAATTAACCGGCCAATCAGAGGGCCAGCAGCTCAGCAGTCCCAGCAGTGCCACCGGGAGCAGTTGCCACGGCTGGTACTGCAGGCAACCCAGAGCAGCAACCATGGAGGAGATCCCAGAAGACAGGTGAGTGGGGTTGGGTTTCCCGGGGCCACTCAGGCAGACCCTGACAAGGGAAATGAGGGTCATTACTAAGGGTGGGTGGGCGGTCTTTCAATGGGGAGTGCCTTGCAGCTGGGGGAGGGGGGGCACCATGAGCCACAGAGTAGCTAAGTAGGAGGCCTCCCCCCCCCCCCCCCCCCAAGTTTGCTAAGACACCGCCAGGTTTCACCTGGATGAGTCTCCATGTGGTGGCTGGCCCCTCCGACATTGGCTAAATGCCAGAGGAGGCAGGAGGCAGCCCTTAAGGGGCCACTTAAGTGGCTGAATTGGCCTCCCAGTGGACTTCCCATCTGCCACGGTGCCCTCCGCAGACAAAATGGCGTGGAGGCACAATAATGTCGGGCATGCTGCCTGATGCCACCCCATGCCATTCTGTTTGCCCCCCCCCCCCCCACCTCCCAGGCTGTCGCCACAGGCCCCTAAAATTTTGCCCACCATGTCTGTTAATTGATCACAATATCTTGCCTCAGTTGGGAATTGTTTAGTATCTGAATTTTAGTTAGGGCTGGGGTTTGAAGCTTTGATCCTGAGTTTAGACTTCAGTTTGTTGTCACTAGTTCCTGGCCTGGCCAAGTTTATTCAGGTTGGATAATCCTTAGGAGCTAAACACTTCAGTTTGATGCTGCGAGGTTGCAGAATTTTCATCTGATTGGTAGGTGAAGTGATACAAATTGCTGATACTGATGTTAGTGACTAAACACTCAACAATTTTGCATGATATTTATTTTGCTTGCTATTAATTTATTAGTCCATCTTTTAAATCATTTAACTCTTCCGCTAAAATAGCAAAAGAATTCCACATGAATGTGTTAAGCACAGGTAAATAATATTGTTAACAGTAATTTCTAGGCTATAATTACATTTTGTCAGATGAATTGAACTGCAAGAATATTTGTGACCATATTTCACTAATTAATCGTAAATGATGCAAGCAGTGACACCACGGATGTATATATAAAGAGTCTGGTACTAATATATGGAAAAACAAATACAATTTACTGTGAAATGTCTTTGAAAGGTGCTGAATCTAGAAACTCAAGGCCGTAAGTAGTTGATAAACAAAGGCTGAAAGTAACAGCTGTCTTGTGGGCTGCTACTCAGGGCTGTCCGGCATCCCAAATTAAACAAAGGCAGTATCAGTTTCAACAATGCATTTAGACTTATGCAAATGTATTGCGCCACAAACTGGATGCTTAGCTCTTAAATTATCTTTGCAGCCTTCAATATAAATAATAGTAGCAAAAACAATTTTTGTGTGTTTTAATTGCCAATATTGCACTGAAATACACGCTTACTAAATCTATACCCTGTAAAAGCATAAATATATGTACTTACTACTTAAAGTTTACCTAATTTGCATATTTATTTATTTTTATTTATTTATTTAGAGATACAGCACTGAAACAGGCCCTTTCGCCCACCGAGTCTGTGCCGACCAACAACCACCCATTTATACTAATCCTACATTGATCCCACATTCCCTACCACATCCCCACCATTCTCCTACCACCTACCTACACTAGGGGCAATTTACAATGGCCAATTTACCTATCAACCAGCGAGTCTTTGGCTGTGGGAGGAAACCGGAGCACCCGGCGGAAACCCACACGATCACAGGGAGAACTTGCAAACTCCGCACAGGCAGTACCCAGAACTGAACGCGGGTCGCTGGAGCTGTGAGGCTGCGGTGCTAACCACTGCGCCACTGTGCCGCCCATAAACCCAGCAAATATTGAAACATGATAAACACAGAAAAACAATCATACCTCAGTACTGTAAAATCCACAATTATGGTGGCTATAATGCAGTTATAGACACTGGACAGCACAGCTTCCACAACAACAGTGGTTTTCAATTTATCTATAAGGGTTCCCCTGTAAATATTAACAGACACCTCAGGAACCTTTGTTCAAATTTCCAGGCAAAGCGGTCTTCAACAAGTTCAACAATTTAGTATAGCAGAGGCCATGCATAACCTGCATAGGAGCTCAGGCCGCTTCTGATTTGCTTGAGGCTTTTTTCTAGGCAAACCTGGTGGTCACCTGCAATGAGTGCAGGCTTCATTTCAATATTGAATTGAGGTTCCTGCACTTATTTCAGATCTGAATTCCTAAATTTCTTTGTCCTAGTCTGAAATTATGATGCACAAGCTCTGTTTGGCATTCCTGGATCTTGAGAAGCCTTATCAGTAGCCCTTAAAGGATTGTTGGAGGCCACATACAAAAGACGGAGACACTTGGAATGTTTTTGTATTTGTGAGCCAGAAGAGCAGGAGTGCTCTTCTTGGCTGTAAAAAACAACTCAGGCAGCTACAATACTTCCCTCGACCCCTCCCGATCGCCTACCCCTCCTTCCTGGATTTATTTTTCTCTTGACATAGGCTGAAATTTGTAAGGCTCTAACAGACGAGCTACATCTGGTATATCATTGACACTTGCAGCTCCCCTGATTTATTCTGATGAACACCAGTTCTTTCAAACAGCTTCATTTTTAAGGAGAAAATAAGATGCTCCATGAAGAGATTATTCCACAGGAGATGGAGACAAATACAATTGTTTACTGGCTTGGCATGTAATTACACACTATGGCCCTTGATAGCACTGTTTAAGACTCCTTCCATCACAGCTTATGATTGGGAGTATGCTGATAAAACTGTAATTTGCTGGGTTGGATTTGTCCTGATTTTTGTGGATAGGACGTACCTGAGCAATTTTCCACAGTGGTAATTGATGACACTGTTACAACTGCACTGGAACAGCTTGTCCATGATGTTTTTAGGTCCTGTAGACGCTGCTATGTCCAATGCACTGAGCTAATTCTTGATGTCACGTGGAGTAATTTGAATTTACTGAAGACTAAGATGGTGGGTTCCGCAGGGGAAGCAGAAAAGGATCATCCGCTCAATACCGGCCACAAAATTTGGCTGCATAGCACCCGTATTTTCAGTGCCTCGGGTGCCACTTCGGTACCAAAATGGCATCCTAGTCGCATGCACATACTTCTGGTAATGGTCATGCTAGAAATTATTTTGGGTGGATTGTTAGCGCTGTGATGGAATCTGAATTGGCAGGACCCTTGGGGAAATGGGTGCGGATTGTTATCTGAACAGATGGCTTGTCAAATGCACTGGATGATGCACCGACCCTGGTCGCAAAAGATTGTTTCTTTTTTTGGAACAGAATGTCCTACTAGAAATTGAAAACAAATACTTCAGGTTGCTGAGGTAACTAAAACTGGTTGGAACCAGATAAAAGAGTGAGACAGTGCCATCCAAGCAGATGGCAGGAAGATTTTATTTGACAGGCAGGTTGAAGAAAATTAGATGGGATCTAGGAACGGTTTCTGTTATTTAGAGGAAATGATTACCCGGGCCAGCCATACAGTGCACAGGATTGTCAATGAAGGGCACAGAGAATGGTGATACTGGGAATCCATGCTATCAAGACTTTCATGAGGAGAACTGAGAAGGTTCTGGAGAACAATAGGGCAGAGTATTTTGGAGGGTGAGGGTGCACAGCTGGAGGTCGTGATCCACACTGGTACCAATGGCATAGGTAGAAAGAGGGATGAGGTCCTGCAAAAAGAATTTAGGGAGCTAGGTAGCAGATTAAAAAGTAGGACCTGAAAGGTTGTAATCTCTGGCTTTCTTCCAGTGCCACGGGCTAGTGAGTTTGGAATAGGAGGTTGGAGCAGACGAATGCATGGCTGAAGAGATGGTGCAGGAGGGAGGGCTTTAGTTTCCTGGATCACTGGGCCTGTTTCTGGTGAAGGTGGGAACTGTATAAGTTGGACGGGTTGCACCTGAACCGGAATGGGACCAGCATCCTTGCTGGGAGATTTGCTAGTGCTGTTGTGGGGGGGCGGGGGTGGGGGGGGCTTTAAATCAATTTGGCAGGGGGGTGGGATACAGAGTGGAAGCATAGTAGGGGGTGATGTACAATCAAATATAGAAGAGAAACTAAGTCAGTCTGGAGGGCAGTGTAAATGTAGACCTGTTAAGGCTCAAGCAAATAATGCAAGACTGGATTGTATCTATTTTAATGCAAGAAGTCTTACGAGTAAGACAGATGAATTGAGGGCGTTGATTAACGCATGGGAATATGATATTATTGCTATCACTGAGAAATGGTTGAGGGAAGGGCAGGACTGGCAGCTTAATATTCCAGGGTATAGGATCTTCAGACGTGTTAGGGGAGAGTGTAAAAGAGGAGGTGGCATTGCACTGTTGATTAAAGAGTCAATTACTGCAGTAAGGAGGGATGATATCTTCGAAGGTTCCTCAAATGAGGCCATATAGATAGGACTTAAAAACAAAAAGGGGGCAATCACTTGGCTGGGAGTGTACTACAGGCCTCCAAACAGTCAGGGAGAGATAGAGGAGCAGATATGTAAGCAAATCTCAGAGAGGTGCAAAAATAATAGGGTAATAATAGTGGGGGTTTTAACTTCCCCTATATTAGAGGGGATAGTATTAGTGCAAATGGCTTAAAGGGGGCGGAATTCTTCAAGTGCATTCAGGAGAGCTTTTTGAGCCAGCACGTAGAGAGTCCTTCAAGAGGAGGAGTGGTACTGGACTTAATCCTAGGGAATGAAGCCAGTCAAGTGGTAGAAGTGGCAGTGGGGGGCGCATTTCGGGGATAGTGACCATAATTCTGCAAAATTTAAAGTAGTTATGGAAAAGGACATAGAGGGACCGGAAATAAAAGTATTGAATTGGGGGAAGGTTGATTTCAATATGATAAAACAGGATCTATCCAAAGTAGACGGGGAGCAGCTTCTTATAGGAAAGTCTACAGCAGACCAGTCATGGGAGTCATTCAGAAAGGAAATAGCGAGGGTTTAGGTCCAACATGTTCCCGTAAAGGTGAAGGGTAGGACCAATAAGTCCAGGGAACCCTGGATATCAAGGGATATAGAGGACTGGATAAAGAAAAAAAAGGAGGCTTATGGCAGATTCAGAGCGCTGAAAACAGCGGAGGCCCTAGAAGAGTATAAAAAGTGCAGGGGGTACTTAAAAAAGTAATTAGGAGCACGAAGAGGGGCCATGAAAAATCACTGGCAGACAAGATAAAGGAAAATACCAAGGCATTTTATAAGTATGTTAAGGGTAAGAGGATAACCAGGCAAAAAGTGGGCCCCATTAGGGATCAAAGAAGCAATCTGTGTGTGGAGCCGGAGGACATAGGTGAGGTTTTGAATGATTACTTTTCATCTGTGTTCACTATGGAGAAGGACGATGTAGGTGTAGAGATCAGGGAGGGGGATTGTGATATACTTGATCAAATTAGCATTGGAAAGGAGGAAGTATTAGCTGTATTAGCGGGCTTAAAGGTGGATAATTCCCCAGGCCCAGATGAGATGTATTTCAGGCTGTTATGTGAGGCAAGGGAGGAGATAGCAGGGGCTCTGACACAAATTTTCAAATCCTCTCCGGCCACAGGAGAGGTACCAGAGGACTGGAGGACAGCGAATGTGGTACCGTTATTTAAGAAGAGTAGCAGGGATAAACCAGGTAATTATAGGTCTGTGAGTCTAACGTCAGTGGTATGGAAATTATTGGAAAACATTCTGAGAGATTGGATTAATCTCCACTTGAAGAGGCAGGGATTAATCAGAGATAGTCAGCATGGCTTTGTCGGGGGGAGATCGTGTCTAACAAATTTGATTGAATTTTTCGAGGCGGTGACTAGATGTGTAGATGAGGGTAAAGCAGTTGATATAGTCTTCATGGACTTCAGTAAGGCTTTTGATAAGGTCCCCCATGGGAGATTGGTTAAGAAGGTAAGAGCCCATGGGATCCAGGGTAATTTGGCAAATTGGATCCAAAATTGGCTTAGTAGAAGGAGCCAGAGGGTGATGGTCGAGGGTTGTTTTTTGCGAATGGAGGCCTGTGACCAGTGGGGTACCACAGGGATTGGTGCTGGGACCCTTACTGTTTGTAGTGTACATTAATGATTTAGTTGTGAATATAGGAGGTATGGTCAGTATGTTCGCAGACGACACGAAAATTGGTGGTGTCGTAAATAGTGAGGAGGAAAGCCTTAGATTACAGGATGATATAGATGGGCTGGTAAAGTGGACGGAGCAGTGGCAGATGGAATTTAATCCTGAGAAGTGTGAGGTAATGCACTTTGGGAGGACTAACAAGACAAGGGAATACACAATGGATGGTAGGACCCTAGGGAGTACAGAGGGTCAGAGGGACCTTGGGGTGCTTGTCCATAGATCACTGAAGGCAGCAGCACAGGTAGATAAGGTGGTTAGGAAAGCATACGGGATACTTGCCTTTATTAGCCGAGGCATAGAATATAAGAGCAGGGAGGTTATGTTAGAGCTGTATAGAATGCTGGTTAGGCCACAGCAGGAGTGCTGTGTACAGTTCTGGTCACCACACTATAGGAAGGATGTGATTGTACTGGAGAGGGTGCAGAGGAGATTCACCAGGACGTTGCCTAGGCTGGAGCATTTCAGTTATGAAGAAAGACTAGATAGGCTGTGGATGTTTTCCTTGGAGTGGAGAAGGCTGAGGGGGGACCTGATTGAGGTGTACAAAATTATGAGGGGCATTGATAGGTTAGATAGGAAGAAATGTTTTCCCTTAGCGGAGGGGTCAATAACCAGGGGGCCTAGATTTAAGGAAAGGGGCAGAAGGTTTAGAGGGGAGTTGAGGAAATATTTTTTCACCCAGAGGGTGGTTGGAATCTGGAACACACTGCCTGAAGAGGTGGTAGAGGCAGGAACCCTCACAACATTTAAGAAGTATTTAGATGTGCACTTGAAATGCTATAGCATACAAGGCTACGGGCCAAGTACGGGAAAATGGGATTAGATTGGACGGGTGCTTGATGGTCGGCGCAGGCGCGTTGGGCCAAAGGGCCTGCTTCTGTGCTGTAAAACTCTATGACTCTATGACTCTTAATATTAGGGGAACTTAACTACCCCAATATTAACTTGGATAGCTTTAATGTGAAAGGAATGGAGGGAACAGAATTCTTAAAGTGCATTCAGGAGAACTTTTGGCTAGTATGTAGCAAGTCCAACAAGAGAGGGCGTGATTCTGAACTTGGTTTTAGGTAATGAAGCTGGGCATGTGGAAGGAGTGGCTGTGGGAGAGCATTTTGGTGGTAGAGATCATAATTCAGTTAGTTTTAACATAATTATGGAAAAGCACAAGGATAGAACAGGAGTTAAAGTTCTAAATTGGGGTAAGGGCAATTTTATTAAGCTGAGAAGTGATTTAGCAAAAGTGGACTGGACACAGCTACTTCAAGGTCAATCAGTGTTAGAGCATTGGAAGGCATTCATAGGGGAGATTCAGGGGGTTCAGAGTAAACATGTTCCCACAAAGACAAAGGGTGGGACGGCCAAATTTAGAGCCCCCCTCGATGTCAAGGGGCTTACAGGGTATGAAAAGTCAGACAAGAAAAGCTTATATCAGACACCGAGAACTCAATACTACAGAAAGCTGAGAGGAATATAGAAAGTGGAGGGGTGAAACCAAAAAGGAAATTAGGAAGGCAAAGAGAGGACATGAAAGAACATTGGCGAGTAAAATCAAGGAAAACCCAAAGATATTTTATCAGTACATTAAGAGTAAAAGGATAACTAAGGAAAGAGTAGGACCCATTAAAAAAAGAAAAAGGTAACCTATTTGTGGAGATGAAAGGTATGGGTATGGTTCTTAATGAATACTTTGTGTCTGTCTTCACAAAAGAGTGGGATGATGCAGACCTTGTAGTTAAGGAGGAGGAGCATTGGATGTGATGAACATAGGTGCTGGAATTTTACATTGGGTGGGAGGCCCCACCCGCCAGCCAAAAAAATCAGGGGCAAACCCACCTCCACTGGGTCTCGGGAACCATGCCAGGATTTTAAGCTCCCCAGGCCCTTAATTGGCCTTGGGCGGGACTTCCGCTTCTCTGAGGCAGGAGTTTCTACCTTCAAGAGCTGCCGGCCAACCAGCAGGCTGACAGCTCTCAGTCCCAGCAGCGCCACTGGGAGTGGTGGCCACTGCTGGGACTGCACCCAGCCAACAGCAGGATCATGGACGTTGGCCCCAGATAGAAGGAAGTTTTGGGACCTCGCCAGGGACAATCGGCCAGGCCCCGGTGAGGCAAGGGGAGTCGGTGGGCACGGAGTGGGGGGTACTTTATTTCAGTGGGGGCGGTTGGGACTTCAGGGGGGCCTTCCATGGGGCACAGGGTGCCTGATCAGGAGGGCCTCCCAGCCCACAAGGAGGCCACTAGCTTTTACCTGGTGGCCTCCTGGGGGACCTCAGCTGCCTGTCCACTGTGGGTAAAATGCCAGTGGCGGCAGGAGGAGACCCTTAAGGGCCTTGATTGGCCTGGGGTGGGCGGCCATTTCTCGCCGCTGCTGCCCCTGGTAAAATTGCAGCGTGGGTGAGAAGGCGTCGGGAATGGCATCCTCGCCTCCCACTCAATTTTACGACTGCCCCGCCACCAGCCCGCTCCTCTTGGGGGGGTGGGTGGGTGGCGTATAATTCCAGCCAGTGAGAGAGGAAGAATTAAGGAGATTAGCATCCTTGAAAGTTGATAAATCACCAGAGCCGGATGAAATGTATCCCAGGCTGTAAAAAAAAGCCAGGGATGAAATCGCCAACGTTCTGACCATCAGTTTCCAATCCTCACTGGATATAGGCGTGGTGCCAAAGGACTGGAGGTTTGCTAATGTAGTAACTTTATTTAAAAAGGGAACAAGGGATAGACCAAATAATTACAAGCCAGTCGGTCAGCAAATTATTTAAATCAATTCTGAGTGGCAGGAAACAAAGGGTAATTGTTGACAGGTATTTTTTGCAACTGGAAGGTTGTTTCTAGTGGGGTTCCACAGGGCTCAGTACTAGGTCCCCTGCTTTTTGTCATATATATATTAATAATTTGGACATAAATGTAGGGGGAATGATCAAGAAGTCTGCAGATGACACAAAGATTGACCGTGTGGTAGATAGCGAGGAGGATAGCTGTAGACTGCAGGAAGATATCAGGTGTGCAGAAAAGTGGCAAATGGAGTTTAACCCAGAGAAATGCGAGATGATGCATTTGGGGAGGTCAAATAAGGCAAAGGAAAACACAATAAATGAGAGAATACTGAGAGGCATAGAGTAAGTGAGGGACGTCGGAGTAAATGTTCACAGATCCCTGAAGGTAGTAGGACAGGTCAATAAGGTGGTTAAGAAGGTATATGGAATCCTTTCCTTTAATAGTCGAGGCATAGAATATAAGAATAGGGAGGTTATGCTAGTACTATATAAAACATTAGTTAGGCCACAACTTGAGTACTGTGTGCAGTTCTGGTCACCTCATTACAGAAAGGCATTAGAGAGGGTACAGAGGAGGTTTATGAGGATGTTGCCAGGACTGGTAAATTGCAGCTATGAGGAAAGATTGGATAAGCTGTTGTTGTTCTCCTTGGAATAGAGGAGGCTGGAGGGAGATTTGATTGAGATGTACAAAATTGTGAGGGGCCTGGATAGAGTGGATGGGATGTGTTTATTTACCTTAACAGAAGAGTCAGTGACTAGGGGGCATAGATTTAAAGTGATTGGTAGAAGGATTAGAGGGGAGATGAGGAAAAAAAAAATCACTCAGAGGGTGGTGGAACTCACTGCCTGAAAGGGCGGTAGAGGCAGAAAACCTCATCTCATATAAAAGGTGCCTAATGTGCACGTGAAGTGTCGTAACCTGCAGGGCTATGTACCAAATGCTGGAAAGTGGGATTAGGCTGTGTGGCTTTTCTTTTCGGCAGGCGCAGACACGACGGGACAAGTGGCCTTTTTCTGAGCCGTAAACTTTCTCTGATTCTTTGATTCTATGAAGCACACTGTTTTCCTTTAGGTGAAGACTGTACCGATGGAGTTCGAGATCAAAATGAAGATGTTGTCAGTCAGTAATTGTGTCTGCATCTTGGAAGACAGGATTTGAAGACCTGCCTGAGGAATTTCAAGGCTGGGAAAATGGTGTGACTGTAATTTGGGGGCATATATGATGAAAGAACAACTCAGAGATAAGACGCATTTTTGTTACATCTGATAATTAGTGTGTAATCTTTAAGCTGTATTTATCGACCGTGATTTAGCTGCTAGTTCATGTTTAATTTATGTTGGTTTTGGTTTGATTGTTAAAGTAAAATTTGTAAAAGTGAAACCTTGTCCATTTGGTTTTTGTTTCCTAAATTGGGGTCAGTTTTGGATTCGATGTTTTTTGTTATGAACCCTGTGGAGATCACCAACAAACCAAAAGTATTGAATCCACCGACTGACTCCAATTTAGAACCAACAAATTGTTGAACTGCCTTCACATCTATTGGTTGCTGCACCTCTGCTACAGCTCACACCTTATCAGGTTTCGGGTGAAGTCCTTTAGCTGTCAGTTAATGAACTATGTACCTGACTTCAGCCATCTTCAGCTAAAACTTTTTCTTGTTCAGCTTCAGGTTCATCTGGCAAGCTTTATCTAGCAAATTCACTGGATTCCGATCATGATCTGCAATGGTGTCTTCCATCGTACCCTCACATCCAGAAACTAGATGATCATCCACGATCACTTCCACTTCTGGTAGACCATTAACTATCTCATGCTGTTTGCTTTGGTACTCTTCTGGAGCAGTAAAAATGCAAAATAGAATGAGAAACCATCTGTCCCTCCCAAATAGCATCTAGAAAGTAGTCAGAAAGCTGTTGCTTTCATCCAACTTCATTTGCCAGTATCCATCTTTAGCTTATGGTAGTAAAGACCTTAGCCTTGGCAAGTTGAGGCAGAATCTCTTCAATTGTTGCTATAGTATAGTGAGATTACTTCAAAGCTTTACTGAGGTCCTTTGGAACTATACACACGTTCCAGGTTTTTTTCCTGCTACCATGCTGCTAATCCAGTCTGTAGGAGTTGTCACTTTCTTG